>NW_020664563.1:3092242-3113879 GCF_002925995.2 Terrapene triunguis | reverse complement strand
GGGGGGGGGGGGGGGGGTTGCTCTGTGACTTTGTGGCGGGGGAGGGCAGTTACAGATCTTATGCAGCGGTCCTTATCCTGGATCACAGATCCACGCAGCAGGGGATCTGTAACCCTAACCCCCCTGCCAGAAAGTCACATAGCCGACACATACACACAGTCCCCCCCAGGACTGCTGGCAGGCTCCATTGAAATAACCAGTCCACCAGTGCGGAGCCTGTCATTCCGGGAGTTTAGAAGCATCATTTGCATCAGAACACTGAACCCGCCCCCCACCACAGTCTGCGTCCCCGGTTTAAAATATTCCCGCGAAAACAGCAATACAGACAACGGTGTTCATTAACAAAATCGAAATGATTTTATTTTTTGGGAAGGGGAAGGGGGTGAAGGGGGTATGTAACTGGAGAGGATAGTCAAAATGAACTGGGTAAAGAAACTGGGGCAGGTTCAGCTTTTCTGTCCACAAACTGAAAAGTCACTGGTTGCCCTGCTCACTCAGGAACCTAGCTTTCAAAGCCTCCCGGATGCACAGGGCGTCCCGCTGTGATCTTCTAATCGCCCGGCTGTCTGGCTGGGCGTAATCAGCAGCCAGGCTATTTGCCTCTAGCTCCCACCCCGACATAAAGGTCTCCCCCTTGCTCTCACACAGATTGTGGAGCACACAGCAAGCTGCAATAACGATGGGGATATTGGTTTCACTGAGATCACAGCGAGTGAGTAAGCTTCTCCATCTCCCTTTGAGACGGCCAAAAGCACACTCCACTACCATTCTGCACTTGCTCAGCCGGTAGTTGAACAGTTCTTTTTCTGTGTCCAGGGCGCCAGTATAGGGCTTCATGAGCCAGGGCATTAGCGGGTAGGCTGGGTCCCCGAGGATGACTGTAGGCATCTCCACATCCCCAAGAGTTATTTTGTGGTCTGGGAAGTAAATGCCTTCCTGCAGCCGTCTAAACAGACCAGAGTTCCTGAACACGCGAGCGTCATGAACCTTGCCCGGCCATCCGACGTAGATGTTTGTAAACCGTCCCCGATGGTCCACCAGTGCTTGCAGCACCATTGAAAAGTAGCCCTTTCTATTGATGTACTGGCTGGCCTGGTGGTCCGGTCCCAGGATAGGGATGTGAGTCCCATCGATAGCCCCACCGCAGTTTGGGAATCCCATCGCGGCAAAGCCATCTATGATGACCTGCGCGTTTCCCAGGGTCACTACCTTTGGGAGCAGTACCTTCACGATTGCCTTGGCTACTTGCATGACAACAACCCCCACGGTAGATTTGCCCACACCAAAGTGGTTCGCGACTGACCGGTAGCTGTCCGGCGTTGCAAGCTTCCAGAGGGCTATGGCCACTCGCTTCTCAACTGTGAGGGCTGCTCTCATCCTGGTATTCTGGCGCTTCAGGGCAGGGGACAGCAACTCACAAAGTTCGAGGAAAGTCCCCTTCCGCATGCGAAAGTTTCGCAGCCACTGGGATTCATCCCAGACCTGAAGCACTATACGGTCCCACCAGTCCGTGCTTGTTTCCCGGGCCCAGAATCGCCGTTCCACGATATCCACATGACCCATTGCCACCGTGATGTCCTGGGCGCTGGGGCTCGTGGTTTCTGACAGCTCTGTGCTACTCTCCGACTTCAGGCCATCACGGCGGTGTCGTAGCCTCCTCGCCTGATTACTCTTCATCTGCCTCAGGGAAAGGTGTATGATAAGCTGCGAGGTGTTGAGAACGGCCAGAAGTGCAGCGATGGTCGCAGCGTGATCCATGATCGCAGTGCTGTGGCGTCCGCGCTGTCACTGACCAGAAAAGTGCGCGAACTGATTTCCCGCCGGCGCTTTCATGGAGGGAGGGAGGGCGTTAGTGACGGACGGATGACGACAAATTTTTTTTACCCAGAAGGCATTGGCGGCTCGACCCAGAATTCCGATGGGCAGCGGGGACTGCGGGAACTGTGGGATAGCTGCCCACAGTGCACCGCTTCCAATATCGACGCTCACCCCGTTAGTGTGGACTCACAAAGTCGAATTACTGTCCTTAGTGTGTCCTTAGTGTGGACACACACGTTCGACTTTGCAATATCGATTCCACATATTCGATTTAAGTAAAATCGAATTACCCTCGTAGTGTAGACATACCCCTGGTCTCCTCCTCCAACAGACACTACACAGCCTCCTTCAAACTTGCCTGGTTAGTTTAAATACTGAATTTAGGAGCCTTAAATGAGCACCCAGAACAGCGCTCTAATGTTAAAAGCATCCTCTGGCCACTTCTCTAGTCTTGCTGAGTGATAGGGATGGGGAAGTGGAGATTGGCTTTAGTATCTAGAGCACTGTTCAACTTCTTCTAAATTCCAGAGAGTTGATTTGGGAGTTACTTTAAGGCTCCCATTTCAGCAATTAAACTAATTATCTGTTAACTTTGATAAGAAATTGTGAAGTCAGTTTTGTTTCTTTGAATATTTTTATTTATAAAAGATAAGCTTCTGTGTGTCTATTGTCTGAATACTCATTAAATATTTGTCTGCTTTTGTTCTAGGTACAGTACTTAACAATTAAAATATTCTGTAATAATAAATATCCCCAAAAAATCCCCAAACTGTGTGCATGCAGCACAACCAAAATGTAGCCACTAAAGGGAGAGGAAATTTTGCTATGGAATCCTAGTGAAAAAAACACTTTTTATGAAGAGTACCATAGGATCTTTAATGTTCACACAGAATAGGACCATGGTTTTTAACGTCTCATCTGAAAGCAAATGCTTCAGTGGTGTGACAGATTTCAATGTGGCTCTTAAACTGGAAAACAGGGCCATTCTCCTTTTGATGTAACTATCTTCAGGAGTGTTGTGCTACTTCTTGCTATTACAGAGTCAAAGCTATGAATCCATAGTTAGGGCTGAGAAAAAGCAACTCATTTTAAACCCCTGTTTTCAGTTGCTTGTAACTTTCTCAACATCTTTTCCTTTGGCATGCCATGCTTGATCTCTGCCTCAGCCAAAAGGTTAGATTTAAATTATGTGCATGTTCTTGATAGTTTTGTTTTAAGTCCTCAATGGCTTGGCCAGTTTAGGAACTGCATTTATTGAATACTGATGAAATTGGCAAAGTTGTAACTTCTGGGTAGCCTGTGGGTGTTGCATGACTTCTTGAAGATGGCTTCTAATATAGAGCAGCCTAGAAATTATCCAGAATCAGTGGAAAACATAGTTTTAGAAAAGGATGCAAAACAGCCTTCTAGCACCTATTTTAAGATTATATTGCAGTGTATATTACAGCACAGGTTAAACATCCTTGTTGAATTCAGCAGTATATTTACAATGCTTTATATAAGTAGCAATCTTCTGTTAGACTTGGGGCCAAATTCAGAAGTGATATATGTGGCAATTTGTTTTCAGACCTCTTTTCACTCATTCAGATTCCTTTGCATATCAGTAGAGTAGGCTTAAGTCAGTATAAGGCAGTTTGAATGTAAGGGTTTCTGTTAATATAAGAGGGGTGCGCCTTACATTATCTCTGAATTTTGCCCTTTGTGTTTGGGTTTATAGTCTCCATGTATCTACTAATAAAAATAACACACTGCTGTTTTACAACAGAATCTCATCCATGTCCTCCGAAACCAGACCCTGTAAAGAGCTTGTCCAGTTCTCTTAACAATCTGATTCCTGCCAAGTTTACACCTGTCATAAACAATGGATCCCCAACTATCTTGGGAAAAAGAAGCTATGAGCAACACAATGGGATGGATGGTAAATATTTTCTATTACATGTACATTGTCATCTGTCGGGTGTTTCTTGTGTCGTCAAGCAAAGTGCTCCTGTTAATTACTTCCATTTCAGTATTTTGTAAAGAGTATTGCCAGATGGAGAGCATCAGTCCTTATTCCAGGGGAGATTGCTTTTTTTATTTTAGGGGCCTTAATAGTTTTCAACAAGAAATGTTTTGGTTTATTTTTCTCTTCTGGCAAAGGCTGATTTGATTTTGCTTGTGCAGGCATGGATGTGTACGGTCTGAGTAGTACATTGATACAGAGCTGCTAGGCTAGTGGAACTCTGTCTACTTTGACCATGTCTTGATGTCAGGCTGGTCTCAGCCTGGCAAACATGAGAGAATAAGACAAACCTCTTTTTTTTTTTTTTTTTTTTTTTTTTTTTATTACTATTACTACCATGGGAATTACTACAGAAAATTTCCCAAATGTTTTTTCCTCTTTCATTAAGAATTTACTGTTTCTTCCCTGGTTGGCCCTCTCATTGAGAGTCCTCCTCTCACTGTTGATGGGTCTCACCCCTTCCTTCAGCCCAGTAAACAGCATGGGTAAAGGCAGCATGTGCTTGCAGCAGGAGATGGAGGTACGATTCTCCTGGCATGGAGTCCAGGGCTCTGTCTTGAAGAGCTAGCCATCAGCTGAGAACGGCAAAGCAGGGAAAGTGCCACTGGCTCCTCAGTCAAGAATGAGATGGCCTATTCAAATGGCCTTAACAGGAATAGGAAGGTGGGGAATGGCTCAATTAAAAGAAGGAGCATCTGCAGCGTGGCACTTAACAGTGATTGTGACAGGGTGAGGAGAAAAACGTAGTAGCTTCCAACTTTCCCAGAGGTGAGCAAAACTGACTGTCATGCCTTCAAAGATCTCCTTTGGGAGTGAGACCAGATTCTCTCCCATTCTGCTCCAACCCCATAAATTTACTGTGCTGTATTAAAGCTATCTTGCCATTGCATTTCAATACAGCCACACCGGGGTTTTTCCCCTTCACATTTATTCTTAGATTAAATTAGCATTTATATTGAATGCAAATTACACAAGCAGCAATGGACATCTTGCTGTTTGTGTTTAATATTTAGCTTTTAAAAAAATGCTACTGTTCAGATTGCTGATATGATGTTTTTTCTCTTTTCTGTTCACTCGTGCTCTGTCAGGCAACGTGAAGAAGCGCCTATTGATGCCTAGCAGGGGTAAGACCTCAAAGCTGCGCTCAGCTTATGCTAGGAGACTGTGATTTTTAGTTTCATCTGTTGGCTTCTCTAGTTTGCTTGTCTGCTTTGTGGCTACTAATGCTGTGTGTAAATTTTGTGTTGGTGTCTAAATGTTCTTTGGATAACCTCTGTATCCATGGTCTATGCACTGCTAATTATTTTTCAGCCTTTTTCACGTGTGGGGCTAGTAATGGTACAACCATAGTTGTTGCATGGAAGTGGTAATGAAATGAAATATTCACTTTATGCTACTAAAATCCCCAAATTATCCAACATTGTTCTAGCAGTTTTGTAAAAGCTATTGAAAGTTTAGGAATGTAACGATAGCTTGGGTGGGTTTTTGATTTCACTATTTAACCTTAGGAAATGTAGGCTTCAAATATTCTATATGAATTTAAATATCAAACACATACAGATCAAAAAAGAAGCAAAATCTAGTAGGATATACTCTGCCTTTTAGTCATGACCCTTCATAATGTCAGCGACACTGCTAGCTGTTTGATTAGCCAGCGCTGCTGTGCATATCCATCTTTAGCAAGCAAGCACCTGTAATTATAATACTTTGCTCGTACATAGCACTTTTAATTCATAGATCTCCAAGTGCTTTACAAGGTTAGTAAGAATTATTCTTCTTCCAGTGCTGGTCCTATGCATATTCCACTCTGCATATGCATGTGCTCCATGCACCTGGAGTCAGAATTCTTGCAAGCAGCAACCATTTATCTTCACGTGCGCCCTTTTCCGCCTTGTGTTTCCAACTGAAGGCATAAAAGGGTGAAACGGACCGGCTGCCTCTCCAATTCCTTCTTACTGCTGCATGGCCTGGGATGGCAAAAAAAACTTCAGGGCCAGACTTCAAAGAGAAACTGCTGAGCTTCAGTTCATTTGCAAATTTGACACAATCAGCTCAGGATTAAACAAAGTCTGTGAATGGCTAGCCAACTACAAAAGCAGTTTCTCCACCCTTGGTGTTCACACCTCAACTGCTAGAAGAGGGCCTCATCCTCCCTGATTGAACTAACCTTGTTATCTCTAGACTGATTCTTGCCTGCATATTTATACCTGCCTCTGGAAATTTCCACTACATTCATCTGACGAAGTGGGTATTCACCCACGAAAGCTTATGCTCCAATACATCTGTTAGTCTGTAAGGTGCCACAGGACTCTTCGTCGCTTTTTACAGATCCAGACTAACATGGCTACCCCTCTGATAGAAACATAAGAGTAAGTCTGCTTCAAAGATGTCAAACACAGCTCTGCCTAAATCGAGCAGGTCTGCTCATTCAACCCCTAAGGACTTGGGATGTACTAAATCTCAGGGCCATGACCCTAAACCCCTAAAGCCAGAGTTGTATCAGTACTTGGCCCCGTACCAGTGACACCAATTCAGCTGCTACCATGCAAGTCAAAAAGTCAGGATCCATCGGTTCAACCACCCTCCGTACCATTGGTTCTGTCTCTCACATGGAGCCTCCCTTCTCTGACCCTATCAATGTGAGCAGATTGGACCCTACGCATTCTAGAGAGGTCAGAGACTTGTACTACATCGGAGGATAACTTTGCTCTTCCTGAGCCTCAGTTTCCCCCAACATCAGAACCTTCTCTCACTAGGGAGATTGTGACTCCACTAGAGGGTGTTACCAATGACAGAAGCCTATATCCTCTTCCATCTACTGGCTGTGCCTTTCCTCCTTTGGAACCGTCGTTACCACCATTGGATCTGGACCCATTTTTCTCTTCCTTAGGAGAATCTGAACCACTAGAGGAGCCATCATCTTATCCTTCAAGAAATGTTATTCGGAGCTTCCTGGTACCAACCTCCACCTCAACATTCACCTTGGCAGCATTGGTACCTGATGCCTTGGGGACCCCCACAACCTCCTCCTGACCCAGCTTACTGTCCATACTGGGGAACATGGGACCCATATGCCAGATATAAAGAGCCCATGTGTTTTGCCAGGGAATCACTTCACCATTCTCCTCTGAGGGAACCGTGAGAGTTTCCTCCTTATCCCACAAAAGAGAAGGACTGTGAACCAGTTCTCCATTACTGATAAGCTTGCCTTCTTCATTCCTGATGAAGCAGTCACCCGGCATCTCCATCCTCTCTGGACGACCATAAACAATTACAAGATTTATTGTGCAGGGTGACAGAGGAACTACAGAGCTCCCTAGATGAGATCCAGGACTCTCAAAACAAACACCTGGATATCTTGCAAATGACCGGGTCCAGTCAACTAGCTATTCACAGACTTTGTAGACAAACTACCTCAGCAAGACAGCTTGCTTCCATGCTCTTATTGAAGAGGGTAAGCTGAGGGCAGAACTGTAGAGCCCAGTGTGGATACTAAATTTGTATCCGCATCCAATCCAAAAAAATGGTCTGCAGATATTTGTGGATTTGCAGGGCTCTGCAGAACTGCACTTCAATCAGCAGTTAATGCAGCAGAGACAGCTTCTAGATTGATGGAATAGCCATTGTGATGCCCTGAGAGTCATGACTATATGCTTCGGGATTTCTCAGGGAGATCCATAACACCATGGAGGACTTGCCCTTCAATGGAGCTCACCTTTTCACTGAAAAGATAGATAAGTCCTTATGTACTTTAAAGTACTCCAGGGCCACCCTCACTCCTTGGGAATATATACACCTGCCCCAAAAAGGAAGTATCACAAGTAATCTTACAAACCTAGACTGGCGAGTTGACAGTTTTATCACTCCTGATAAGAGACAAAGGATATAGAAGTCTAATTTCCCTGAACCTTCTATGTCTACAGCACCATCTCAACCCCCTCCCCCAGCTAAAAGATATTTTTGATAGGAGTTAGATAGCTGCAAACCATTAATGAAACCACTTCGATCCCATCCCCTCATATCCTTCAGAGGTCATTTAGCACCGTTTTCACAACTGGAATTCTATAACAGACAAGTGGGTATTAGATATCCAATCTGGCTATGCAATTGAGTTTACTTCCCTATGTCTCCAAAACCGCTATCCCTCTTCAGGGACTATTTTTATTAGGGGATTCTCAGGCAGAAAGTGGAATCCCTCCTCCATCCAGGAGCAATAGAGTGGGTGGTACTTCAGTACCAGGAAATGTACCTCCTAGACCCCTAAAAGGAGGGAAGCTGGAGACCTATCTTCAATCTCCACAATCTCAACCACTTCACGTGAAATTCTAGCCTGCGAATAGTCACTCTGACATCATAATCCCTTCCCTGGAAAAGGATATTTGGTTTACAGCTCTCGATATGAAAAATGCCTACTTTCACTTGAATGTTCACCCTGCCCACAAGTGTTTTCTCAGATTCATGGTGGGCACTGACCACTTCCAGCATAGGGTGCTCCCATTCAACCGTGCCACTGTCCCCCATGTCTTTACCAAGGTCTCTCTGGTAGTAGCAGCTCATTTCAGATGGAACAGTTTCACCATCTTCTCCTATCTCAATGACTGGCTTCTTGTTGCTATGACGTGTCAAGAAGCCTATGAGTTGACCTCATTAATGCTTCAGCCACTTTTTTAGGAGTCTGTCTGAACCTGGAAAAATCTATCCTTGCTCCAATGCAGACTATAGACTTCATGGGGACCACTTCTAGATGCACTCACAGTGAGAGATTATCTACCAAGGGACAGGTTTTACACTATGAGCAACTTGATAGACCAGGTTATGCGCAAACCTCAAGCTCCAGTGAGAACTTTTCTTTCCCTCCTGCGGCACATGGCTTCATGCACTTACATTACCCCATTTGCCAGAATCCACCTATGTTTCCTTCAGATGTGGCTCCACACAGTGTATTCACCAACCAAATGCAGCATAATTACCATGGTAACAATTCCTTCGAGTAACATGGTGGAAGATCCTCATCAGGTATGTGTGGGCATCCCCTTCCTACCTTCCTTACCAGACAAGATGATCATTTCAGGCATCTCTCTCTTAGGCTGGGGAGCCCACGTGGACAGTCATATGGCACAGGGCACTTGGAAACCAGGATGCACACCAACCTTCTGGAACTTTGAGCAGTCAGAGAAGCTTCAAAGGTTTTTCTGCAATTTATCCAGTCCCACCATGTCCTCATAATGTCAGACATGACAACCACCTCTTACATCAATAAGCAGGGAAAGGTGAGATCCACCTCCCTGTGTAGAAGCAGTCACCTTAGGGAATTGGTGTGTCAGGAATCGAATCATCCTGTCAGCAGCTTACCTTCCAGGAACTCGGAATGTGTTGGTGGACACCCTCAGTAGGCCTTTTGTGGTCAATCATGAGTGGCGATTGCATAATTCAGTGGTTAACAGAATCTTCGCTCAATGGGGGACCCCCACCTCAGATCTGTTCTCTTCCCAAACAAACAGGGAATGTAACATCTACTGTTCCAGAGGCGTTCTGGGTCTACATTTTCGAGGAAATGTTCTCCTTCCCTTGGTCAGGACATTCCCCCAAACGAAAAGGGAATGAAACATCTACTGTTCCAGAGGAGCTCTGGGTCTACATTTTCGAGGAAATGCTCTCCTTCCCCTGGTCGGGACATCTTACCTATGTCTTTACTCCCTTACTACTCCTGCCTCAAGTCTTAAGGAAGATTTGACAGGACAGGGTACATATCATCCTCATCAACTAGTATTGGCCCAGACAGTTCTGGTTCCCAAATCTCCTTCTAATGTCAAGTCGCCCTCTGATTAGCTTCCAGCCCTTTCCCAATCTTTTGACCCATGAGAAGGGCAGGATCAAGCATTCTAGCCCTGAAACGCTCCATCTCATGGCTTGGTTTTCAGATGGACATCACTATTAGAACATTCCTGCTGTGAATCCTTACAAATCAGCCTTAACAGCAGAAAAGATTCCACTGGGAAATGCTGTTTCACCAAGTGGAAGCATTTTCCCATCGGGACACAGCAGAAACACATATCTCCTGAGTCAGCAGATATTCCAAAATAAGGGGAATGTCTTCTTTCCCTCAGTTCTATGAGAGTCCCCATGGTAGCAATCGGTGCGTGCCATCCACCATCAGATGGTTATTCAATAACCCATTGACTGGCAGATTCTTGAAGGGCCTAATTAGAACCTTCTCACTAGTAGAGTATCCTACTCCTCAATGGGGCTTAAATCTTGTACTTTTGGCACTCTCAAAGCCTTCCTTCAAACCATAAGGTGAGACATCAAAGGAGTAGGTATAAATGAAAGTTGCATTCGTTGTGGCCATCGCCACAGCCAGAAGGGTAGGTGAGCTGGGAGCTCTAATGGCAGATTTGCCATACACTGTATTCTGAAAGGACAAAATTTAATTGCATTTATATTGGATATTCCCCCTCCCCCAAAGGAGGAGAGGAAACTTAATTTCCCCCAGCTCACTTTCTACCCGCAAAAGACGAAACCAATCAGAAAATCACCTAGAGCAGGGGTGAGCAAACTTTTTGGGCCGAGGGCCACATCTGGGTGGGGAAATTGTATGCAGGGCCGGGACAGGGGGTTGGGGTGTGGGAGGGAGTGCAGTGTGCAGGAAGGGGCTCAGGGCAAGGGATTGGGGCAGAGGAGGGGTGCAGGGTGTATGGGGGGCTCAGGGAAGGGGGTTGGGGTGTAGGAGGGGTGTGGAGTGCAGGAGGCGGCTCAGGGCAGGGGTGCAGACTGCGGGAGGGGGCTCACGGCAGGGGGTTGGGGTGCGGCAGGGGGTTGGGGTGCAGGAGAGGTGCGGGGCGTACGAGGGGGCTCAGGGCAGGGGGTTGGGGTGCAGGGGGGGTGCGAGGTGCAGGCAGGGGGCTTAGGGAAGGGAGTTGGGGGGCGGGGTGCAGGAGGGGTTTGGGCTCCGGCCCAGCACCGCTTATCTAAAGTGGCTCCGGGGGTGGCAGCGGCGCGCACTGGGGCCAGGGCAGGCTCCCAGCCTGCCTGCTGTGTCCCCGGCCCCGCGCCGCTCCAGGAAGCGCTGCGGCCCCGGGAGGCAGAGGGCTCAGTGTGCATTGCCCTTGCCGCGCCTCTAGGTATCTTCCCCCAAAGCTCCCATTGGCCGCGGTTCCGTGTTCCCCGCCAGTGGGAGCTGCGGGGGGCAGGGCCTGCAGGCAAGGGCAATGCACGGAGCCCTCTGCCCCCCCACCTGGGGGCTGCAGGGACATGATGCCAGGCTCTTCTGAGAGCGGCGCAGGGCCCACCGCACCATGGGGGGCAATCCCGGGGGCCGGATCCAAAGCCTTGAGGGGCTGTAGTTTGCCTACCCCAGACCTAGAGGGGTCTCTATATCAGAACTAATCCAAGGTCAAGCTATCCCAGAGATTCTCTACATGAATCTTGGGCTGTATCCTGCTCTCTTAACAGTTGCATCTTCCTCCCATTCATGGGGTGAGGGCTCATTCTGCAAGACTGCAAGCAACTTCAGTAGCATCACTTCAGGAAGTGGCGTTACTTGATGTTTGCAGGGCAACTACATGGCGTTCCAGCCACACATTTGCAAGGCATTATGGTCTAGTGCAGAATATCTCCACTGATGCATCCATTGGGACAGCAGTCCTCCAGACGGCTCTGCAGTCTGCATCTTTGCACCCTCCTCCTACGCAAGTACTGCTGGTCAGTCATCCACACTGGAATACACAAAGGGACCAGCACTTGAAGGAGAGGAAGTTACTTACCTTATACCACAATGAAGTTCTTTGTGATGTGTGGTCCATATCTGTGTTCCACAACCCACCCTCCTTCCTCTCTGCTTTGGATCTTTACTGGATTCACAATAGAGCAGGAACTGGAGAGGTAATCAGTCCATTTGGCTCTTTATGCTCTCGGTTGGAAACATGAGGAGGGCAAGGATTCATGCATGGACCAGCAGATACTGCTTGCAAGAATTCGCTGGTTCTGGGTGTGTGGAGCACATGCAAATCCACAATGGAATACTTTCAGATCTATGGTACCTGTAAGAACCTTCAGTTACTATAAGGTAAGTAACTTCTTGTCACAATTTTGCAAATGGAGAAACTGAGCCAAATTGGTCTTAAGTGATGTGCCTACACACCAAGAAAACGTAAGAGCTGGGAATAGAACCCAGGTATCCTGACTCCCAGTCTGTTGTCCCTGCCATGACACCACATTGCTCATGTAGACAACAACATGTTCTACTGTGCATGTACAGAACAGGATTTTCAAAGGATCTTGACTTTATTAAATAAAAACATTTTTCCTACTAAGCAAAAGTTCTAAAGACTGTCTGTGCCAGGTCTCAAGTTTCACACTTCCATTTCTTACTGAAGCTGTTTTTAAAAAAGCATGGGAAGATTCTCATTTCCGCCCTGGTCATAGCAGGTGGAAAATGTCATGCCCCCCCCCCCCCCCCCCCCGCATTAAAGATTGAGAAAAAACTCATCTCCTTTGGTGAGAAACCAACCATGGAGAGTTTTTTTTGTTTTGGAATAATCTGAAAAACTATATTTCGTAAGAGTGACTGGCATCTGCTGTAGACAGTGCAGTGAAACCAGCCTATTAATGCAAGTTTAGGTTATGTTCAACACAAATCAGGCAATGCAAAAGTGAAGGTTTGCACAATAAATATTAACTCAGCCACACTGCACATCCCTTGAATATTAAGGTTACGTTAGCAGCCTAGTTCATAATTGAAAATATAAACATGCAGTGTGGGTACATTAGAGTTAGCATAAGAAGAATCTATTTTCTGATTCTTAACTGTGCACTAACGTAGCCGTCAATGTCATTTTTAATGTTCTTGGTTTTGAGGGTGAATTTAAATAAAGTAATAAAGAAAACTCTCCCCAGTCACCCATTAAGTCTCCTCCTCCTCCTGGGCCTCCTCACTCTCCATGCCAGAACTAAGGGATGTCCAGGGGAGCTCCAGCGTGCTGAGTAGCTTGCTGACTTTCTACAGCTCCTGTTGATAAGATGGTTGTGGTCATGATTTCCACTCCCTGCTAAACAGCTGATCATCAGTGAGGGAACTGCGGAGTCACTCAGCAGCTGAAAAACTTCAGAAACCCTGACCAAGGTTGTCTGGCCTCAGGGTGGGAAGTGGAAGAAGAGAGAATCAATTCCTCCTCCTATAAGGTGCGGCCTCTGATAATGTTTTGCTATTAGAGGTGGAGAGTCCCTGAGGTAGGGTTCCAAAGTGTCCCCTTTTTGGTTTGAAGATTTTTACTATGTGTATTTCAATGACACTTAAAATCTCCCTTTTGCAAATTGCCCCAGCAGCGAAGTCCCTGGTCAGGCTGGACCAAAAGAGTGTTTTGTGGTTCTTTCTTCCCCCATTGTGATGTCCACTGGGCTGTGTTGAGATTAGATGCTATTAAAATTTTAGCAGATGTGCACCTTGCATGCCCACAAGCCATCATTTAATTTCGTATCGTTTTTTTATCTGCAGCTTCTAAGTAGCTCAGTGGTTCGCTCCTGGAACCTGCCTGCACCCTTTCTGCATTCAGTTAGCTTATATATCTTGTGGTCTAGTTAAAAGTAGTTTAGAGTTGTTGATTTAGACTTAGTTTTCATAGGACAAATATTTTGGAGACTTTCCAATTTATAAATTTTGATTTTCTGATTTTTAGGACAATGGACGCCTCAACCCCAGTAAGAAAACAGGGTCTAAACAATGTGGACCAGATCTGCTTGGCATAGGAGAGTGAGGGCTGGTGGCATCATGGAGCCAACCATGGTTCCCTGATTCTGTGAGCTGGTCCCAGTGTAATTTAGAGCAGCCGGGGACTGGGATAGGCCCAAAGTTAAAAAAGGAATCACTTTTACACTGAGGCCACTCCCAAAAAGAAAACATTGGAAAAGGTTTTAGGAAAGTGAAGATAGGGTTACTGCAAATCCTGTATTATCAGAAACAGACAGGCAGGATATCCCTTGTAAATAAAGAGACATACTGGAACTGTGAACATCTTACTATTGGCAGTCCCTTTTTTCTAATGGTCCATTATATAGATTGCTAGGCTGGTTCAGACTTTTATGTCTTGGGTCTGTGCTAGAAAGAGGCACAGAAAGAAACAGATGGCATTTTCAGATGCTGTAACAACAGTACTGCAGGAGTAGTGGGGCTAACATAACTAATACTTGCTTCCAAATTACCTGTTACGTTGGTCTCTGGGTTAGTGCTTTTCAGTGGGATATGTACTTAGAGCCACCTACATTCATATTAGTGAAATCACCTATCTCTCCCCATCTAACATACTCTTTAAGGGGCCATTTGTGAAATGTATTTCCAGCCACTGTGGACAGGCAAAGCTGCTTCAGTTGGCCCCTGGAAATGAATTTGCTCTCCCTGGAGGATGGTGATATAAATAATGTCAATCAATATGGGTTTAGGGAAAATCAAACTAACTTGATTTTTTTTTTATGAGATTACAGGTTTGGTTGTTAAAGGTAACGGTGTAGATGTAATGTACTTAGAGTTCTATAAGGCATTTGACTTCGTACCACATGACTAAGGCTAAGAATGCGGAGGTCATGCAAGTCATGGATTCTGCGACTTCCAGAAACCTCTGTGACATTTTCCGCTTCAGCCTTAGAGCTGAATTTATTTAGCTTAACAAAGAAAAGTTTTTATGGGGTGACTTGATTAGTCTATAAGTACCTTTGTGAGGAACAAATATTTGACACACATCTTTTCAGTCCAGCGGAGAACTGATATAACACCAGTCAGGGCCCTCCCTAGGGGTGTGCAGGCCTGAGATAGCCCAGGCCCCGCCCCCACCCCACCCCTTTCCCTAACCCTCACCCCATGCCCCACCCCCACTCCACTCCTTCCCCCAAGCACCTGGCCCGCCTCTTCCCTCAAGCCCCTGCCCCCATCCAACCCCTTCCCACAAGTCCCCGCCCCGCCTCTTTCCGGCTTCTGCCCCCTCTCCCGAGAGACACCAGGAGCCAGTGGAGCGGGGCGGGCTGGGGCCGGATCGCTCGCTGCTACCAGCGCCAGGCCCCCCGCGACCCCGTATCCTGAAGCGTGGGACCCTCCAAAGCGCGGAGCCTGGGGTGGTTGCCCCATTCCGTCTTATGGATGGGATGGCTCTGACACCAGTGGCTGGAAGATGAATCTAGACAAATTCAGACTGGAAATATGGTATAACAGTGAGAGTAATTAATCACTGGAACAATTTACCAAGTGTCATGGTGGCTTCTCCATCACTAGCCATTTTAAAATCAAGATGGGATGTTTTTCTAAAAGATCTGCTCTAGGAATTATTGTGGGGAAGTTCTCTGGCCTGTGTTATGCAGGAGTTCAGACTAATTGATCACAATGATCCTTCTGGCCTTGGAATCTATAAACCTGACAGGGGGCAGCACCAAGGTGCCTTTGCTGAGATTCTGTGTTAAGGCTCTTTGGTAGTGGACCTGTGTGTCCAGGTTCCGGGGGAATAGTTTCTCAGCTGACTGCATTAGACTATCAGCTGGACAGGTGTGCATGTGGCCAGGAAGTAATGCCACAGGTAGTCCTTTAATACAGTTAGGATGAAAGAGAGGATATCTTGTGGGAATTGAGACCAGGATTTTCAAACATGGGTGCCTGAAGTCAGGCACTTAAAATCATTATACAGGCACATACATAAGTGACTTGATTTTCAGAGGTTCTAACACCTTTCACTCCCTTTTACTTCATTTGGAATTGAGGCTGTTCATAGAATCATAGAATATCAGGGTTGGAAGGGACCTCAGGAGGTCATCTAGTCCAACCCCCTGCTCAAAGCATGACCAATTTCCAACTAAATCTGAAAATCAGGGTACATATTTAGGTGCCTAAAATATGGATTTAAATGCCTTACTTTAGGCATCCTGATTAGAAGATTTTTGGCCTCAGATTTCTCCAGCCTTTAATGTGGGGGGTCAGGGGTCAGAAATGTAGGACTCGCTTGCAGTTTCATAATTTGTAATACAGAAATGGAACATCCTAAAAGCAATCTGATGCTTCTTCACCAGGTAACACCTCTCTCAGAAAAATAAAGGTTTAGAATTTTGTCTGTTCCTTGTGGTATGGATTTTAGGTCTTTATAATTATAAATGATGTGCTCATTTAACTCTTCTGTTTATATTTTTATATTGTGAATGATGTGGACAAAAATGCTACTGCCTTGTTATAACACATAGCAACAAAATAACTGAGCCAAAATAATTCCAGCCATATGGAAAAAGTAACATGAAGTAGCTGGTTTTATCCCTTCATGTAAATTTGTATTAACCTCAACTAATAAATCCCTCATAGTATGAGGTGGTAATAGCACTTTGGATTTTTCAGAATCCTTTTGATACGTTTATTGAAGGCTTAGGTCTACATTTAATAATATGATTGGTGGTAGCAATATCATTTCCACATCAGCAAATCTAATGTTGGGTTTACTTGCAATTTAATTAAATTTATATTCTTTTACTTTTATCTCAGCTCTGCCCCTCAAACCTGATGGGATAATTTAACTCTAGACATTTAAGAATTAGAGAGTCAACCTTGTAATACTGAAATTTCACCTGAGTCTTTAAATGGGGAAAAAGATGCAGTCTAGCAATCTAGCCAGCATCTCTGTCTTAGTTACAGCCAAACTTTGTAAAGTTCAGAATATGGATTCACCTGGTTAAGCATCAAAAACTAGTTGCTACTCAAATTATAGGAAACCTTCTAGAAGCACTACAATGCAGTTCACTCCCCTTCCCCACACAACACTCCCACTCTTCACCCACAGGCCTTGGCTAACCTGTTCCACTGCCACCTTCAATACTCTTAGGGCTGGTCCACACTAACCCCCCACTTCGAACTAAGATACGCAACTTCAGCTACATTATTCACATAGCTGAAGTCGAACTATCTTAGTTCGAACTTACCGCGGGTCCACACGCGGCAGGCAGGCTCCCCTGTCGACTCCGCGTACTCCTCTCGCGGAGCAGGAGTACTGGCGTCAACGGCGAGCACTTCCGGGATCGATTTATCGCGTCTAGACAAGATGCGATAAATCGATCCCAGAAGATCGATTGCTTACCGCCGGACCCGGGGGTAAGTATAGACGTACCCTTAGCTTGTGGGAGAAGCTTAGTGGTTCTATTTCCAGGAGTGGTTTCTGGGAAACCTGTTCTCCCTCAGATCCTACTGGAGGCAACTTCTGAGCATAGGAGACCTTCCCAGCTCCCTGTTCGTTAGCACAGGGCCTGGAATCACTCTGCAGATCCCACTGTTTCCAGCATTTTAAAGTACTCGGAGTCTGAGATGCCCCAGGTTCACTAGGATATTTACAAATTTATTAACTTGTCATCTATTTTTTGCTTTTAGTAGCTTTTTTTAATGTTCTGGAATAAATAGCCTGCCAATATCTACTGCAAGTAAAACTCCCCACTGAGAAAGATGAAGGCCCCTTAACTACAGGCTGTTAGGGTACCTTAGACACATGTCCTGATCATTTTCCAGTGGGTCTACATGGAATTTGCTCTTTCTGATACCCCAAAAGATGGAGGCTTTATGCCCAGCTTGGATCTCCGAGACTTTAGTATTTCTGGGGGGGAATCCTACCTCCCTTACAGGAAGAAAACTGACTTTGGGCTCTCTACCTTGCAGATGTCTGCTTTGCAGATTTCTAATAACTGAACAATGTTAACAGTTCCCTAGATGGGGACTCCATCCCCCATGACCCCCAACTGTTTTTCAGAGTCACTGCTTCCTAGGATAATCAACTGAATGTGGGTTCCCAGTGCAGTGCTATGGCCAGAAGGGCTAATGTAATCCTGAGAGATATAAATGGGAATATTGAGTAGGAGTAAGAAGTTATATTTCCTCTGTATTTGGTACTGGTGTGACTAGTATTGGAATACTGTGTCCAGTTCTGGTGTCCACAATTCAAGAACAATGTTGAAAAATTGGAGAAAATTCAGAAAAAAGTTGTGATTTTAAAAATAGAAAACCATGTCTTAAAGTGAAGGACCCAAGAAGCTCAATCTGTTCGTTAAGCTAAAGAGAAGGTTAAAGGGGGGGGGAGGGGCTTGCTTAGTCTATAAGTACCTACATGGGGAACAGATATTTGATAATATAGGGGTGTTTGATCTGTCAAACAAAGGTATGACTAGATCCAATGGCTGGAAGTTGAAGCTAAACAAATCGAGACTAGAAATAAGGCACAGTGATAGTAATTAACCCTTGGAACAATTTACCAAGGGTTATATGGATTCTCCATCACAGGAAATCTTTCAATCGAGATTGGATGTTTTTCTAATGGATATGCCATAGTTCAACCTCAGCTGTGGGACTTGAAGCAGGAATTAATTCAGGGAAGTCCTGTGGCCTCTGTTATGCAGGAGGTCAGTGTAGATCTTAATCTTAGTCTGCAGAAGAGAAGAGTGAGGGGGGTGGGGATTTGATAGCCTTCAACTACCTGAAGGGGGGTTCCAAAGAGGATGGAGCTAGACTGGTCTCAGTGGTGGCAGATAACAGAACAAGGAGTAATGGTCTCAAGTTGCAGTGGGGGAAGTCTAGGTTGGATATTAGGAAACACTATTTCACTAGGAGGGTGGTGAAGCACTGGAATGGGTTACCTAAGGAGGTGGTGGAATCTCCATCCTTAAAGGTTTTTAAGGCCAAGCTTGACAAAGCCCTGGAAGGGATGATTTAGTTGGTGTTGGTCCTGCTTTGAGCAGGGGGTTGGACTAGATGACCTCCTGAGGTCTCTTCCAACCCTGTTCTTCTATGATTCTGTGATTAATGGTTCTTTCTGGCCCCCCAAAAATCTGTGAACTACATGTATTGCCTTTTGGGTTGGCTTTTGTGCAGCATATATCTTACAGAAAGATATGGCCATGTGCTTATCTGGATCAAAGAGAGAAGTTTGGAAGGGCAGTCAGCCACCATTGGGCTGCCAAAAACACAGTCATTCAAGATGAACTACCCAAAGTCTCAGTTTGTCCATCCAGAAACAATTTAAATAAACCAGAGCCCTGCTCACTGCCATTTCATTCCAAACCTTCCTGCTGCCGGACAGGAGCCTGGATGCAGTGGTCCTCCAAAGTTTGCAGATACCTTAGTGCAGATGTTGACCCTGATGGCCATAACAGCATTTGTGGTACATGATGGCATGCCTACATGAGAGAACCCTTAGTTGAAGCTGTCAGTGGTGTAAAACCACACAGAGAAGTAGAAAAAGATTCAGACCCCAAACAAAAGGAGGAAATGGCAGGTCTTGGAGACATAGCTATATGCCAAGAATTAATTATTAAACAGATCTGATTCTGGTCAAAGATCTGGGTTCAAAAATCCCTGCAACAGTGGCTTACAGCCATTGACCCTAAAATCTCTGCAGTGTCCATAATGGTGAATACAGTTGCTAGCAAGCAAAATAAGTGCATGGAAAGTGGTGGGGGACTGAATGAAGACTTCTTTCCTTGAAGATGAATGTCTGTGAGTTCACAAGAGATTGCAGCAACTGGAAAGAAAATCAGAAGAAATAGGGAAAAGGCATTCAGATGCACGAAGAGAAATGGAAGAAATCCCCTCCCCACAGTGAGGCCTCCAGAAGACAAAGGAGGAGAGCTCCCTATTCTTTTTGAAACTGGGAAGCTTGGCCTGATGTGTAGACACTGGAGGGCTGAATCTGGACTAGGCTCAGAGTGCTAGTAATGAGCAGCCTTGGGCAGCGATTATGCAGCTCGGTAATTCTGTAGATAAACTAAAAATCTTGGAAACCCCACAAATATGCAATACTGTGGAAAGATTGAAAGGTGAGATTTAATTAGGATGGAAAATTAGTTGGGGGAAGGGATCAGTTGGATGGAGGAGAATATTGAATACTGTGAAAAGCTTACATGATCAGTTAGATGTAATAATGGCTTGGTAAAAAGACTGTTCAGCTGCACAGAGCACAGTTTGAAATGAAGGTCAGGCAGATTCAAAAACATAAAGGAAGTCAGCATGCTGGGTTCCCATTCTCTCTCTTCTCCCCCCCCCCCCTAATGTTCTACTCAGTGGAGATTAGTGAGCTGCATTTGCACAGCAGGGCTGAGTCTGTGCAGGGGGGAATAGAAAGAAGCATTTTCATCCTCAGAAAAGAGCATGTTCTATTTGGCCAAGTAGAAATAAAGCAAACATTGAAGAGAGTAGAACATTGTTTCAGGGCAAATTTCCCCAGCCTTGAAAATAAACTACTCAGCAAGTCTTGGTAGTTAGATAGCAGTGGGATACAAGTGTTCTCTGATTCTGGATTCCACTGGCATTCTCTCTTACTGAAATGCGGTTCTGAACCATAGGAAATCTTTCAAAATGTAACTTCAGTATTACTGAGGAGATGGATTTAGTTGTGTCTATACATATGCTAACCAGACAGAGCCAGTGTAGCTATAGTTATTTAAAATCATCTAATTATTCTCAAATTAGTATGAGGAATAGAGTTTGTGGTTGCTCTTAAGAATATTGGTAGATCTCATTTATTCGTTCTAGATCTGGTTTTTGAATGTGCCCTGAAGACTATTGTGACCAAAGCAGAACTCCCATGAGAGGTGGAAAACTCTTACTCACTGAGGGATAGCTTGGGCTGTGCCCTTATGTAGCCATGCAGGGGCATAGGAGAAAGTAAGGGTCTAGCCACAATAGCAGCCTGTGTGCTCATGGGAGCACAAGGACTGCATCCCAGATGCTTCTCCTCAAGGAGCTACTGTGGGGAGAATGGGTGGAGCCATAGCTTCACCCGCTTGCACATGGGTTAGTGGAGCTGGCTGGCTTCATGAGGGCAAGTATTCTATACCTTCTAAAGGGATGTAGTGAATATTGCCACCAGCACAACTGGGGGGATCCAGGCAGCATTGTTCATGCTGCCTCCCAGTGCTTCATGCTGCCTCCCAGTGCTTCCTGCTGGGAGGTGAGCCTATGCACCACCCCTTGCTGTGAGTTGCATGCTAAAAGCACAGTCTATCCTTTAGAAGCCTCTTCTCTCCTCTGCACATCTGCACTTAGGAGATAAGCCACTTTGTGAGAAGCAAGTTGAACTGCATGTCCTCAAGGTACAATATTTATATTTCAGTAGTGCACAGAGGCCCTGATCAGATTTGTTGTGCTAGACTCTGTACAAAGTTAAGCATAAGCCTTGTCCTGGAGAGCTTAGTCTAAAAAGATCAGGGGCAATGGAGACAAGTATATCATTTTTATATTTATAGCAAATGGTGAGATATATAGATGAATTTTCCCACCTGCCCTCAGCCTAGCCATTGTACGCTGATTAGGTTTTTATTGGTAGTGTGGTAAAAGTAGGTCTGGAGAGAGACTGCCACCTTCTCCTCCAAATTTCAAGGATCTATTCAGGGAGGGCACTCCATGCATATAAGGGACAGCGTGGAGAAAGGCACAGAGAAGTTTGTTTAGAGTGACCAGATAGCAAGTGTGAAAAATTGGGAGGGGGAGTCTAGCTGACTATATAAAACAAAGCCTTTCATGACGGTCCCAATAACATTGGGATGTATACTTGCCCTAGATTTGTTTGAAGAGAATCATAGAATCATACGACTGGAAGGGACCTCAAGAGGTCATCTAGTCCAGTCCCCTCCACTCATGGCAAGACTAAGTATTCTTTAGACCAGGGGTAGGCAACCTTTCAGAAGTGGTGTGCTGAGTCTTCATTTATTCACTTTAATTTAAGGTTTCGCGTGCCGGTAATACATGTTAACGTTTTTTAGAAGGTCTCTCTCGAAGTTTGGGGGGTGTATGGAGGTGCAGGGCAGAAGGCTGGGTGTTGGGGG
>NW_020664563.1:3044787-3092142 GCF_002925995.2 Terrapene triunguis | reverse complement strand
GGGGGGAGGTCAGGGCAGAGGGCTGGGGTGTGTGTGGAGGTGCAGGGCAGAAGGCTGGGTGTTGGGGGGAGGTCAGGGCAGAGGGCTGGGGTGTGTGGAGGTGCAGGGCAGAAGGCTGGGTATGTGTGGGGAGGATCAGGGCAGAGGGCTGGGGGAGGTGTGGGAGTGCAGGGCAGAAGGCTGTGGTGCTCGACTCGTGGGGGTGCTCCCTGCCCTGAGCGGCTCATGGCAGGGGGCTGGGAGGGATATGCCCTGTTCCACCCAGCCTGTTCCACCCAGGGATATGCCCTGTTCCCAAGGCCTGTCCCTACCTCTCTGCCTGCTCTATGGAGCAGGGAGCACACTCGGCTCTGCTCCGCTCCCCCTCCCCCTCGCAAGGGCCATCGCCGAGAGGGAGGGGGAGGAGGAGGGGCCGGAATGCACCATGCTGGGGGAAGAAGCGGGGGAGGGGGGAAGCTTGGCTGCTGCAGGACCAAGCTTCTGCCTCCTGCCCCTGCAGGGGAGAGCGGTGGGCGGGGGAGCCGTGGAGGGGCAGGACACCCCCCACCGCTCTCCCTTGCGGGGGCAGGAGGCAGAAGTTTGGTCCTGCGGCAGCCAAGCTTCCCTCCTTCCCCCGCTTCTTCCCCCAGTGTAGCACTTTTCGGCCCCTCCTCCTCCTCCTCTCACCGGGCAGGCAGCGTGCCACTCAAAATCGGCTCGCGTGCCGTAGGTTGCCGACCCCTGCTCTAGACCATATCTAGAAGACAGGGGCTGGCATAATTGACGCAATTAAGGAGCAGGGTAATGACAGTATAAGAGATGAGTGAATCAGTAGGGAAGGGACAAAGTTGTGAATGGCCTTGAAGATGACAACAGGTAGCTTGGACTCATATTTGTTATATGGGGTTCCATATGTTTGTCCCAGGTTGGAGAGTAGCAGGTAACTGAGCTGCTTACAGTTTCTGTCATCCAGATTTGACAGCTCCTAAAGAAACAAGGTTTTAAAGTGAACTTTTCTCTTCCTCCAGGACCTCACATCTAGACAGAGTATAAGAATATTTTAGGGATGAAGCTGACTACTGCTGACCCATTATGGACTAATCTCATCTAATCACCAGTGGCCTTTCTCATGTGGAATAGGACCTTACTTCACAAAGAGTTCCATCAGACTCAGTGGGACTACTTGTGGAGCAGGGTGTGACCCAGTATGAGCGAGGGCATCGGAACATGACCATGTAGTGTATTGGTAGCAAACCGATTCAGTGTAAACAGCTGTAGAACTGAGCATTTCAGGATCTACTGTACAAGGCCAATAAATACATAATATGCAAGGATAGTGAATGGATGTGGGCAAAAAACAACTTTTTTTTATGTCGAGAGAATCCAATCTGGCCTTTGCTTTATCACGTATTTGGAGAAAATTAATTTCTGTTTTAATCTTGCCTCATTTAGTGTAATATCAAACATTCTAGAAACTCAGTCACTCTTGCTCTCCATTACAATCAAAATAGTTACTTTGTTTTTCTGCTTTTATTTCACATAATCTTTCCTTTTTTAACTTTAAATCTTTTTTTTTTTCCCTTCTCCTTTGCCAATCTTGGTAGGAACTTATTTAGGTAAGTAACTTACAATTTTAACATGGTATTCACAACAGATTTTTATAAGAAACCATTAGTCTAGTCTACATACTGTTCTGCTAGTTGCACTTCTGTACTTACACTCCTGCAAGTTCACCCACTGCACTTTTAAGGTGATAGACATCTAACAATCTGCTCACAGCTCCAACTATGTAAAATACTGGCACTATTTTCTCAACAATTAAAGGAGTTATCGATATAATTTCCATTATTTATTTATACACATACCCTCTCTCCCTCTCCCCCTTTCACTATTTAAAGTTAAGCTTGAAACTCGTTTCGCAACTTGAAAATGAAGTCTGTTTCCTTATCAGAAAATACTTATTCGGTCATGTGCACACACTGGTTTGTTATGGTTCGCTCACGAATGCGGGACTGCTGATGTTTTTGTTGTTGTTGAGAAGAACAAGATCCCGGGAAAGGCATTTGTTTTTTGGGTTTGGTTCTGTTTTTGGAGGGGGGCAGGAAGAGGGAGAAAATGTGTGTAAAAATATTACATGGACTTTGAAAACAAATCTATGTATTTTAAAAGGTAGCTTAGATTTTAAACTAACTAGTCTTGACAGTATCAGGGGGTAGCCGTGTTAGTCTGTATCTACAAAAACAACAAGGAGTCTGGTGGCACCTTAAAGACTAACAGATTTATTTGGGCATAAGCTTTCATGGGTAAAAACCTCACTTCTTCGGATGCACCAGACTCCTTGTTGTTTTTGTAGTCTTGACAATGTACCTTTCAGTTTTCTATGTACATTGCAGTTTATCACAGCAACATTTCTGAATGACTTTTCACACTGCATGTATTGCATGATAGTTCTCTTTAGCAAAGAGAAATAAATATGAAGATTAACTGTTTGCTGTGCTGATTGACAAAGAGAGGACTTGGGCCTACGCGAAGTGGATGTGCATTTTTGGGGAGCAAACTTTAGTGGGTGCATTATGTGGTTGGCCATGCCAAAGTGTAGGGGAGGGAGTTAAAAGTTCTATGTTATAAATTAGGCCATCCTAAGGCATGCCCTAAATGGTTTGGTGTTGGACTGTGGTTTTCCTTGGGACTAAGTCAGTGCTTCAGAGGTTGCTTGTGGGGAGCTGCATGCTATCTGCTGGTGGAGGAGAGGGATTTAGGCAAAGATTTTGTGGTGCTGAGGTAAAGTTTATCTAAAATGAGGGTAAGAAAAGAGGAACAGAAGGGGGCTTAGAGATTTCTAGTTAGATGAAAAGGTGACTAGCAGAAGGAGAGGTACTCATTTTCTATTCTGCCTCTTCCTGACTTTTGGCTTCGTGATATGTTGGAAGGTTCTCCATTTGTTAGACACCCAGGTGTGAATGAATACTTCAGAGATTAGATTAGGGGATTTGGCTCTCCCACCTTTGGCAGTGACAGGAGTGCATTTTGTAGAGGTGCTGCGGAAGGAGTTTGCACTTCTGCAACTGGTAGGCAATTTGGGGGAGTTGTGATGCCACCACTGTGGCACGACGAGGGCTTGCTGGACTCCATACAAATAGGGATTGTGTCAAATAGAGCGTGCACTTATGTGCTCTTGCAGATTTCCTCAGGAAATCAGCCATGCTAGCAGGTTTCTCTGTAGTATGACAGAAGCTAGACATCTCACTCTGATGCTGTGCAGTCAGGTGGGTGTAGTGGTGAGTGCCAACTACTCCTTGGCCCCAGAAGCACTGCAGGAGATTCAGAGTTGAGTGTTCCCTGGAGTCATTAACTCCCTCAGGTCAGGTATCTATTAGATTCATTAAAAAAAGGAGGGATAGGGTTGGTGCAAAGAGGGCAATGTTTTAGTGTGGTGGCTCTTTTTTAATGAGATCTAATCTAGGCTTTAAACTTGCCTTTATTTCATTGGAGTAAATTAAATAGAAATAGAATTTAGCTGCAGTGAAATAGAAATTCATTGACTCCTCGATCGTCTTGGAAATATATCCCCTTGCAGCTCTGACACTCTAAGAAAGGCCAGTCATATGATCATTATAACCGATTGTGACTACTCCCTGTGAAGCAAGCTGTCCTGCAGAATATATCTTGTGCTAGAGATCAAAGGTTTTGATGCCTGTGCACTGTTCAAGAGCTGAGACATACTTTGAGGGCTTCATGCACTGTCTATAATATGGCGGCTTGTTCTATAGCCATTTCAGTAACATTCCAGGGTCATTTGTGGCTAAGGAACTCTAGGTTACCTGCAGATGTGTAGTCAAGTTCTTGAATTAATTTGACCTCTTGAAGTTCCTGTGGTGGTCATATTTATCTCACTCTGAGGCTTTAGAAAAATTTAAAGACAGCAGACCACTCTCCAGGGCGATGAGTTTTTTCTTATTGTTCTGTGGAAATAAATCCTAATCTTTGAGATTTCTGAAAGCATCTTAGTTTCTGTAGCCATCTGCCTTGTAGCTTTCATCTCTAAAAAGAGGGAAAATCTGGTTAGTCAGGGGAAAACTTATGGTCATCAACAGCCTTCCTCCTCAGTTTTGGATTGTCACTGAATATCCCTTAGAAGCACGCAGCTTGACGGTATGCCAGAGGAACTTGAAATAAATCCCTGTATTTTCCTAGGTTTCTCTGCTTTTGGTAGCAGTCAATGCCATGTTTTCAGGCATGGAAGTCTATACCTTCAGACAGTTGGATTTTAGAAAAGGGTTATCCCACACCCCCTTCCCTGTCCCTTTTCTGGGATCCCTGTAATGAGACACTGTTAAGAGAAAAAGTCTCCTTTTAAATATAGAGGGCTGTAGAAGGGCTGCCAGAGCCCTCTGCATTTTTGTCCCTAATATATACTTAGGTCTAAGACTTTTGTGTGTGTGTCTCCCCCTCACTGCCTCATTGTGTGTGTTTAGGGGAGAAGGGTGTCTGTTCCATTCTCAACCCCTGAAAAGTTGAACAGCAGCTCTGAAATTATATTTGGAATATGTTATAGCTGTGGTACTGTATCTCTGCTACTGTGAAGCAATAACTATTGATAAAATGGTGTATTTTAAATGGCCAGCCATTATTTCCGATGTAATTTTCTGTCATAAGACAATTAGTTTTTTTAAATGGCTATTGCTGTATTTTTTTCTTGTCTTCTACATTCCAGGTATATAAATTTGTTGAAAGGGAACAATCTCAAATAGTTAAGTATTGGTGTATTGCCTACAGATATCTTAACATCAAACATAGTGTAATAGCAAGGCTATAAAAATTGCTTTGAAAAATGTATCTATTTTATGTTGCTGATTACTGGATCAGCGAAATAATCAATTATATAATGTGGCTCACTTTTTCCTGGAAGGAGCAGCTTATTTTTGAGGCTGAGTCCATATGCTGGGTGATTAACAGGTTTTGGGGTGGTTGTTGGTTTTTTTTGCTGTTGTCTATGGACCTGAAGCACAAACTCTTGGAACCAGTAGCGTTCACCTCTGAGTCTTGCTTTTGTCACTCTCAACATGTGACATCTGTGTCTTCTCACCATGGAGGATCTGAGTTACTACTGATCTTGGAACTTGGGAGTAGCCTTGCTACTGACTACTACCTGTACACCAACATCCTCCTTGCCCCAGTAGCTACCTCTCCTCTCTGAATGGAAATCCTTTGACACCAGCTGCCCCTATGGCCCTGTCTTCCTTGGCATCAAGCGTATTGAGCCCTGTGCCTTCCATCCACAGAGCTCAAAGTTTTTCACAAAGATCAGTTGGTTAAACCTCTCAATATTCCTGTGAGCAAGGACAGTATTATCCTCATTTTGTAGAAAGGGAAACCTAAGTACGAGATGATAAAGTGACTTACCCACAGTCACATAATGGATAAAATTGCAGAGCAGTGACTAGAACTCGGTCTCCTGACTTGCAGTCCCAACTTGCAACCTAATGACCGTGCTCCTCCCAACAGCTGTGTCAAGCTCTTTGTCTACATCAACTAGCCATTCCTGCTCCTGCCTTTTGAATGTGACTGCTGCTTAGGTGGAGACTTACATTCCCTTCACCAACCAAGCTCCTTCCTGATACTGGATGTATCATTGGTTGACATCTCCTTCATTAGAGAGACAAGGTGGAAGAGGTAATATTTTTTTATTAGACCAACTTCTGTTGGTGGAAGGTACACTCTTTCGAGCTAAACAGAGCTCTTCTTCAGGTCTGGGGTCACCTACCTTGTCTCTCTCTAATACCATGGGACCAACACAGCTGCAACAATACTGCAAACAATCATTAGGTGATCTCCAGCTCTGAAGGTGGATGTTTGAGCACTGAAGTGCCAGAAAATGAAGCCATGTGTGCATAGGTGCTGGAACTGGGACTGCTGGGAGTACTGCCACACCCCTTGGTTTGAAGTGGGTTCCATCATCTACAGGGTTTACAGTTTGGTTCAGTGGCTCTCAGCATCCCCCGATACAAATTGTTCCAGCACAGCACCCCTGCATGTGTGAATGTGTGCGTTTGTCTTCATATGTTGGTAGTTTTGGCCGAGTGGTGAAAACATTATCTTATATCTGCCCTTTTGCAGAAAGGTGCACTGTTACCATGAATGATGCAAACTACTGATTTTACGGCAATATTACAGTTAAGACCACCCAACCACTCAAAAATAGGAAAGTCCAACAGTTGTATTTTTTTCCTGAAACATTAACTTGGCCTTGTTTTATATCCTATATGTTTTACCGGTGTACTTACTAAGTATTTTAGGGTTTACAGTATACAAAGGAATCTTCAGATGTAGCCAGTTTTGAAGTAGGCATCTATCTGAGGATTACGGTTAGAATCTTTTAAAACAGGAGGGGTGGGTGTGGGTGTGTGTGAGAGAGAGAGAAAATTGTTGCTGAATTCTCAAATAGCAGCAGGGACTTTGCTCAAACATATATTTTTAAATAAAAGTTCATCTTTGGTCAAAGACCAAACAAGGAAAATTTCAGGCTAAAAGGATAATGTTTAGAAAAGTTGTGTGTGTGAAAGCAAGGTTATAATGGAAATCCATTTTGCAGTCAGTAGCTGCCTATTATAATACATATTCTCTTTATGTCTAGAACAATTCCTTTCTGGGCCAAAAAGGGGCCCAATGATGCTCATGTGCACTGCAGTTGATGAAATGTGATTAAAGTTTTGGGAATGTGCATGCTGGTACAAATTAACTGATGTAGGTAATATTAAAAAAATCATTTGAACTGACCATAAAATAGTAAAAAGGTGGTGATGGAAAAAATGTATTGGATTACCTAGGCCATTCCCTGCCATACCTTTGCTGCAGCTCTATACCAGGACTTCATTCTCTTACATACTGATACTTGTATGTGTCCAGTAATATTCCTGTTTGTTTAGAGCCCTGGTTCAGTTTACAGACTTGCTCTGCACTTAAAACATGGACCTTTCGCAATGCAATGGAATATCTAATACTGTTACTAGACTACCATTTACTACATCAGATCATTGTGCCTGTAATATTTGTGTTACTGAAGTATCACCTTGTGTGATGGAGAGATTGCTGAGCTCTATGGCTGTCGGAGCTAAGATTTTGGAAGTCTTTACTTGTGACAGGGTTTTATGGACTGAGCAATTCAGTAGATGCGATCTGATTGTACATCCAGGAGATAAAATAGCTCCTTGGATTTTCCCAGATGATAGTAAAGATTTTACTCTTTGCTCCTTTGATAGTGCAATACTGTCCTTTTCCTTAAGTCCATCATAAAATCTGAAAACTGGAGCTGTTCCCAAGCTATTGAGAAGTAGTTTCCAGATCTGAAAGAGGGGATTTGATTTTGGTGATGGTTTCCCATGTATTGTCCAGTAAGGCATGAGTGACTGGAGAATAAAGTGGGTAGCATATTTAAGCTTTTTGGCCTTGGTTTTTTAGATCGCGTTGTTAGGGATGCTATCTTCTCAGTTATCCCTCAAGGAGGGGAGAGATTAGGGTGATGGAAAACTGCCACATCAGAAAATCAACCCAAATGCAAACATAGCTGTGTTTGTTTGATTTTGTATTTTTTCTGTCTTGGAAAATCACTGCTGTCTTACGAGCTCTATTCTCTTTCCTGTTTGTTAGGTCTGCCTAACCACGGACAAAACAGACAAATGGTAAGAGAATGTTCATTTAAACCAAAAAGGGGTGGGAGGAGGAGGAGAGAAGGAAAAAAAACCCCAAACCGTAACTCTCTAGATAGGTTTTAAAAGGGCAATCTTGGTTTTTTTGCTTTTGCTGTTCACAGCTATTCATACTTTATCACTTTTTTTTTCCAATTAGCCAGGATGGTTTTGTGTATAAAAAACAGATCTGGGTGTTTAAATGAAAAAAGACACAGTGCAATGTGTATCAGTGAAATTCTGTTTTGAATGGAACATTTTGTGTGTCCACTCATACAGAAGTCAAGAGAGTGGCTGTTTACAGCAAAGCCCTGATGAAATGTGTTTTAGGTGGAGTGTGTTTCATTGAAGGAGGAAGGGATGACATGACGGAAGGGTTTTTGTTTGGCAAATGGTTTCTTATTTTTTAGACAGTTGGCGTGAAAGTTGTCTGCTGAGAATGTGTGTGTTTTTAAAAGTAAAAAATCATCTTAGCCTTTTATCCATTATGCTGAGAGCTTTATCAGGTGACAGAAGCAAATAGCCAGTCTAATTGATGGGTGTCTGGCAAAGTGCTTTTCATGGAGTGCTCCTGGGGTGCAATTTGCCCCCTTTCAGAGGGCCAGCACAAGGGTGAAGCGCCACTTTAAGCCATCAAAATGGGATTTAATAGCACATGGTCCTTGTTCTAGGCCTCTTCAGTGGGAAGAATTTTGCACCCTGGAATTTTTGCCACAAAGCACCCTTTCATGGTATTGCTATAGTGGAATTTGCCCTGTTTGGTAAATTGCCACAATGTACTGGTGTGAATGGAGGCACTCAGAAATTAGTAAATCTGCAGCAGGTCTGAATGACAGCTATTGAATAATGATTTAGTATTATCAAATCTAATGCTTCTGTCTTGGGTAGAGTATATCTTATGGCCAGGATTTAATTTTGTCATGCTATTTTAGTTGTAATAACGAAGCAGATCACTTTGTTTGTCACATTAGCATTTGATAAGAAGTGGTGAATTGTATTTTTAATTGAATTCAGTTTCACCTCTTACTGCAGAGGAGACTGGCTACTTGTTTGTGTCTGCTGTGTAAACAAACTCACAGTGTAGTGGGAGAAATATAAGAAATGGGCAAACCCCAATCACCTGCAGGGATAAAAACGCTGAAATGTCTCGCTGCTCTGCTTGCTTGATAAAATGTTCTACTGAAAATGAAAGGTCCATGTTTCAGGATGTAACAGTTGAAGTGATTGCTCTGTTTGGGGAGAGAAAAGCTAGACTCCAAGCACAGTTCCTACTCTCGCCCAAGCATTTCTGAGAACTTTCACTGCCGTCGTTTTCCTGACACTTAACACAATGGAGAAAATGGTCTTCATGCAGCAATGAAAAGGACTCTCCTTCAGAAATCTGGCAACACCATATTTCAAACATTGTTCCCCACCCCACAAAAGTAAAAGCTGAATTTCTTAATGTATTTTGATGGCTTGTTTTGGTGCTGAAATTGTCTGAAATACAAAGGAGGCAGAAAAATTTTGAGAAAATAAATTGTCTATGCCATTTATATAATATAAGTGTAGCACCTGCTTCCAGTTTTCAAGGAGTTAAGAAAAAAAGATTTAGCTCTTTTATAGACTTGTATTGGCTGAGAGAGAAAAATAGGAAAATGCATCCGACTCTACAGCAGCCAAAGGCATTTATACTAGGGCTGCTAGGATATATTGTCAAACCTTTTTTTTGAGAAAAATTGGGTTTTTGACTAAATGAAATTTTCACAGAGTATCTGGTTTCTGCAGAAAATTTTAATTGTCAAGAAAAACCCTTAGATTCCCTCCCCTTGCCCAATATTTCAACTTGGGTATGCTGGCAGAGTACCTCTTGGGAGTTGTAATTTAGGTGCTTCATGTTCGCATTCTCCTGTACAGGGTGGGCTTCCCAGTCAGACTACATCTCCTATGGTGCACCATGGCCGGGGACTCCCATGATACACCATCTCCCCTCTCCAAGAGGGATGATCATCATGCCTTATGGGAGATGTTGTCCTCCGTGAGGCACTGGAGCTGAATTTCCTAATCAGAATTTTTGGTTTTTGGCTACAATTTTTCAGGATTCCAATTCTTCCCCCCCCCCCCAATCAAAATTTTCTATGGACAACTTAGTTTTCACAAACTTATTTTCACTTTCATCAAAATTTTCTTTACCCCTATAGAAAACTTTCTGAACAGTTCTAATTTGCACACCTCAAATTTTCAGTGCCTGATTCTGCAACTTCAGTCTGTTATGAGCATTGTTAATTTCTGTGGGATTTTTCTAAATATTATTTACCATGAGTACAGGTGGCTGAACTGGGCCCCAAGTGATGCAGGACAACCATACTTGAGTAGTTTAATTCCTTGCATGCCCACACCTGCATCTTTATAAAGGTAGAACTATAAATTTCAATGGAGTGGCAGGGGCTAACTTCATAAAGCAAGTTCAGTATACATGGGGGCATCAGAACAAGACAAATATCACAGCGAGACCTTCTGATGTCCACCTTAAGGTCTGTGATTTTAGGTTTTCTAAAAGAATTTTTAACTATATATTGCCCTTCTTAAAAATGAACATCCTTAAAGCAAAAGGGATGTGGGTGAGTGTGCGAGCTCGGTATAACCTTAGAGTCAGATTTTTAAATTTTGCTAGGAGTAAATCCAGATTTCCTTCTGAAATTTAATGGAATTACTCTACATTTACAGTAGTGTGACTGAGAGCTGCATCTTGCACTCAGTCTTCCAAACTTGATGTGATCCTTTTGTGTACAAATGTAGGTTTACTGGCCATACGACTTGTTCCTTTTTTTTTTTTTTTTTTAAACTACAATCCTGTCCTATTGTAATTTTAAGAGGGCCTCAACTTCTAGTACTAGTGGCCAGTTGCTTTTTCATGAAATTTACATTCACTCATCGGCAGGAGGGGGAGAACTTGCAATGAACTTTAATATCTGATTTGGCAGCTTTAAATCCTTCTCTCTTGTTTGATTGTTTGTCACATGCCACCATGGATTAGCTGCAGTCCATAATTTTACTTCTTTATATATTGTTAGGGACCAAGCCGAAACTTGCTGCTCAATGGGAAATCATACCCAACAAAAGTCCGATTAATTCGTGGTGGCTCCATGCCTCCAGTGAAAAGGAGGAGGATGAATTGGATTGATGCTCCGGATGATGTGTTTTATATGGCCACTGAGGAAACCAGGTAGGGAATATATGCCAATCAATTGATTCTCACTGGGGAGGCTGCCTGTGTGTAACTCCTTTTGGTTTCTACTTTGCATTTATCACCCCTAGCACTGTTCATGCACACTAATGACATTTGTATGACTGCTCAGAAAGTCTCTTCACCAAACCTGGTGTTGCATATTTAAAACTCAAACAGCTGCCTAAGATGTTTCAATAGAGTGGGTCTCTGGCTGACTGTGTGCCACCGCAGCACTCAACGGAAAATGGATTCATAGGGACATAAGACTGGAAGAGACCTCCTGGGTCATCAAGTCAGTCCCTTGCTGTCACAGGCAACTCATTATATAATCCCGGTCATAAATTTATCAAGCTGCATCTCAAAACTAGTTAGGCTGTTTGCTCCTCCTCCTATTGGGAAGCTTTTCCAGAAGCTCACTCCTCTGATGGTTAGAAACCACCTTCTCCCTGGAACTGAACGCTGCTCTTATGAATGCTGTTGATTTGATTTGGAGCAGGTGTGGATTTCTCTCTGACTTTGAGGCCCAATGCAGTGAAGAGCGTTGTGGTTACTTGGATCGACTTGGTCACCTGCTGAGGTGATCTTCCCTGAATCAGCCAGTAGTTGAGGCAAGGGTTCACCTGGGTTCTCTGCCTTCTTTAAGGAACTGCCATGATTGCCAAGGTTTTGGTGAATATCTTTGGTGCTGTGGAAAGAGCAAAGGGTGTAGAAGCCTGTACTGGGAGTGACATGTTCTTCTTCGAGTGATTGCTCATGTGTATTCCACAATAGGTGTGCGTGCTCGCCACGTGCACCGGTGCCGGAAGTTTTTTCCCTAGCAGTACCCGTAGGGGGGAGTGACCCCTGGAGTGGCGCCTGCCTGGCGCGGTATAAGGGGAGCTGCACTCTCCCCCCACCTTCAGTTCCTTTTTGCCGCCAGTGAAGGTGCGTCGGAACTGCTCAGCTCCAGCTTTGCTGTAGCTTGTCCCCAGAACTGTTCGTTCGTTTAATTTTAGTACCTGTTGTTAGTTAGCTGTTTAGTTAGTTTAGTTAGTCAATGAGCCTGGGACAGGGCATGCACCGTGCCCCGGGGTTTAAGTCGTGCAACTCTTGCAGGCGTTCTGTGCCAAGGAGCGACCCACACGCAGACTGTTTGCGCTGCTTGGGAGAAACCCATATCAGCAAAAGGTGCAAGATTTGCAAGTCGTTTAAGCCTCGGACCAAAAGAAAAAGGGACATTAGGCTCCGGGCCATCCTGATGGAGTCGGCGCTGACCCCGACCCCGGCACGCCACTCCAAACCGGTGTCTGCGGCGTCGGTACGCGGCGACCCTCCAGTATCGTCGACCAGTCGGCACTGCTCCCCATCCACGGGGCACGCCAAGAGGGCCAAGAAGACTCCCTCTTTGCAGCGGCACCGAGGGAAATCTGCGACAGAGGCTAGGCCCATGTTGGGCAGTCTTCGATCCCCACCGGACGCCTGGCCTCCCACTCAAGCTGAGTGGAGTAGCCCGGCCCCTTCGGAACAGGCCTCTCCAGATGTCCGGATGTCTTCCACACCTGAAGCCCTCCAGGCAGCCCGGGATGTCATGTCCATGCCTGGAGCGCCGCTGATGTTGGCCCCGTGCTCCAGAGGCAAGCCGCCGCTGGGATCCCCGCAGCCGCCTCTGGCCCGGTACCGGTCTCGGTCGAGGGAACGTTCACAACGCCGATCACCGCCCAGCGACCGCGCAGGGCAGCGTCCAGGTGGATCACCCTCGACGCCAACCAGACTGTCTGGCTGGGTTCCGTTGATCCAGGACTCGCGGGACCACTCGTCCTCAAGGAGCGAATATCAACGGGACCGCGGCGGGCGTCGCTGTTGGTCCTCGTCTCAGAGAGGGTACCGCAGTCGGTCATGACACGATCGTTGACGCAGTTCCCGCTCGGCCTCCCGCTCCAAGTCTCCGCCAAGACATCGCAGCCCCGGATGTCGATTGCGGGCGTCTCGCCATCACGGGTCTGCCCGTTGAAGCCATTCGCGGAGCAGCGATTACTGGCGGTAGTAGTCCTCCACGTCGAAATCGCGGTCCCGTGGCCGTCATAGATCCCGGCACTGCCGCTCCTCCCGGTCCAAGGACAGCAGCAGATCTTACGCCAGCCCTGTCTCCATCTATAGCCGTCCCTCGATGGGTCAGGCTGGCCAACCCGGACAGTCGGTCCCACTGGTGCCACAACAGGTGCAGTGGCACCGAGCGTCATGGCTGGCCGAATGGTACCAGTGGGCACCGTCGGCCTCCCTCTCTAGACCCCTGAGGAAGGAGTCGGTGGGACGTACGTCCTTGGCACCGTACCCAGAGTCCGACCAGGTGGTGAACCCTCTGCTGCCGGCCGACACCCAGAGCACAGCACCAGCCTTTTTGCCCTTCCCAGAGGAGGCGATTGCGGCCCCACCCCACCCCATATCCCGCAGGAGGACTCTAGGGCCCACCAAGAACTCTTAAAGAGGGTGGCAGCGAGCCTACACCTCCAGGCAGAGGAGATGGAGGAGCCCTCAGACTCTCTTTTTAACGTGTTATCCCCATTGGCACCGGGTAGGGTGGCTAAGATTTCAAATGCCCTGTGGCAAACACCAGCCTCGTTGGCCCCCATCTCTAAAAAGGTGGAACGTAAGTATTTTGTACCCACTAAAGGGCACGAGTACTTGTATACCCACCCGGCACCCAACTCCTTGGTGGTCGAGTCGGTCAACCATAGCGAACAGCAGGGTCAGTCAGCCCCGACCCCAAAGAACAAAACTCTCGGAGCCTGGACTCTTTCGGAAGGAAAATGTATTAATCTTCGAGCTTCCAGTTACGAGTGGCGAACCATCAGGCTCTCCTGGGCCGGTACGAATTCAATCTGTGGGGGTCCCTGCCTAAGTTTGAGGACTCCCTCCAGGAGCGTGATAGGAAGGGGTTTAAGGCGCTAGTGGAGGAAGGACAGGGGCTGCTAGGGCGTCCCTGCAGGCAGCTTCGGATGTCGCGGACACGGCCGCACGATCGATGGCCTCCGCAGTGTCCAGACAGGCGTCGTGGCTCCTACTCTCTGGGCTGTCCAGCAAGGCGCAGTCTTCCATGCAGGATCTCCTGTTTGATGGGAAAGCTCTGTTTGCGGAGGAAACAGATACAAGGCTGCATGGCATGAAAGACTCCCGCACAACCCTCCAGACTCTGGGCCTCTATGTCCCAGCTCCGGCAAAACCTAAATTCAAGACTCCCACCCAAGCCGCCCTCCTGAAGTACGAGGCGGACTATAAGAGACGCCCTCAGAGGCAGTCTCAGCCTGCCCCCCAGACTGGGTCCTCCAAGGGCAAGCAGACGGGGAAAAGGCATTTTTGACGGGACGCTTGGGGGCACCCCACCAGTCCTCATCAGGGATCCACCCCCAATAAAGCTTCCCTTCTCTAACAAGTTGTGTGCTTTCCTCCTGGAATGGTCGCGGCTAACCTTGGACCGCTGGGTCCTCAACGCCATTTCCCGGGGTTACACCCTCCAGTTTACTTCCTCCCTGCCCAACTACCCCGTGCCCCCATTCTTCTTGGGTGACCCCTCACATGAAGCTCTGCTCGAGCAGGAGGTGGGGCAGCTCCTAGGACTAGGAGCGATAGAGGCGGTACCCGAGGAGTTAATGGGCAAGGGGTACTACTCCCGTTATTTCCTTATCCTGAAGGCCAAAGAGGGGCTCAGGCCCATCCTGGACCTCCGAGGTCTGAACCAGTACATGGTGAAGCTCAAGTTCCACATGGTCTCCCTGGCCTCCATCATCCCCTCCCTGGATCCCGGGGACTGGTACGCTGCCCTCGATCTACCGGATGCGTACTTCCACATCCACATATTTGAGGGGCACAGACGCTTCCTCCGTTTCGTGGTGGGACAGAATCATTACCAATTCACGGTCCTTCCGTTTGGTCTGTCCACTGCCCCCTGGGTGTTTACAAAATGCATGTCAGTGGTAGCGGCCTGCCTCAGACGGCGGGGGGTCCAGATATTCCCCTATCTGGACAATTGGCTTGTCAAGGGCACCTCCCGGTCGCGGGTGAGGGATCACGTGGTGCTCCTCCTGTCCACGTGCACCGCCTTGGGCCTGTTGGTAAACAACACCAAGTCTGCATTAGTCCCGGTCCAATGCATAGAGTTTATTGGGGTGCTCCTGGACGCAGAATCGGCCAGGGCCTCTCTACCGCCAGATAGGTTTGAGACCCTGAAAGGTCTCATAGACTCAGTCACAAGGGTCCCGGTGACAACAGCCAGGGTTTGCTTACAACTCTTGGGTCACATGTCGGCGTGCATGTACGTGGTCCGTCACGCCAGACTCAGGATGAGGCCCCTCCAGCTCTGGTTGGCCTCGAAGTTCTCCCAGGCCATGGACAGGATAGACAAGGTCCTCACCGGGCCGGACTCTGTGATCGCCTCCCTACGGTGGTGGTCCGCCCCAAACAACGTGCTCCAAGGGTTCCCGTTCAGGGACAGGGCCCCGTTGTTGGAGCTGGTGTCCGATGTGTCGGACCTGGGTTGGGGGGCCCACATGGGGAACTTTCAGACCCAAGGTCTGTGGTTGGCTCAACACCTGACCCTACATATAAACGTCAAGTTGCTCAGAGCGGTGCGGCCGGCATGTACGGCCTTCCGCTCACACCTGGAGGGCAAGGTAGTCAGGGTCCTCGCAGACAACACGGCCTCGATGTTCTATATCAACAGGCAAGGCGAGGCCCGATCCTCTGCTCTCTACCACAAAGCCCTCAGGCTGTGGGACTTCTGTATAGCCCACACATCCACCTGAAGGCCTTCCACCTACTGGGCTCCCGGAACGAGAGCGCGGATTGCTTGAGCAGGGACTTTTCCTCGCAACACGAGTGGTCCCTCCACCCAGAAGTGGCCCACCGGCTCTTCCAAAGGTGGGGAACTCCCCAGGTGGACCTATTCGCTATTTGGCAGAACCGGCGATGTCCCCGGTTCTGCTCCGGGGGAGTCTGGGGAGGGGCGCTATCTCTGATGCTTTTCTCCTGTCCTGGTCAGGTCGGCTTCTCTACGCCTTTTCCCCGTTCCCCCTAATCAGCAGGGTCCTGGAAAAGATAAAGTTGGACAAGGCCCAGGTCCTCCTGATTGCCCCGGCATGGCCCAGGCAGTATTGGTACGGGACCCTCATGGGCCTGGCAGTAGCTCCGCCGTGGCCGTTGCCCCTCTGCTTGGACCTGCTCTCTCAGGATCAGGGCCGCCTCCTCCATCCCAACCTAGCGGCTCTTCACCTCACAGCGTGGCTGCTCAGTGGTTAGGTGGAGAGGAAAGGACATGCTCAGAGCAGGTTAAGCGCGTCCTCCTCGAAAGTAGACGGCCCTCCACTCGCTTCGCTTATTTGGCAAAGTGGTCCCAGTTTTCTAGGTGGGCGGCAGACGTGGGTGTCTCCCCGGTGACCGCGCTGATCTAGCTTATCCTTGATTACCTCCTCCACCTGAGGGCCACCTGGCGCCCTCATCAGGTAAGGTGCACCTGGCAGCCATATCGGCCTTCCATCCGCCGGTGCGAGGGCACATGGTATTTTCCCATGCTAGGACTGGCCGGTTCCTTAAGGGTTTGGACCATCTTTTTCCGTATTCTAGATACCCGGTCCCACAGTGGGACCTAAACCTGGTGTTGGCTCGTCTCAACTGGCCACGTGCTCCTGGCCTCACCTCTCGTGGAAGGTGGCCTTCCTGGTTGCAATCACGTCGGCCAGGCGACTCTTGGAGCTCAGGGCCCTGACCGCCGAGCCACCATACACGGTCTTTCATAAGGACAAGGTCCAGCTCCGCCCATACCCCGTGTTCCTCCCGAAGGTGGTCTCTGCCTACCACATGGGTCAGGACACTTTTCTATCGGTCCTTTGCCTCAAGCCTCACGCATCCAGTGAGGAGTGCCGTCTCCACACGCTCGATGTGTGGCCAGGAGCAGTTCTGTTTTTTGCCACCCCAAGCACGGCAGTCAGGCGGCCTTCGGCGGCACGCCTGCATGTGGTCCGCTGGTCACGCGAATTCTGCGGCGTTTCTGCGGGTGATCTGCCGGTCCCGTGCCTTCGGCGTACCCGCCACCGAATTACCGCTGAAGCTGGAGGACCATTGGACCTCCCGCAGGCATGCCGCTGAAGGCTGCCTGACTGCCGCCCTCACGGCGACCGGCACGCCACCCCCTGCAGCTTGCCACCCCAGGCACGCACTTGCTGCACTGATGCCTGGAGCCGCCCCTGTGTGCGGTGGGCTCTGGCTTTCTACCTCGAGCAGACTAAGCCTTTCAGAAAGTCCTGGCAACTGTTCATCGCCTCGGCTGAGCGTGCGAGGGGCCAGCCGATTTCCACTCAGCGGCTTTCCAACCTGATCATTTCATTCATCCGTTCCTGTTATGAACTGGCGGGTGTTTCCCTGCCACCCATTGTGAGGGCACACTCGATTCGGGTGCAGGCCTCGTCGGCTGCCTTCGTGGCTCATGTCCCCATCCAGGACATTTATAGGGCTGCCAGGTGGTCTTCGGTTCACACGTTCACCTCGCACTATGCGATCGTCCCCCAGACTAGGGATGACGCTAGGTTTGGCAGGGCTGTCCTCCATCCTGGGAACTTGTGAGCTCCTACCCACCTCCAACAGATATAGCTTGGAATCACCTATTGTGGAATAGACATGAGCAATCACTCGAAGAAGAAAAGACAGTTACCTTTTCCGTAACTGGTGTTCTTGGACATCTGTTGCTCATGTCCATTCCACATCCTGCCCTCCTTCCCCTCTGTTGGAGTTGTCTGGCAAGAAGGAACTGAGGGTGGGGGGAGCGTGCAGTGCCCCTTATACCGTGCCAGGCAGGTGCCACTCCAGGGGCTGTGGGCGGCACGCCCCCCTATGGGTACTCTAGGGGGAAAAACTTCTGGCACTGGTGCATGTGGCGAGCACGCACACCTATTGTGGAATACACATGAGCAACACATCTTGAAGAACACCAGTTACGGAAAAGGTAACTGTCTTTTCCTACCAGAATCATAGAATCATAGAATATCAGGGTTGGAAGGGACCTCAGGAGGTCATCTAATCCAACCCCCTGCTCAAAGCAGGACCAATTCCCAACTAAATCATCCCAGCCAGGGCTTTGTCAAGCCTGACCTTAAAAACCTCTAAGGAAGGAGATTCCACCACCTCCCTAGGTAACCCATTCCGGTGCTTCACCACCCTCCTAGTGAAAAAGTTTTTCCTAATATCCAACCTAAACCTCCCCCACTGCAACTTGAGACCATTACTCCTTGTTCTGTCATCTGGTACCACTGAGAACAGTCTAGATTCATCCTCTTTGGAACCCCCTTTCAGCTAGTTGAAAGCAGCTATCAAATCCCCCCCCATTCTTCTCTTCTGCAGACTAAACAATCCCAGTTCCTTGAGCCTCTTCTCATAAGTCATGTGCTCCAGCCCCCTAATCATTTTTGTTGCCCTCTGCTGGACTCTTTCCAGTTTTTCCACATCCTCCTTGTAGTGTGGGTCCCAAAACTGGACACAGTACTCCAGATCAGGCCTCACCAATGTCGAATAGAGGGGAATGATCACGTCCCTCGATCTGCTGGCAATACCCCTACTTATACAGCCCAAAATGCCGTTAGCCTTCTTGGCAACAAGGGCACACTGTTGACTCATATCCAGCTTCTCGTCCACTGTAACCCCTAGGTCCTTTTCTGCAGAACTGCTGCCTAGCCATTCGGTCCCTAGTCTGTAACAGTGAATGGGATTCTTCTGTCCTAAGTGCAGGACTCTGCACTTGTCCTTGTTGAACCTCATCAGGTTTCTTTTGGCTCAATCCTCTAATTTGTCTAGATCCCTCTGTATCCTATCCCTACCCTCCAGCGTATCTACCACTCCTCCCAGTTTAGTGTCATCTGCAAACTTCCTGAGAGTGCAGTCCACGCCATCCTCCAGATCATTAATGAAGATATTGAACAAAACCGGCCCCAGGACCGACCCTTGGGGCACTCCGCTTGAAACCGGCTGCCAACTAGACATGGAGCCATTGATCACTACCCGTTGAGCCCGACGATCTAGCCAGCTTTCTATCCACCTTACAGTCCATTCATCCAGCCCATACTTCTTTAACTTGCCGGCAAGAATCTGAGGAGTTTCCTGTGGACTGGCTAAATGGATACTTGAAATAGGCATTTTGCAGGTAGAAAGCCACAAACCAGTCTTGAGGCTTTAGGGGAATTGTGGAGGCTAGAAGTCACCATCCTGAGTTTGAAACAATGGATGAACCGGAGATGTTGAAGATCCAAAATGGGGGACAGCCTCCTTTCTTCATTGGAATGAAAAAATAACGGGAATAAAATCCCCCTGAACTCTCTGGGCACCTCCTCTACTGCTCTCAGGTGTTGAAGGAAGTCCATTTCTTGCTTCAACAGTATCTTGTAAGGGTCCCTGAGAAGGAAGAGGGAAGGTAGGAGGAGAAAGGGTATGAAGGGACTGGAACTGAATAGAATACTGCTTCTTCACAAGCACCAGGACTCAGTGGTCCGAGGTGATTGCAGTTCAGGTTTCCTGAAAACATGAGGGGTTACCAAAGGAGGACAGGTAGAAAGGAAAATATCCTTGGGTGGTTCTGTCAGGCTCTCCACATTGGCGTCAAATCTGCTGCCTTGTGGAAGCACCTGATTGTGGGGGCAGCTGAGGCAGGGGATCATCTTCAGTGGAAGCTCTTTCTGTAATATTCATGCTGTTGTATTGCATGGGCAGAAGGGAGAAAAACAAAAATTGAAACTTCAGAAATACCAGGTTTTGAATACTAAATAAAAATTATTGATTTGGAATGAAAACTTTAATTCAAAATTATTCAAATTGAAATTTTTCATTAGAAATTTTTTTTAGGAAGAAAATGTGTGTGTGACCAACTTTATAAAAACATTTCTATACATAAAAATGTGGGAATCTCCCTTTTCCAATGGGAAAAAATTCTTGGCTTCATTGCAGTCAATGGCAAAACTTCTGTTGGAGTTGATCAGGTTTTCACCTCTTGTTTCTAGTTCTAGCAGAGCACAAGATACCAAATATCCAGGTAATGACATTTTTACACATAGGAAAGCTGTTACAAACACAAGATTAAATATTAGCCATTCTTGGGCTTGGGCCTGTGTAATTTTGGCAGAGAAATTCCACATTTGAGGGGAAAAGAGAATCTCTTTGGCATTTTTTTTTTTTTTTTTTAACTGGCAGCTGTTTGAACCTGTTCCGAAGTTTGAAATGTTAGAATAAGTCGGAGGTAGTTGGCTTTGTAGGCAGGTGAGGTGGCCAATGATGATTTATTTGTAACATGGCTCTGAAATTTATCAGTGGCTATTATTGCCGGGGGTGTGGGTGTATACACAAGTTTATAATGGAAAATGTTGGGTTTCTGTAACTATTGCAGACATTCCGTACATCTGCTACAATAGAGGCTTTGATCCTGCAAACACTTCCATATGCAAATAACCCACTGAAGTCAGAATAGAAAGCTTTGGGCTCTTTGGAGAAGAGAAGTTATAGAAATGGTAATGCTCTTTTTGATGGGTTAATAAAAGAACAAACTCAGAAGATTTAGCTGAAATAAACATCATCAGCCCAGCCTATTAATGTGTACGGCCTCCTGAGAGCACTTCGCAAAATAGGAAATAAATGCCAGGATTTTCTGTCTTTGTGACAAACTCCTTTTTATTTTCACTCTTTGTAGGAAAATTCGCAAGCTGCTTTCATCTTCTGAAGCGAAGCGAGCCGCCAGACGCCCTTACAAGCCCATTATCCTCCAGCCAGTCCAGGCAGTCCAGTTACGACAACCTATGAACGATGAACCCATCATAATTGAGGATTAAAACAAACTGAGCAGCCCTCACAATGCCAGTGGGTCTGCCTGAAAGAATCTCTCCTCTGATACATACTTGAGTTTTTATGGCTACAGTGTTGAACTAACTGCTGAAGATTGGAAACCTGTAAGGAACTGTTTTGCATCTTTTAAACCCCTAAAAGGAACTCAGCCCCATCTGAGCCCTGATGACCACAGACTGCGCTCTCTCTCTTGCGCATGCTCTTTCCTCTCCTCTCCTCTCCCTTTTTTATTTTTGGTAGCCTATTTTCCCCTCTTGCTTGTAGATTACTGCCTTTTTGTAGACATGTGGGAGGGAAGATCAGTTTAACTTATTAAGAGAACATGGAATAGTAATTTTAGCTTTGTTTCCTCTGACCTTTGAAGAGCTAGAATCCTATGTTTTGTGACTGAGCTCTTGTTGCTAACCATTTTTACGAGGCTGTGTTGTAAGATTTTTTTTTTCTTTTGTGGACGGTGCCATTTTTATTTCATTTTTGTTATTTCTTTTGTAGATAAAGTTCTGATCTGTAACTCAGATATTTGGAAATAGAGGATTTGAAAGCCAGCTTACAGGTTCAGCTAGTTTTCTTGGTCCTGTCCCTTGTGTTTTTTGGATAATTTGGCATGGCCAATTTTGCTTGTGCTCAGGCACAAGACAGAAACAACTCAGGCTGAAAAAGGAGTGAGCTAAGAACTGAAGAATCTTGCAGAACATTACATTAACACTGAAGAACTGAAGCCAGGTTACTGGAACTGGCTGTTTTATTCCAGTCAGTCCCAGGGAGATCTGGCCTGTGGCGTTTTTTACAGTAACCAGAATTTTGTGTCCTGCCTTCTGTCTGCTTCTGGAATCCTACGTGCTATTATAACAACAAGGACCAGCAGTAGTAGTAGTGCAACTAGTGTAATGAATTGCTTTGCTCCGGCTCCAAGAGTCAAGTCCACCAATGCCCAGGGACATTTTGCTTTGAATTCTAAACCTGTTTGTGCATCAGTGTTTTTGGACACACCTCTCCACGGGAAGCCTGGTTTCTGTTAAATTACATTACTGTACATCTCCCATCTTGAAGGGAATTTAAAGTTAAATTACAACTGGGTTTTAATTAGAACAGACTGTGTCTGAAATTGTGTTTTCCCCTTGACATCTTTGTGTTTGAGGTTTTTCTTTTTTTTTGCATCTACTGAACATACTATGTATTAGCAAGTATGTACTTTTTTTCATAGGTCTTCTCATGGCAGTGCATTTGCAAAATGCCCTGCTTTGTTTTGACAGGTTGTAAACTATCATTTGCAACTTGTATTGATCTGTACATGTACCTGCCTCAAGCAGACACAGCACGTAATAATCCCCAAGTCATTCCATATGTGTCAGCAGTGAGATGAGCCAAAGTTGTATTTGGGTTATCACAGTCCAGCCATGATTCTGTGCAACACTGCTACCCCTCTGGGTGAGGTCGAAAGGAATCTCCACAGAACAAAAACAGTTCAGTTAACTTTACTTAATAAACCTGGAACCTGAGCTTTTGTGAAACTGCTGTTTTTTTGTCTATGTTCTGAAACGTTAACTCAAACTTGACCTTTGCCAAGGCACCATCTGTCTGTAGAATGTGGAGCTGCACCTGCTTCCTAGAAATTGCTTTGATTGAAAAGTGCTTGGATAACTGTGCTGCTGTGAACTATAACTTCTTCACGTGTGTTTGGCCTGTCAGTCTGTTATTTTGGGCAAACCTAATTCATAGTTTGATCCCACCAATATACTCAGTATATGTCTAACTACGTTTTAAAACCTGCGGCAGCAACTCAGAATCCAGCTCTAAAGACTTAGGGTTGCGCTGCAGTGCTAAAAACAGATATGTAGACATTTGGGCTTGGGTTCTGAAACTCACCCTGCTCCCCGGCCTTCAGAGCCTGAGCCTGAACATCTACACAGCTGTTTTTAGTGCCGTAGCATTAACCCAGGCTTTGAGACTCGCTGCTGAGGGTTTTAAAATGCAGTATAGGCATAGTCTGAGATACTGCTAACCTTTTAGAGTCTGAAAGGTTAAATTATTTTTCTCTCCTGCACCATGGCTCTTTTAGGGATGAGAGTACAGGACTCTGAAAACTGCCCTGCATGCAAACAATAGATTTGACACTGAAGCTTTTGAATGAGCCTATTGTATGTGTGACCCATACCATCACACTAAGCAGGGGCGCAAGTGTGACATGGAAGGATAGAATCCCAGTGGGTTAACTTCTGAATATGTGGCCATTTAAATATTTCCCTTCCGCATTAACTCACTACCAAGACAAGCAAAGTTAGTTCAGCTGCAGTGCTTTAGAGTGGGGACAAACTGATTCCTGTAGCTTGTACTATTTGTGCTGCTGCCACACAGTTTATATTCTCCCTTTACTGCTGATCCCTAACTTGAAAAACCAGAGCAGACAGGCAGGGGCTGAAAGAAACGTCAGATTTGCAAGGCAGCCCTGTCCAGTAGCACTGTATGTCCTAGGCCATGGTGGAGTGTTGGTGTAGTAATGCGGATTTGTGCCTGCAGTACCACTTCCTGCACTAAGTTTTCCTTTGTTTTTCATGAACATATGGCACAACTCCACCCTTTGCATGTGAGATGTGATGAGAGAGACTGCCTCAGGCTGTTCGCTACAGGAAGGCCTCAAGTCCAGTGGCATGTGACTTTCCTCTAGGAAGAGGAGAACAGCCTGAAGGGACTCTGGAAGTTGCAAAATTTAGTCCTTGCAGGCCGCTTTGAAAATACTCCTTATTTTCATTTTGTCACCGCAGGACGGGATGCAGAGATAAAGTTTCTTGACACCTTAAATGGCTGCTTCTTGGAGCAGCTAGTCCTGGAACCCACAAGAGGAGAGGCAATTCTTGATTTAGTCCTAAGTGGAGCACAAGCTCTGGTCCAAGAGATGAATATAGCTGGGCCCCTTGGTAATAGTGACCATGATGTAATTAAATTTAAACATCCTTGTGGTGGGGAAAACACCACAGCAGGCCAATACTGTAGCATTTAGTTTCAGAAAGGGACACTACACAAAAATGAGGAAGTTAGTTAAACAGACATTAAAAGGTACAATGCCAAAAGTAAAATCCCTGCAAGCTGCATGGAAACTTTTTAAAGACACCATAATAGAGGCTCAACTTACATGTATAACTCCAATTAAAAAACATAGAGACCAAAAATAGTGCCACGGTAGCTTGGCTTAACAAAGTAAAAGGAGCAGTGAAAGGCAAAAAAGGCATCCTTTAAAAAGTGGAAGTTAAATCCTAGTGAGGAAAATAGAAAGGAGCATAAACTCTGGCAAATGAAGTGTAAAACTATCATTAGGAGGGCCAAAAAAGAATTTGAAGAACAGCTAGCCAAAGACTCAAAGTAATAGCAAAAAAAAATTTAGGAACATCGGAAGCAGGAAGCCTGCTAAACAACCAGTGGGGACGATTGAGATGCTAAAGGAGCACTCAAGGATGATAACTAAATGAAACTAAATTAATTCTTTTCATTGGCTTCACGCCTGAGGGAGATTTCCAAACCTGAGCCATTCCTTTTAGGTGACAAATCTGAGGAACTGTCCCAGATTGAGGTGTCATTAGAGGAGGTTTTGGAACAAATTGATGAGCTCAACAGTAATAAGTCACCAGGACCAGATGGTATTCACCCAAGAGTTCTGAAGGAGCTCCAATCTGAAATTGCAGAACTACTAACTGTAGTCTGTAACCTATCATTTAAATCAGCTTCTGTACCAAATGACTGGCGCATAGCTAATGTGACACCAATTTTTAAAAAGGGCTCCGGAGGTGATCCCAGCAGTTACAGGCCAGTAAGCCTGACTTGAGTACCGGGCAAACTGGTTGAAACTATAGTAAAGAACAAAATTGTCAGACACATAAATGACATAATTTGTTGGGAAAGAGTCAACATGGTTTTTGTAAAGGAAAATCATGCCTCACCAATCTACTAGAATTTTTTGAGGGTGTCAACAAGCATGTGGACAAGGGAATCCAGTGGCTATAGTGTTCTTAGATTTTCAGAAAGCCTCTGCCAAGGTTCCTCACTAAAGGCTTTTAAGCAAAGTAAGCTGTCATGGGATCAAGAGGGAAGGTCCTCTCATGGATTGGTAACTGGTTAAAAGACAGGAAACAAAGGGTAGGAATAAAGGGTCAGTTTTCAGAATGGAGAGTGGTAAATAGTGGTGTCCCCCAGGGGTCTGTACCAGGATCAGTCCTATTCAACATATTCATAAATGATCTGGAAAAAGGAGTAAATAGGGAGGTGGCAAAATTTGCAGATAATACAAAACTACTCAAAATAGTTAAGTCCCAAGCAGACTGCAAGGAGCTACTAAAGGATCTCTCAAAACTGTGTGACTGGGCAACAAAATGGCAGATGAAATTCCATGTTCATAAATGCAAAGTAATGCACAGTGAAAAATATAATCAAATGATGGGGTCTAAATTCGCTGTTACCACTCAAAGAGAGATTGGGGATATAATTCTCTGAAAACATCCACTCAATGTGCAGCGGCAGTCAAAAAAGCAAACAGAATGTTGGGAATCATTAAGAAAGGGATAGATAGTAAGACAGACAATATCATATTGCCGCTGTATAAATCCATAGTATACCCACATCTTGAATACTGTGTGCAGATGTGGTCAGCCCATCTCAAAAAAGATATATTGGAATTGAAAAATGATTAGGGGTATGGAACGGCTTCCATATGAGGAGAGATTAATAAAACTGTGACTTTTCAGCTTGGAAAAGAGATGACTAAGGGGGGATATGATAGAGGTCTATAAAATCATGACTGGTGTGGAGAAAGTAAATAAGGAAGTGTTATTTACTCCTCATAACACAAGAACTAGGGGTCACCAAATGAAAAAGCAGGTTTAAAACAAAGAAAAGGGCTTTTTTTTTTTTAATTTTATTTTATACAATGCACAGTCAACCCGTAGAACTCCTTGCTAGAGGATGTTGTGAAGGCCAAGACCATAACAAGGTTCAAAAAAGAACTAGATAGATTCATGGAGGATAGGTCCATCAATGGCTATTAGCCAGGATGGGCAGGGTTGGTGTCCCTAGCCTCTGTTTGCCAGAAGCAGGGGAGGGGCAACAAGGGATGGATCACTTGATGATTGATTACCTGTTCTGTTCATTCCCTCTGGAGCACCTGGTATTGACCACTGTCAGAAGACAGGATACTGGGCTAGATGTCCCCAGCCTTTGAGGTCCCCAGCCATAATAAAAAATGACACACAAAAACAAAATAAGGCACCAAAAAAAGTGAAACATAATTTGAATATTTTTTTATTTAACAAATGCTTTTCTAGCCCTTTTCTGTGCAAATGGGGGAAATGGAGAACAATCCCTGCAGTCTCTGTGTTCCACCTAGTGGGTCGGGGACAGGCCAGATCCCTTTCCAAATTAGACCTTCCCTTCTGGTGTTGCTCACAGACCAGGTCAACTCCTCCTGTATCCGATCAGGAGTTGGGGGGAACCCGGGCCCGCCCTCTACACCGGGTTCCAGCCCAGGGCCCTGTGGATAGCAGCTGTCTACATTGTCCCCTGTATCAGCTGCGTGACAGCTACAGCTACAACTCCCTGGGCTACTTCCCCATGGCCTCCACCCAGCACCTTCTTTATCCTCACTGCAGGATCTTCCCTCTGAAGCCTGATCATGCTTGTACTCCTCAGTCCTCCAGCAGCACGCCATCTCACTCCTTGCTCGTCCTCCACTAACTGATGGGAGGTCCTTTTTTTTTTTTTTTTAAACCAGGTGTCTGATTAGTCTGCCTACCATAATTGATTCTAGTCTGAGTGGTCACGGTTCTCACAGACAACACTGCCTCGATGTTTTACATCAACAGGCGAGGTAGGGCCCGCTCCTCTGCCAGGAAGCCCTCAGGCTGTGGGACTTCTGTATAGCCTACGATATTTGCCTACAAGCCCACCACTTACTGGGTGCCCGGAACTCGTGGGCGGATCGCCTGAGCCGAGGCTTCTCCTCTCAGCACGAGTGGTCGCTACACCCAGAGGTGGTGCACAGGATTTTCCAAAAATGGGGCACTCCCCAGGTGGACCTTTTCATGACACAGCAGAACCACTGGTGTCCCCACTTCTGCTCCAAGTGGGGGCTGGGCACAGATGCCGTCTCCGATGCCTTCCTCCTATTCTGGTCGGGCCAGCTTCTCTATGCCTTCCCCCCGATCCCGCTGATCAGCAAGGTCTTGGAGAAGATAAAAACGGACAGGGCCCGGGTCCTCCTGATCGCCCAGCATGGCCCAGGCAACATTGGTATGGGACTCTCATGAGCCTGGCAGTCGCCTGGCCATTACCATCCCGCCCAGACCTGCTCTCCCAGGACCAGGGCCACCACATCCACCCCAACCTAGCAGCACTCCACCTCACGGCATGGCTGCTCAATGGTTAGGCCAGGAGGACTTGCTCGGAAGGGGTTCAGCGCGTCCTCCTGGAAAGTAGACGGCCCTCCACACGTCAGGGAGTTTCTTGAGCAGATGGTGTAGTTTCTTTTGGTACTCCTCAGTGGGATCGGAGGATAGTGGCCTGTAGAATGTGGTGTTGGAGAGTTGCCTGGCAGCCTCCTGTTCATAATCCGACCTGTTCATGATGACTACATCAACTCCTTTGTCAGCCCCTTTGATTATAATGTCAGAGTTGTTTCTGAGGCTGTGGATGGCGTTGTGTTCTATACGGCTGAGGTTATGGGGCAAGTGATGCTGTTTGGGAGTGGACCACATCCACCCTGACTGAATTGGCCTTGTCAACACTGGTTCTCCACTTGTAAGGTAACTCCCTTCTCTTCATGTGCCAGTATATTTATGCCTGTATCTGTAATTTTCACTCCAAGCATCTGAAGAAGTGGGGTTCTTCTTCGAGTGCTTGTTCACGTCCATTCCACATTAGGTGTGCGCGCGCCGCGTGCACGAATCGTCGGAAACTTTTTCCCTCAGCGGCTCCCGTCGGGCCCGCAGGGTCTCCCTTCCCGCCAGAGCGGCGCCCCGCCCTCGCGTATATATACCCCTGCCGGCCCGACCCTCCCTCAGTTCCTTCTTACCGGCCGTGGCGACGTTGGAACAACTCTGTCTCTCGCCTGAGAGTGTCCCTTAGCATAGCCATTAGCAATAGTTAGCAGTTCATAATATAGTTAAGTGTTTTAGTGTTAAGTAGTTGATTAGTTCTTCCCAAGGACCAAAATCTCTTGGTGATAGGGGTTTGGTCAACCCCGGCACCGGCCCTGGGCGGCGGGGCATGCTGCACGCCCAAGGCTTTAAGGCATGTGCCGCATGCCGCAGGCCTATGCCAGTGAGCGACCCGCACGAGTCGTGTCTCCGTTGCCTCGGGGAAGCTCACCAGAAGGAGCGCTGTAAAATTTGTAAGGCCTTCAAGCCCAGAACTAAAAAAGAGAGAGAATTTCGCCTTAGACAGCTCCTCATGGAGACGGCGTTACAGCCCTCCTCTTCCGCGGCACCGTCCACTTCGGTGCGGAGTGCCCCGGCATCGGTCCGCGACCCGACACCAGCGGCGCAGACTAAGCCCACGGTACCGCCAAGGCGGGAACACGCCCGGCATCGATCTTCTTCGCCGGCCAAGTCGAAGGGCCAGCCTAAGGCCCGGGGGCGCTCCCCGCACAAGAAGGTGGCACCGGCGAAGACCGCAAGTGCGGCCAAGGCCGTGACGGCCCCGATACAGGTCCCGGTACCAGTGGCTCCGGCGCCGAAGGGCCCGTCGAGCCCCGGGACAAGCGCGTCGAGTGAGGAGGATGGGCTGGAGGAACTGTTGGAACAGCCCTCCACCCCGGACACATTTGAGGCAGCAAAGGACCTCATTGAATTGTCCTCCGAAAGCACACTCCGCGCTACAGACATTCCACCGCGACTGCCATCCAAGGGCAAACCGGCGATGATGCGCCCGTCGCGGTCGCCATCTCGGCACCGTTCACGGTGCCGGTCCCGGTCGAGCTCCGCCTCGGTGGACTCCCGGCTTCCCGCCGCACAACGGACCACAAAACAGTCAGGGCCCGATGCGAGCGTGGCACCGCCCCAGCAGCCCGGCTCGAGCAGGCGCCGGGACGCTTCGATGGCGAGGCTCCCAAGACCATCCTCCCGCAGCCGCTCCCGGTCCCGCGGTCAACGGTACCGTTCCAGGTCCAGATCGGCACGCCGCTACTCACGGTCCCGGTCCCGACGGCACCGCTCCCCGACACCGGACCGGCACCGCCCCACGGCACCGCCGTGGCCCTCTAGGTCACCGTCCCTAGCATCGGAAGAGGGCTCGGGTCTTTCCAGATATGGCCGCAGAGGGCATGCCGCTAGAGAGCACGAGGCCTCTTGGCAGCCGCATTGGAGCCATCCTGGACAGTGGCCGTTCTGGACGCCGTGGGCCTATCATCAGCAAGGCCCTCCGTCCGGAACCTCGAGATCGGGCCCCTCAGGAGACCGGTCCCGCTCCCCACGGTGCCGCCCTACCTCCCGTGCGGAGGCCACGGTCTCCAGACCACCGGACGCAGAGAGGGCGGACTCGGCACCGAGCCCGGCACCGTCCCTGACTCGGGGCAGGGGGCGCACCCCGGAGGACCGCCCCGCTGAGGAGGAGCTACAGGAGGACGAGGACGCTCAAAAGGCCATGACCTCCTCCTCCTCGCCGGACGAAGCCGTGGCGGGCACGACAGTGTCCGGCCCTCCCCCTATTGACCACCGGGCGCACCAGGACCTGCTCCGCCGGGTGGCCCTCAATTTGGGACTACAAGCAGAGGAGACGGTTGAGCAGGAGGACCCGATGGTGGACATTCTGAGCCCAGAGGGTCCCTCCAGGATCGCACTCCCGCTCATAAAAACGGTCCAGGCAAACTATAAGACCGTATGGCAAACGCCAGCCTCCTCTGCGCCAACCGCAAAAGGCGTAGAAAGAAAGTACTTTGCCCCGTCCAAGGGGTTTGACTTTCTCTTCTCCCATCCGACCCCATGTTCGTTGGTCGTCTCGGCGGTTAACGAACGGGAAAGGCATGGCCAGCAGGCCCCAGCACCCAAGGCCAAGGAAGCAAAATGACTAGACCTATTTGGCAGGAAGGTCTATTCGTCCGGAGGCCTCCAGTTGCGGATCGCAAACCAGCAAGCGATCCTAAATAGGCACAACTTTAACTCATGGGCGTCAGTGTCCAAGTTCAAGGATGCCTTGCCTCAGGGCTCGCAACCTGAGTTTGCGGCCATAGTGGACGAGGGGAAGGCGGTGGCCAAAACCTCTTTACAGGCCTCACTTGACTCTGCCAACACAGCCGCTAGAACAATTGCGTCAGGTGTGGTGATGAGACGCTCTGCATGGCTGCAATCTTCTGGCCTTCCTCCGGAGGTACAAAATACCCTCCAGGACCTGCCGTTCGAGGGTTCGGGCTTATTTTCAGAGCAGACAGACGCCAGGCTGCACAGCCTCAAGGACTCTCGGGCTACCCTTAAGTCCTTGGGGATGCACACCCCTGTGACACAGAGGAAGCCGTTCAAGCCCCAACCTCCACAGAGGCAGTACCATCCTCGCCCTCGGCAGGAACCATACCGTAGACGGGGAAGGGACAATAGGCGTAGGCGCAATAATACGCCTAACCAAGGCCAAAACCAGGGCCAAAACAAGCCGCAGCCGGGAAATAAACAAGGATTTTGAAGCTGCGATCGAGGACAGCGTACCCATCTCTTCTCCGGATCCCCCCCTGGGTTTCAGGGACCGCCTGTCCCATTGTTTCCGTGCCTGGTCTCATATAACATCAGACCGTTGGGTCCTGCGCACGGTGGAGTCAGGTTACGCCCTCCAGTTCTCCTCGCCCCCTCCCTCCCACCCACCACCCCCGTCCCTCTTCAGGGACCCCTCTCACGAGCAACTCCTCATACAGGAGGTACAGACCCTCCTCGAGGTGGGGGCGGTGGAGGAGGTTCCTCTGGACCTCAGAGGAAGAGGGTTCTATTCCAGATACTTCCTCATCCCCAAAGCGAAAGGGGGCCTTCGTCCTATCCTGGACCTTCGCAAGCTAAACAAGTACTTGCAAAAACCACGTTTCCGTATGGTCTCCCTTGGTACCATCATTCCTTCCCTGGATCCGGGGGATTGGTACGCTGCCCTCGATATGAAAGACGCCTATTTTCACATCGCCATTCGCCCGGCCCACCGGCGTTTCCTGCGCTTCACTATCCAGCAGCGTCATTTCCAGTTTACGGTCTTGCCCTTCGGCCTGGCAACAGCCCCACGTGTCTTCACGAAATGCATGTCGGTGGTAGCCGCCTTTCTTCGAAAAAGACGGATGCGCGTCTACCCGTACCTGGACGATTGGCTCCTGGCGGGCCGGTCGGAGGCAGAGGTCCGCGCCCATGTGGCACTGGCGTTACAAGTATTCCGGGAACTCGGTCTGTTGGTCAATGTGCCCAAGTCATCGCTAGTCCCCACACAGAGGCTGGACTTCATAGGAGCAGTCCTGGACTCGGTGGCGGCACGGGCGAGTCTTCCCGTATCGCGATTCCTGGCTATCAAGGAGGCCGTGACCTCCATTCAGCGATTCCCTACGACCACGGCCAGATGTTGCCTGCAACTCTTGGGGCACATGGCAGCGTGCACACACGTAGTCGGGCTCGCCCATCTCAGACTCCGGCCGCTGCAGCTGTGGTTGGCTCAGGTGTATCGCCCCAACAGAGACCCCTTGGACATGGTCGTCATGATCCCGGCTCGGGTGTCGAACGCCCTCCGTTGGTGGCTCGATCAACAGCAGGTTTGCGCGGGGGTCCCGTTCGCCGCCCCACAACCGACTCTGACGCTAGTAACAGACGCGTCGGACCAGGGTTGGGGAGCGCACTTAGGGGACCAGCGCACTCAGGGCTTGTGGTCCAGGGAGGAACGGTTGCTCCACATCAACCTGAAGGAGCTGAGGGCGGTTCGCCTCACCTGCCAGACCTTTCACGCCACCATAAGAAGACACAGCGTGTCGGTTCTGACAGACAACACTACTGCTATGTTTTACATAAACAAGCAGGGCGGGTCCCGGTCCTCTCCTCTCTGTCACGAGGCTCTCCTCCTCTGGGACTTCTGCATAGCCCATTCAGTACAACTTCGGGCAGCATATCTCCCCGGGGTCCAAAACGGGCTAGCGGACCGTCTCAGCCGGTCCTACCTCAGGCACGAGTGGAGGCTGAGACGAGACATCCTCCGTTCTATTTTCCTGAGGTGGGGGTTTCCCCAGGTGGACCTGTTTGCCAGCAAGGGCAACAGCCAGTGCCCGCAATTCTGCTCGTTCCAGGGTCACAGTCCAGGCTCAATGGCGGACGCCTTTGCAATCCCGTGGGGCGGAAGCCTGAAGTACGCCTTTCCCCCGTTCCCACTCATTCACAGGGTCCTCCTAAAGGCCCGCAGGGACAGGGCGACAGTCATCCTAATCGCCCCGGCGTGGCCACGCCAACACTGGTTCACAACTCTGTTGGAACTGTCCGTGACCGCTCCGATAGCCCTTCCCCTCCATCAAGACCTCATCACTCAGGATCGGGGTCGCCTACTCCACCCGAACCTGCCGTCGCTGCATCTCACGGCATGGCTTCTCTCTGGCTAAGTGAGGTGGAGCACAGGTGTTCCCACGAGGTCCAGCAAATCCTCCTTGGTAGTAGGAAACCCTCCACGAGGGCAGCCTACCTGGCCAAGTGGAAGCGCTTCTCCCTGTGGTGTGAGCCTCAACACTCACAGCCTTTACAGGCCTCGATACCACTGATTCTGGACTACTTGCTGCACCTCAAGCGTCAAGGCCTCACCCCCGCTTCTATTAAGGTGCATCTGGCCGCCATTTCGGCGTTCCACCCTGGGGAATCGGGCAGATCCGTGTTCTCCAACCCCACGGTGGTCCGATTCCTCAAGGGTCTGGAGTAGGTGTTCCCCTACTCGCGCCCTCCTATACCCCCGTGGAACCTCAATCTGGTCCTCACTAAGCTTATGGGGCCGCCCTTTGAACCCCTGGCCTCTTGCTCCCTCACGCACCTTTCATGGAAGGTCGCGTTCCTCGTGGCCATCACCTCGGCTAGGAGGGTGTCGGAGTTGAGGGCCCTCACCTCGGAGCCCCCTTATACCGTCTTTTATAAAGATAAGGTGCAGCTTAGGCCTCACCCTAAATTCCTCCCAAAGGTGGTTACGAATTTTCACATGGGGCAGGACATTTGTTTACCGGTATTCTTCCCTAAGCCCCATACGGACCCAAGCCATCGCAGCCTACATACCCTGGATGTTAAGCGGGCATTGGCTTTTTATCTGGACCGTACCCGGCCTTTCCGTAAATCGTCTCAGCTGTTCGTGGCTGTTGCGGAACGCATGAAGGGCCAGCCTATTTCTACGCAACGCCTGTCGGCGTGGATCGTGCGTTGCATACGTACGTGTTACGAGCTCGCCAACATGCCTGCTCCTCAGATCAGGGCTCACTCCACTAGAGTCCAGGCGTCCTCGACGGCCTTCTTGGCACAGGTCCCGCTCCAGGAGATCTGCAAGGCAGCCACCTGGTCGTCAGTGCATACCTTCACAGCCCACTACGCGGTCCACCATCAGACCAGAGATGATGCAGTGGTCGGCAGGGCGGTGCTGCAATCAGTTATTCCTTGACTCCTACCCTCCTCCAATGGTAAGCTTGCGAGTCACCTAATGTGGAATGGACGTGAACAAGCACTCGAAGAAGAAAAGACGGTTACTTACCTTCTGTAACTGTTGTTCTTCGAGATGTGTTGTTCACGTCCATTCCACTTCCCACCCTCCTTCCCCTCTGTCGGAGTCACCGGCAAGAAGGAACTGAGGGAGGGTCAGGCCGGCAGGGGTATATATACGCGAGGGCGGGGCGCCGCTCTGGCGGGAAGGGAGACCCTGCGGGCCCGACGGGAGCCGCTGAGGGAAAAAGTTTCCGACGATTCGTGCACGCGGCGCGCGCACACCTAATGTGGAATGGACGTGAACAACACATCTCGAAGAACAACAGTTACAGAAGGTAAGTAACCGTCTTTTTTTTACCCACGAAAGCTAATGCCCAAATAAATTGGTTAGTCTTTAAGATGCCACCGGACCAGGGGCGGCTCCAGGCACCAGCGCAGCAAGCAAGTGCCTGGGGCGGCAAGCTGTTGGGGGGGCAGCCTGCCGGTCGCTGTGAGGGTGGCAGGCAGGCCACCTTCGGCGGCATGCCTGCGGGAGATCTACCGGTCCCACAGCTTAGGCAGCAATTCAGCGGCGGGGACGCCGATGGTGCGGCACTGGCGGACCTCCTGCAGGCATGCTGCCGAATCCACATGACCAGCGGGCCGCCTGCAGGTGCGCCGCCGAAAGCCGCCTGACTGCTGTGCTTGGGGCGGCAAAAAACATTGAGCCGCCCCTGCACCGGACTCCTTGTTGTTTTTGTGGATACAGACTAACTTGGCTACCCTTCTGATACTACATATGAAGTAGCTTAAAGTGACCACTTGAGGGCGCCAAGTCTGCAGTTTCAGTAACTGGAACAATGTGAACACATTAATGTGACTACTAGAATGTTACTCTGATTATTTAAAATCAGACTGATCAGTCTCCTGGAGGATATCCCATAGTGCACTGGCCTCTGGGGATCACATGGCTGCTGCTTAATAGGGCTTTTCTGTAATCTTTGCTCTCCTGTGGCAGACTGCATTTAGCCTGGCCTTGGGAGAGGGCAGACTAAGATTTTAATTTAGCACCTGGTGGGTCATGCTCTATCCCAGTAAGTGAACTATGCTGAGATTCATGAGGGGCAGATCTCACAGTCTGCATCCTCAGCTCTAGCGCTCCTTAACAGCCTGATTGCCCTTACCAAAACCCTGTCAGGCCATCTCCCATTGTGATCCACTTCCCGCATCTCGCCAACGTCTCTCTCTCCCCTTCGAAGGGGGCTTTGAAAACCATTCTTCCCCAGAAGTAGTTATGCAGGGCAGTGGTTCTTGTCAGGGCCTCGTAAGCAGGGGAAGTGATTCATCACTGGAGTCCTGTCCGTACCCTACCCCAATCAGCTGCTGGACTTTGGCCACTTCCCTAATCAGCCACTGGGACTGCTGTCCAGATGCCTTCCTGAGCTATGTTCTTAAGGTCAAGTTCTAAAGAGACTCTTAAGGGCGCTAGCTGTAAATTACATCACATGACCTAATTAGACTCAACCATTTAGAGATGATGTCATATCTCTGTGATTGGCACCCTCTAAGTCAGTGGGTCTCAACCAGGGGTACGTGTGCCCCTGGGGGTACTCAGAGGTCTTCCAGGGGTATATCAACTCATCTAGATATTTGCCTAGTTTTACAAGAGGCTACATCAGGGGTCAGCAACCTTTCAGAAGTGGTGTGCCGAGTCTTCATTTATCCACTCTAATTTAAGGTTTCCCGTGCCGGTAATACATTTTAACGTTCTTTTAGAAGGTCTCTCTCTCTCTCTCTCTCTATATATATATATATATATATCTATATATATATATCTATATCTATATATCTATATATCTATATCTATATATCTATATATATATTCTATAACTAAACTATTGTCATATGTAAAGTAAACAAGGTTTTCAAACTGTTTAAGAAGCTTCAATTAAATTAAAATGCTGATCTTATGCCGCCAGCCCGCTCAGTCCGCTGCCAGCCTGGGGTTCCGTTCACCTAGGCTGGCAGCGGGTGCTGAGTAGGACCGGCGGCCAGAACCCCAGCTGGCAAGGGGCCAGCAGCCAGAACCCCAGACCGGTAGCTGGCTGAGTGGGGACGGCAGCCGGGACCCCAGACCAGCAGTGGGCTGAGCGGCTGAGCCCGCTCCTGCTAAGCCCGCTGCCGTTCTGGGGTCCCGGCCCTGCCCACATAGAGTGGGTACCTACCTTCTCCCTGGTTTTAGCCCATTTTCTTCCTCTCTGCACTGAGCTGAGGGTGGGAGTGCACTAAGCACAGGGTTGGGGGCGAAGGAGCAGGCTGGGGTGTAGGGTCTGGCCAGGAGCTAGAATGAAGGAGGGGGCTCAGGATTGGGGCAGAAAGATTGGGTGTGGCGTACTTACCTGGGCAGCTCCCATTTGGTGTGAGGGGTGCAGGTGGGAATGTGGGGGGGGTGCAGGAGCTCCCATTTGGTGCTGGGGGTGGGGCTGGGGATGTGGGGGGGTTCAGGAATCAGGGCAGGGTGCTGGGGGTGTGTGAGGAGGGTGCAGGAGTCAGGGCAGAGGGCTGGGGGCATATGAGGGGGTGCAGGAGTCAGGGCATGGGGTGGGGGGGGCTGGGTATGTGTGGGGGGGCTGGAGTCAGGGCTGGGATTGTGGGGGGTGCAGGGGTCAGGGCAGGGGCTGGGCGGGGGTGCAGGGGTCAGGGTAGAGGGCTGGGGGAGTGTGAGTGGAGGTAGGGCGGGGAGCGGGGTGGGAGTTGGGACTCCTGGGCTCCGGGAAGGGGCTGGTCTCTGATGCTCGGGGGAGGAGTGCTGGGAGCGAGGACTCTGGATTCCTAGGTTTCCAGCTGGGCTCTAGTTGTTCGAGGGGGTGGGGGGTAGACGGAGACTAGGGCTCCGGACTCCTGGGTTCTGCCCTCAATGCTGGAGGGGAGTGGGGTCCAGTGACCTGGGGTAGCGAAAGAGGCGCAACCCAGCTGTTCCCAGAGTCCAGCAGGTGGTGAGCTGCAGCCCCTGGGCTCGGGTTCGGGCTGTGGGACGCGGCCTGCTCCAGTACAGAGCTGAGCTCATCCCAGCACCGGGGCTCCAATCCCGAGGCAGCCTGCCTGAGTCCAGGGAGCGGGGCCGGCCGTGCTCGGGGCAGGTGCACGGCGCAGCTGGGACCCAAGACCCTTCCCCACTTACAGGCCTCGCGGGCGCTGCGACTCCTGTGGGGCCGGGTCCCTCTTCTTGTCCCCGCCGGCGGGGCTGCTTCCCAGACACACTAATCCGGAAACACAACCTCCCGCCGGAAGTGACAGAGGTCAGCAAAGCATGTGCAAATGCCAGCGGGAGGGGCGGAGAAGAGCAGGCCGGGCCGGGCAGGATTTTTAATGGCACACTGCTGCCTGCTGGGGTCCCAGCCGCCAGCCCTGCTCACGCGTGCCATAGGTTGCCGACCCCTGGGCTACATAAAAAGCACTAATGAAATCAGTACAAACTAAAATTTCATACAATGACTTGTTTCTACATACTATACACTGAAATGTAAGTACAATATTTATATTCCAGCTGATTTATTTTATAATTATATGGTAAAAACGAGGCAGTAAGCAATTGTTCAGTAACAGCGTGCTGTGACACTTTTGTATTTTTGTCCAATTTTGTAAGCAAGTAGTTTTTAAGTGGGGTGAAACTTGGGGGTATTCAAGACAAATCAGACTCCTGAAAGGGGTACAGTAGTCTGGAAAGGTTGAGAGCCACTGCTCTAAATTTTATTTTGCTGCCTATTACCATAGTATCTGAGCACCTTCCATGTAAATCAATAGCAAAGTCCCTAGTGGAGTTTATGGAGTCTCTAGCATTTCTCCCTTGATGAGGTCAGCAGCATTCTCATTGGGGGTAGGTTGTTTTTAGGGTTGGGAGGGGTTTGGAAATAAAAAGGATGTTTGACTTGAGTGTCACATATGGTGGAAAGGCTGTCTCAAAGAGGAAGGCTTGGCAGCATTTCCTAAAGCTGGTCAGACTCTGGATTAACCTGATCTCCTCTGGAAATTGTCCCATAGTTGTGTCCCCTTGATTGAGAAAGCTTTGGTCTCAGCTCTCAGTTGCTTTGTGTGATGCATTGCCCCAGGGAAGCAGACAGATAATAGATCTAAATTCTGTCTTTGATGTAGCTGGGGCTTGATCCATTAATTGCTTTGAAGCTCAGGACCAAGGCTTAAACCAGCATTGGAAGCTGATTAGGAGCCATGGAGGGACTTGAATATAGGCCTGATGCTCTCAGCAGCCTCAGCCATGGAGAAGGTAGGCAGCTATGTTCTGTACCAGTTGGAGTCTGTTCATCATTGGTCTCAAGTAGATATTGCGGGGATAGTATAGATCCCTTGGAACCCTGCAGGTGAGGGCCTTGCGAGAGCAGGCGTGGTTACCCATCACCACTGTGGGCCCTGCGGGAGAGAAATGAATGGAGCTGTTGTAGAGCTGGGCCATGCACTCGCTGTCTTGAGGTGGGTGAGTAGTACCCTGTGGTCCATTGTGTCAAGTCTGCAGAGAGGCCCAGCAGCGTGAGCACAGGGATCTTACCTGTGTGCATGGCCCTGAGCAGATTCTTAGTGCCACTACAGCTGTCTCTGTACAGTGCCTGGTCTGGGCCCTGATTGTTAGGCATCCAGGATGTTGGCTAATGTCACATTGTTGTAGGAGCTTGGTGGTTACTTGCAGTCTAACTTGATGCCAAGGAACGGGCATTGGGGGATGGAGTAGGAACAAACCATTAACATGTGAGGTTAGTTAGTTTCTTTCCCTGCTACAATCCTCTACAGGCCCCTCTGCACAAGTAGCACCAACTTACGCTCAGACTGATGGTGTGTGTTCATGCACACACATCTACAATGCGATTCTGTCCTGCCCTGAGTGCTGCTGTGCAGCCATCAGGTCACTGCTAGCTTTTGGCGGAGTGCCCTTTCTTTGCCCATACTCTGCCTGTTTTACCTTTTACTCCTGAGAGCAAGGAGGTAGGCATGCAGTGGGCTTGAAACTTCAGCCAAAGTGTGGGGGGCTCAGACTCCCTTAACTGCCTCACTTCGCCTTCAGTGGAGCATGTCAGGCTCAAAACTTGTTGCACACTGTAATAGGACAAGCAGCCTCAAGGCATTTGTTTAGCCAGTGCAGCGATGTTGTGTAGGTCAAACATCAATAAGCAGGTGAGTCAGTCTTACATGGTGATCGGCCCAGCTTCAGCAGCTTAGACTCATCTCTGAGCTAGAGTGCTGGAGGAGGAGAATTCCATTAGTCTATTGAATAGGGAGCATGAGAAAATGCTGCGGGTACGCTGCATCTTACACTTAGACCATTAATAGTCGAAGTGTATTAAGACCATGGCATTTAAGAACATCTGGATGAATACGGTCTCTTGTAGCAAATCCTCGGATTGAGGGAAGCATCTTTTGGGTGCCTGTTGTGACAAGTGGGGCCCAGCAGGCCTGTGCTGATTTCTTGAGAGTTCTATCAGTAAGTGAATGAAAGGTAAACATGTTATCACTAACTCTTGTAACAAAATAACAGCATAAACAATGAGAAGGAAAGATGTTTCCACTATTTAGGCAAGCTCAGATCTGGCACAACCAGAAGGATTTTACCTTGTTAATTGTTTTTTTTAACATAGGTCCTTCCAGGGGCTCGTAAGCAAATCAAAATTTTCTAGCTCCCAGCTCACCTGTGGGAAACCTATCGGAGCCTGCAGTGATAGGGATCACCCTGGATTTCCTCCCCCTGGGAAGGGAAGGCTCACTTGCTGCCAAGGCGACAACTCAGGCAAATGTATAGTACGAGCCAGTTGTCTCTGCTGCTGTGCCAGTGGAATAGGATTGGAACAGCAAAGCATTCTCATGAGATTCTTCAGATGGGTGCTGCCCCAGTCAGCCTGTTCACTTCCCACAGAATCCAAAAAATTAGATTTTTTTTTTTTTTTTTTTTTTTTTTTTAGTCACGGGGAGATTTTTTCCCCTAAATGTTATCTTGCGGCGTTGGAAGCATTCAGGTTCAGACAGGAAGAATCCGGCTTCTAGGTGTCCTGCCTCCTCATTCCGCTGCTCAGACTGTCTGATGGCCCCCTACCTCTCCACAGTCATCAGGAAGATCAAGCCATAGAGGGCAATTCTGAGCACCCTTACTGGCCCTGGTTCTTTGGCTTGAAAAGTCCCTCCACTGTTACAAGAAGACACTAAGTTCAGATCGTCTCTTTTCTTCTACCCTTAGCTACACAGCATGAAACCCTTTCTCCTACTACACATGCTCATGCAATGGAGGTGGATTTAAATGCAGCCTCATACAAATTGCTACCTCCCAGCCATAGATGAATCGATTCCAAGGCCAGAAGGGACCACTGTGATCTAGTCTGACCTCCTGCATAGCACAGGCAGCAGGTCTTTTAGAAAAGCAACAATCTTGATTTAAAAATCGTCAGTGATGGAGAATTCACCAAGAGCGTTGGTAAGTTGTTCCAATGGTTAATTACTCTGACCGTTAAAAGATCATACTTGTTTCCAGTCTGAATGTTTAGCTTCAACTTCTAGCCATTGGATGGTATTAGACCTTCTCTGCTATACTGGAGAGCCCATTATTAAATACTTGCTCCCTGTGTAGGTATCTATAGACTTGTGTAATCAAAGTCACCCCTCAACTTTCTCTTTGTTCAGCTAAATAGATTGAGCTCCTTGCATCTATCACTATAAGTCAGGTTTTCTGATTCTTTAATCATTCTGTGGCTCTTCTCTGAACCCTCTCCAATTTATCAACATCCTTCTTGAATTGTGAGCACCAGACCTGGACACAGGATTCCAGCAGTGGTCGCACAGGTGCCAAATACAGAGGGTAAAATAACATCTTTGCTCCTACTCAAGATTCCCCTATTGATGCATCCCAGGATTGCATTAGCTCTTTTGGCCACAGCATCACAGTGGGAGCTCATGTTCAGTTCATTATCTACCACAACCCCCAAATTATTTTCAGAGTACCTGCTTCCCAGGATAGAGTCCCCCATCCTGCAAGTATGGCCTGTATTTTTGGGTCCTAGATGTACACATTTGCATTTAGCTGTATTAAAACACATTGCTTGATAAACTGGGTACAAGCAAACAGTCTAGATTGCTGTGAATCAATGACCTGTTCTCTTCATTATTTACCACTCTCCCCAATTTTCATGTATTCTGCAAACTTTATCAGTGATGATTTTGTTTTCGACCAGGTCATTGATAAAGATGTAAATGGCATAGAGCGAAGAACCAGTCCCTGCAACACACCACTGAAAACTCACTCATTTCATGTTTCCTCATTTAGTTATATTTTGAGACCTATCAGTTAGCCAATTTTTAAACCATTTAATATGTGCCATGTTATTTTTATACCTTTTTCCTTTTTTAATCAAAATGCCTCACAATACCATGTCAAACGCTTTACAGAAGTCTATTATGGCAGCACTGTTACCTTTATCAACCAAACTTGTAATCTCATAAAAAAAAAAAAATCAAGTTAGTTTGACCGGATCTATTTTCCATAAACCCATATTGATATGCATTAATTACATTATCCTCCTTTAGTTCTTTAGTAGTTGAGTCACGTATCAGCCACTCCATTATCTTGCCTACTATCAATGTCAGACCGGCAGGACTATAATTACCAGGGTCATCCCTGTTTACCCTTTTTAAAAATTGACACATTAGTTTTCTTACAGTCTTCTGGAACTTCCCCAGTGCTCCAAGACTTACTGAAAATCAACATTAATGGTCCAGCAAACTCCTCAGCCAGCTCTTTTAAAACTTATGGATGCAAGGTATCTGGACCTGCCGATTTAAAAATGTCTGACTTTGGTAACTTCTGCTTAACATCCTCCAGAGATGCTAGTTGGATGTTAAGAGTGTTATCACCATATGATGAGACGTCATCATCTTTCCTCCCCCACAAATTCAGAACAGAAATATTGAGTAATTACCTTTTCTGCATTATTAATGATGATTCTAACATTTCTATCTAGTAAGGGACCAATGCCAATGTCAAGATTCTTTTTGGTCCTAATAAATTTAAAGACTACAGATCAAAGTGTGTTCTCTTTGTATTATACTGTGCTGAGGGGCACCGGCTGCTTTTAAAGGGGAGGGGATAAAAGTTGATGAAAGGAAAATATTGAAATATTCATTAGTTTATAGAGAGAAGTTGGATAGTCTGGCAAATCCAGACAATGGAAAACAGGAAGGGAAGAAAACTAAAAGGACAAAACTAGAGACAATTTGAAAAAATAGAAATAAGCGAAAAACATGGGGAGGAGGCTAAAATAAGCAAGAGTAAAGAGAGACTGAACACACTATGGGAAAAGAAAGAGACAACAATATGGTAGGCATGTGTGTGAGTTGGCAGAGTGGGGCAGGAAGCAGAAGGAAAACTGCATCATGTGGCCCAAGCAACTGGAAATGGGCAAGATCATCCCTATAGGAAAATGGCCCCCCTCACCCAAAGCACACAGGCAGTAGAGAGCCCCTGCTGCCCTCAGAAAGAGAACATGGCCGTTGGATGAGGACCCTGCTTGGCTTGCTGTTCTGCCCTGAAAAATGTCAGCAAAGACCTACCAGCTTGGATCTAGAGCAGTGGTTTTCAACCATTTGCGGACCCCTAACATTTTTTTGAATGGAGGTGCGGACCCTTTTGGAAACCTGAGAAACAGTCTGTGGAGCCCCAGTGGTCCGTGGACCACAGGTTGAAAATCACTGCGCTAGATTCACTGAGACACAACAGGCTCCGTCTGCAAATAAAACATGGTTTCTTCTAACTTCCAGCCCTGAAGTCACAAGCTGGGATCTGAGGATCGGGTCAAGCCAGGATTCTTTGCTGCGTATGGATCCCCTGAATTCTGCCTTCTGCCCCACCCCTGCAAATCTATTTCTTCCTTTATTAGCACCTTTCTCAGTGGTTCTTCACAGGTGTGTTTGACTCCCAATCAAATTCAGTAAGATGATGCACAAGAGGAAATAAATTCCAGGTGCCTCTTCCATAGCCAATACTGACTCTGCAGAAGGAATATTAGGAAAACATGAATAAGGGTATGTCTGCACAGCAAACAAAGGCCTGCGCAGTAAGTCAGAGCCCAGGTCAACTGACTCGGGGCCTTGGGTCTTGAGCTGCAGAGCTAAAAATAGCATTGTAGCGGTTCAGGCTCGTGCTGGAGCCTGGGCTCTGAGATCCGGGGAGTGCGGGGGTCTCTGAGCCTGAGTATCTACACTGCTGTTTTTATCCCTGCAGCACAGGCCTGAGTCAGTTCCCCCAGGGCTCTGAGACTTGCTGCTGCAGGGTTTTTTTGCCATGTAGACGCACCCTTAGTCTCCCCTTTTACGACAGCTGTCGGATTTTGAAGATGACCCTTGTGCATTTCTAGCTCACCCAGTTTAGAGAGAGAGGGAAAAAAAGAGAGAGATGTTGACATGACGAGGCATTCAGCTGTTGCTAATGGTAGTGCATCGAATGTCTCTGGATGGGACAGATTTCAGAGTAGCAGCAAAAGACAATGGGTTGTGTACATTGGCCTGTACTGTAAACGAGCCTCTCAAAAAGGCACCTATGCTATTCATGGGTGTGTCTGTATGCATAAAAATCTGCATTTTCTCTCACAATGTACATTGGCATATGCAACTACCTATCTGCATGCACAATTAACCATTTGTATATACACCTGTGGATTTGTGCCTGCACACGTTTAGAGACTTGCGAGAAGTTTGGCACAGTGTATACAACTCGTTCCCCCTCTTCCCCAAAATCACTGTTATCACTTTCTGATACGGGGGCAGTTTCCAGTCACCCCATCCTCCCACCCCAAGTTATGCAGAGTTTTATTTATCCTTTCTGGGTGGTTAAGACTCATTTTATACCCTAAAGCAGAAAGTGCATCTGTCTGCATTTCATTTTTCTCCAGTCATGACTGCTGTACTGCCCTTCCTGGGATCCCCCTGTGCCTCCCAGTATAGCCTCACTCATTCTGCATTTGGTAACAGACTGTTGCTTGTTTTGTATATTTGATGGCAACAGGAGATTTACTAGCAAGACACTTCTATGTAGTAATTGCTGCATTCTTCAGCATGGAGGCAGAATGAAGTCTTTCTAGGGTTAAGTCCAGTATCTTGAGCACGGCTTTTGAATAGGGTTATTTGTACTAATTTCAGGTTTTGACTTCTGGGAAATGTGGCCATGTGGGAGTGGAGTATGTGATAAATCAGACTTTTGTTTTAATGTATCAGATCATTTGGTGCTTTGTGGGGGAAAGGGTCTCTATTACTTTGATCAAGTCCTAGTAACTGGTTTCTTTTTCTGTATATTGCTTTGCAGGGAGTCTGATCTTGGGGCTTGTCTTCACTACCCGCCTGGATCGGCGGGTAGAAATCGATCTCTTGGGGATCGAATTATCGCGTCTCATTGGGACGCGACAATCGATCCCCGAATTGACGCGTGTACTCCACCAGCCCAGGTAGGAGTAAGCGCCGTCGACGGAGGAGCCGTGGCGGTCGATTTGCCGCCGTCCTCACAGCAGGGTAAGTCGGATCGGATACGTCGAATTCAGCTACACTATTCACGTAGCTGAATTTGCGTATCTTAAATTGACCTCCCCTCCCTCCCCCCCCAGTGTAGACCTAGCCTTGTTTTGGGTTTGCAGCCAGTGCAGAGAGCTTGCGATTACATAGTACCAGGGCAGGGTGAACAGTGAGGGCGGGGTGTTCATAAAAGCTGCTGTGATTTCTAAATCGATTTTTCACTCCGGCTGTGTTTGCATATGTATAAAAAAGGTAGCATGGGAACCGCAGTTCCCAGAGAGATTCAGTTGCACAACTCAAATGCACTTGATGACAAAACTCAGTTTAATTTGGGAGGAAGGGCTTTCTGAAGGCGAGGTTGCACAGTCAGGGAAGAGGACCGAGGAGAATTCTGGTGTCTATTCACATGGCTCCACTAGTGGAATTGTGAATACTGAACACTTGAAGGAGCACTTGCAGCAGGCTGTTTGCTGGCAATCCATTGCTGTAAATTTGGTTGCACAAGACATTTGTTGTGAAATGTAGAGCAGGGAAAATAATTGGAGTCAGATTTGTTGTGTGAGTAGATGGTTCAGACCCAAGGTAAAGACATAATGCCCAAAACTTCAGCCAGTAGAAGTCAGCCTCTCAGCTGACTTTAATTGAGCTGAATTGATTTGCATCATCTGAAGATCTGGCCCTATGTTCTCTGCAGAGTGTTGAGAGTTATTTTTCCAATGGTGCGTTGCACTAGTTCTCAGAATTCCAGGAGCAGGGATCGTAGCGAGGTTTGGCTCATCCACCAGCTGAGTTCTGCACCCTGGCCTCGTTCAGCATTGCCTCAGGAATGCCCAGATTAGAGATGCTGTGCTAGGTCCTTGGTGGGTATAAATTAGCCTAGTTCAGATCATCCTCCCTTCTTCAAGCACAGATTGGTTGGAAGCTTGCATGAGCCTTAACAAGTGGTATCCCCTTCAAAAGGCAAATAAAATGCTGCTGCTCTGTTGCAGCAGCTGCAAGGCTACTGGTATTAGGATACCAATTTACAGCAACACTTGCTGGTAGCTAGCCCACATACCAACAGCAGTCTCCATACCCTGAAATCCGAGAGTGCGAGCAGCCCTGTCCTTTAATGGGAGCTTTGACCATCTAGCTTGGAGGAAAAGTGGAAATCTTGGCACCAGCCAGTTGAAGTGCACAGGAGCCGATACTGGCTGGACATGTCCCCAGGAATGCAGATGAGGGGGCGTGGAAGCTAACTCTGGTTCCAGAGTGCTCTTCTCTTTTATTGTCCACCAGCCGCATATCTGCAGAGGCAGTTGGTGTTTTCGCTGAACAAATGTTTAGCGTTTTTCTGGGCCTTGGAACCCGGGCTTGCATTGCTCAGAAGGATCCAATTTTCCACTACTTCTGAAGAGCTCACCAGGTTGAACGGAGCTGGCCCTACAGATGAGGTTTATTCATTTGCCTCATGACAATGGTTTTGTCCAGTCTGTTCTCACTGAATCCAGAGAGGTTTCTGGTTGGGTTGTGCAGGTTCTGGATTCTATCATAACTAGCGTCTTCTGATGGCGGCGATTTTCATTCTTGGGCATAGCTTTCCAGCCCTCAGGACTTAACTCAGGGTTGAAAGTTTTGGCCTGAATTCAGGCCCTTAAAGAAGTGTCCACTTCTGATAGGTTGATAGGTGGCAAGCACCCAGCAGCTCCCATTGGCCCGTGTGTGGTTTCATCAGTTCAACTCCCCCTTGGAAAACAGCCAGTTTGAGCTTGTGCTTCGTTTGTGCTCATCTCAAGTGTGGGGCTCCTGTGTCCACATTGGGTCGCTCACCTCTGTAGTGTTTCCCAACACACTGGATGAGTGGGGTCATGGCTCCAGTCACCCTCCAATTCCATCTGATGGTTGGCATGCAGCAAGCTAGCATTGCATTTAGTGTGCTCAGCCACAGAAAAGCACTGAAGGCCTCTGCTTCTGCTCTTGGTGGGCTCAGCAGAGAAGCAGCTGCTACTGATGCTGGACAGGAGTTGGAAGGTCTTTGCATACCCTCAGATTCTGTTGATGTACAAAGTCAGGCAAAGACAGAGCCAAGATGCAGTTGATAGCCGTGGCTCAGACTTTACGGTTTCCAAACTCCTGGAATGAATGTCAGAACCAGTAGTTCTGCTTCCCATCCACACCCGCTCTCCCCTCTTTGGGTTGGATTGAGATTCTTCACCCAGACCCAAAGCATCTCAGGCTGACGCATTCTCCTAGTGTGCAGGGAGCATTAGGCTGGGGGTGCTCTACTGAAAGCCTGCAGATCCTATTCGGGAAACGAGAGGATTTCAGCCACACCTACCTGTTCAGTACATTGGCAGACTTTGCATCTGGGCAGCTCTAAAGGGAGCAGATCTGAGATATTCTGCCTCTGCCTTTGCCTTGGACTGTTAAAACCATTTATCAGGGGCCAATGGTGACTCTTCCATTTTGCTGCACAGGCCGATGGTCTCTACTTACCTGACAGCAGCTATGTTTCTGAAAGGCTTGTTTCATGATTCCTTCTTGTGTGAGCCATCTCTAAGAGACTGTCCCCTTGTTCTGGATACCATGTGAACCTCTGTTCCACTGTTCTCTACACCTTGTCTGTGAAAACATACAATAGCTGCCACCAGAGAGTTGGAGAGAAACAGGCCCAATGGCTGATCCTCCCCACACTGTGATGTAAAAGGAAAAGATGGTCCTGTGTCCTCACCCCAACTTCTTGGCTAAGTTGTCTCCAGTTTCCATCAGAAATCAGTCCACTAGCTGCCTCTCTTCCTCTCAGCCTCATTTGCCTCCAAGGATCCCCGTACTTCACGGAATGCACAGGGCCTTATGACGTTGTTGATATAGGACCACACCTGTCCACAATTACCCCAAACCTCAGCCAGGGTAAGAGCAGGGATTGGCCCATCTCAGCTCAAAAGCTGTCCAAATGGATCAGACTAAGTCCACATGGTTTTCATGGTCTAGCAGGTTTTCAGCCACCTAGTGATATTACAGCCCACTCAAGTAGGTCTATGTCTGCCTCCACAGTATGCTGTTGCACTGTGCACATTACCAGTATGTGTAAGGCCATTACATGGAGCTCTGGCACTTTTTTACGCAGCTTGGCCTCTAGGGCAGATGTCCATTGGAATCAGCTATCTTGAATCCCTTCCAGTATACCCCAGACCTTTTTCAATGGCTCACTGCTTATTACTTCCCCAAGAATGAGGATCCATATGGAAAATTCCAGAAGAAAAGAATTACTGTAGTAAGTGTGTAGCCTGGGGACTATTGTACTGCAGATGTAGCATAGAAACCACATGCTATAGACAGCACACTCTCACCTCAACATTTAGTTCACTAGCTGATGTGGAAAAAGTATACACTGTGAATTTCAAGGGTGTGGGTTCAGACCAGGGCCGGCTCTAGGTTTTTTTGCTGCCCCAAGCAAAAAAAATTTTGGCTGCCGCCCCCCCCC
>NW_020664563.1:3006809-3044387 GCF_002925995.2 Terrapene triunguis | reverse complement strand
GGCAGGCGCCGGTAGCACGGCCCTGCCCCGGCTTCAGAGGACAGGCCGCTCCTCGGATTGTTCACGCCGCTCTCCCGGGGGCAGCGGGAAGCGGCCACACCCCCCCCACCCCCAGGCAGGCACCGGTAGCACGGTCCTGCCCCGGCTTCAGAGGGTGGGCCACTCCTCAGCTTGTTCGCGCCGCTCTCCTGCGGGCAGCGGCCACTTCCCCCCCAGGCGGGAGCCGGTAGCTCAGCATTTTGCCGCCCCATCCATTTTGCCGCCCTAGGCACCAGCTTGTTTAACTGGTGCCTAGAGCCGCCCCTGGTTCAGACCCAGTGCTGATGGCCCATGGGGGGTGAAAACCAAACTGCGTATTAATGTTACTGTAAGGACCCTGGTGTGATTATTGGAATGGTGTATGTCACTAACCACTTTAATTAGACTGAATCTGGGTGTTGGGCTAATATTTCTTTGTTGCACTTTTATTATTTGTAGGTGGTTAATGGGAGTTGCCCCTTTAAGAGCAGGGTGTGGCTGGCCATGTGATTGAGACAGAGAGCAGTGAGTGAGCCTGCCTGGGTCAGATCCACAAAGGTCAGAATTGGATTTCATAAACGTCTGAGGCTGCTCCATGATTCCCTAAGAAGTCAAATTGGTACTGGGGTGGGGGCTGGGTGCCTCAGGGCATGGCCATTCAGCTATAGGGCACCACTTGGAAAGCTGACCTGCTCAGCAGAGATTACCTGCGGTTCCCATCTCATGGAGGTTTGGTAGCTCCTACACCATCAGAGCTTGTGTTGCCGCACACACCATCCAAACCCTGCACTGGATATGCAGTTTTTAGTTTCCTGGTGGTCTCAAAACATCTGAGTGCTCTAAAACTACTAATTTATCTTCACCACACCCTTGTGTGGTGGTGGGTCCCTCTTGGACAGCTGTGGAACTGAGTCGGGGAGATTGAAGCCAAAATTGTCAAGTGTTTGCTAATTTTGGGTGAGACACCTAGCTCCTGATTTTTTAGAGTACTTACTGTTTTTATATAGCAGCTGTGAGTACCCAGCACTCTGACAGATCTGGCACTCTCAAGCCAGGCACCCAGAAAATGAGGAACACAATTAGTGTGAAAAGTCTAGTTTAAATGACTTCCCTGGCATCATACAGGAATTCTGTGGCAGAGGCAAGGAGAGAATCCAATTCTCCAGGGCAACATTCGACTGCCCTAGCTCCAAGACTACCCTTTCTCTTCCGGAAACCCCCTGCCTCGTTCATCACATGCCTTCTGCAACAAATGAGGGAGAAATCTTACAATCCCCTTCTCTGCCTAACCCTGATCCAGCCCTGTACACTGTCGACCCTGTGCAGTGAATGAGGCAGTGGTCTGCAGTTGTCTAAAAATGCTATGCGATCATTTAATTAGAGACTATTGCAATGCATATTCTGCAGCTTCTCCAACGTTTGACTGCTTCACTTGCAACCTAAACAAGCAAACATTCTTTTAGCATACCTGTTTGTGTGTAATTTCTTAGGTTTTAAAGAGGAAAAAAGATAAAACCAGATTCTGTTATGTACAGCCCCTGTATGATCATGTAATTAAAGACTAGCATATGCACAAAGGGGTACAGTGAATGTTATTTGGGCGTGCTTAATTCTGGCATTTCCTGACTTTTGAGTGCTTGACTTTGCAATCTTCATGTTTTAACAATTATTTATGTCATTTCCTAAGCTTTTAGAAAAGCAAACTTAAAAAAAAATCCAGCATATTGATCTCACATAGGTAATTAGCAGGATTGGAATGTTTAGATCCACAGCACAAACATCTACCTATTGAGTTAACAGTAACTGGTAGCAGTAGTAGGCTGTTATCCACCGCTAGTGGTCCGTTCACAGAGGTTAAGACACCCAAACTTTGCCAGTGGGTTTCACAGCTGCTTGCTGACCAGCAGAGGGATGTTGGACTCTGAAATCCTGGATTGTTTTCTAGGTTCTAGAGGGGAGAGTCCTCTAGTGATTATAAAAACTTCTCCCCAGCATTGCTTTCACTCTTCCTCGGTTATGTCCCTCAATGTCTTCTCCTTCCCACCCCCATTCTCAACCCTAAGTGGAGAGTCTCCCTGCACTTAATTTCTGTGCCTTGCATCACAGTTTCTCCTGGCTATTGGGCTCAGCAATTCCAGGGTAAGTCTGACTTGTCCCCTGTAGCCCTAGACTTCGGCACTCAGTGCAGATTGATTGAATGAATAATGCTACCAAACTCATGCAAACCTCCATAGCGCATATGCAAACTATTATCAGAAGTTTGACTTGGCCAGACTTTCACAGGCCATCAAAAGACACATCAACTCCAGGGCACCCCTTCCCTTCCCCCTGCCAAATTGAGTCCCTGCGCCAAAGCACGAACAGTTCTAGTGCCTCCAATGGAACCCCTGAGAAAATTTAACAAAGCAAAATATTTTTCCCTAATCTCATTCTTGGAAATGGCTGTACCAGTTTAGCTAAAACTTTGCTCTATTAGCAGAAACCCAGCATGGGTTAAATCCCAGCAAATGCTTAAAGTTAGGCCAAGTTATAAGCAACTGAAAACAGTCCTAGAATAAAAAGTAGTAGGCAACCTTAACTGTAGGAGCCACTGTCAGCTCGACCTATAATTATTGTAATAAAGTAAGTTCAGAATTTAGAATCATAGAAATGTAGGGCTGGAAGCGACCTCAAGAAATTGTGTTAAATTATATAAAAATTTCTTGATTGAAAGTAGCTTAATACAATAAAAGTCGCATACAAAAAATCCCCCCTTGATACAATATGAAGATTGCCCAGAGAAGCACTCCAAAAGTAAAGAAGTGCCAATGTTAAGGATGAACGCACAACCTGAAGTTTGCCTATGTCTCATTACTCAGTCTTTACATACTATACTGTAAGTAGTAGTCTCTTCTATGTACATGTAGGATCTACTAATATTTGTGTCATCCTTATGCACAATGGTAATCTTTAATGACTTAAAGCCCAATTTAGTGACTTCCAGGGCCGGCTCTACCATTTTTGCTGCCCCAAGCAAAAAAAAAAAAAAAAGCTGCCCGGACTGTGCCGCCCCAGCAATGGACGGAATGCCGCCCCTTAGCATGTGCTGCCCCAGGCACGTGCTTCCTCCGCTGGTGCCTGGAGCCGGCCCTGGTGACTTCTATGGACTTTGGATCAGGCCCTTATATACATAATAGACAACAAGACCTTTTCGTATTAAGTGTATTTAAATTTTGTGCAATACAACTTACTCACCTGATCATAATTTCCCCTTCCCCTCTTTGGGTGCAGCTACTCCTCTGAGCAGTATTTTACTAATTGGTGTAATGGTTTACTAAGGGTGAAATTCATGCCTGTGCCGGAGGTCAGCAGGAGGGTCCAGTTTCACTCTGAATGTTGCTCAGAGAAATACTCCCAGAGCTTGTTTTGCCTCTAACTCACACTGGATTTACAAAAGAACTCCACTGAAGTTAGATGGATGAAGTTCTGTTAAATGAGCACACCAGTCCTATAGAGTTGCATTAGCAGGATGGGTATTCTAATCCTGTTTGCTTTCCAGTGGGCTAGGTGTAAGTCAGCATTGACTTCAGTGGCAGCTGATCCAGTTTATCCTGTGGGGATTTGGCCTTATGTCTTATATCTAGATAGGTATGTGATTCTGTGAGTACTGGATGTAGTTAGAATATGGTAAAACAAATGGTTTCATATGATTTGTTGTGCCCTTGTTTATCCCTCCCATAATTGATTCTAGTTAAATCTATTTCTGGATTGAACAGTTAAACTGACGTGAAAACTAGCTTTTTTCTGATTAAGGTCAGAAGTTATGTGTGTTTTTAAATGTTTATTTCTTTGTATTGAACAGTACATTAATGGTAGTTGAATCATGCAGTTCTTTGAAGTCAGATGGGAGTTTGGACTGGATAAGCACTGACAGATTGGAGCCAGAAAGATGTTTATATTGCGCTCTCTTCATGAAAACAGCATGATGTGGTTACTGAAAGAGCTCTTGCTGCTGGTTTAATTGTCAGCACCTGACACTACTCAGTGCTACTGCATTTTGCTACAGTGCAGCAGTAGGTTGCTTAAAATTAATGAGGTTTTGGTTAGGAAATGTCTATTACAGGAAAATAATTAGTAAATTGTCAATATTTTGTACCTAAAAAAAGCTACTCAACTGCTCAAAGGTATAAGAGATCTTGGCTATGATGATTGGCTAGGCTTGGGTTAAAGACTGGACAATTTGGGAAAGAGGATGCTATAAGGTATTTTAATTCATAGATATTAAGGCCAGAAGGAACCATTATAATCATCTCTTCTGACCTCTTGTATAACACAGAGCAGAGAATTTAATCTAGCAAATCCTGGATCAAGTCCATATCTTTTGGATGAGCTCCAGCATCTGTATTAGAAAGAGACATCCAATCCTAATTTAAAGACTTCAAGTGATTGAGAATCCACCACATTCCTGTATAAATTGTTCCAACAGTTACTTACACTCCCTGTTTCCAGCCGGAATTTGTCTGCCTTTGGTTCCAGCGATTGGGTCTGGTTACGCCTTTGTCTGCTAGACTAGAGAGCTCACACAGAAAGTTTTCCCCATGTAAATATTTCTAGACTGATCAAGTCCCTAAGGAGCTCAGTCTATTTAGTTTATCCAAATGAAGGCTAAAGTCTTTCACTGTAAGGCAGGTTTTCCAGAACATAAGTAATTCCTGTAGCTCTTTCCAGAACTTCTCTCCAATTTGTCAACATCCTTTTTGAAATTTTGACATCACAACCAGACACAGTTTTCCCAATAATAGTCTCACCAATGCCATAGACAGAGGCAATATGTCATCCCAAATTCTACTTGACATTCCCTTGCTCATACATCCCAGGATAGCATCACCCTGGGAGCTCATATTCAGTTGGTTATACACCATGACACTTCCATTCAGGGTCACAACTTTCCAGGATACAGTTATACATCCTGCAACTATGACTTAAATTTTTCGTTCCTAGATCCATGACCTTGCATGTTGCTGTATTAAAATGTATCTTGCTCAAATGAGCCCAATTTCCCAACTGATTCAGATCACTCTGTAGAACTGACATGTCGTTTGCCACTCCACCAAACTTTATCAAGGATGTGGAAGGAAATGTAAAATTGTTGCTGGTAAAAATATTGACTAGCATTATGTCAACAACAGATTGACAGCGGCACGCGAGCTGATTTTCAGTGGCACTCATGCTGCCCGGGTCCTGGCCACCAGTCCGGGGGGCTCTGCATTTTAATTTAATTTTAAATGAAGCTTCTTAAACATTTTGAAACCTTATTAACTTTACACACAACAATAGTTTAGTTATGTATTATAGACTTCTAGAAAGAGACCTTCTAAAAATGTTAAAATTTATTACTGGCACGCGGAACCTTAAATTAGAGTGAATAAATGAAGACTCGGCAAACCACTTCTGAAAGGTTGCCGACCCCTGCTCTATACTGCAAAGTAAAACCTGTGGCAGGGAGGCTCATGCTAAAAGTAGCATCGTAGATGTTCCTGCTTGGATTAGAACCTGGGCTCTGAACCCTGGCAAAGGGGTGAATCTAAGAGCCCAAGGCGAAATGTCGCCAGTGCTATGGGGCTAAAATTAGCAGGAGCCTGAGTCAGGTGGCCTGGACTCTGAGACGTGTGGCCGTCAGGTTTTTTGGCAGGGTAGCCGTACCCTAAGTGACTTGCCCAAGGTCTCACGGAGTCTGTGGCAGTGCAGGTCCCTCCTTCCTCTAATACGTTATCACCCCTTTTTAGAGAAGTAGCCACTCCATCCCTGCCTCTCAGGGAGTGCATGAGCTAGTGTGATGATGCGGTTCTGGTGGAACCCAACTGAGAGTGCCAACTCAGGACAAATTGCTCAAACAGGGCAGTTACAGCCCAAGGCTGTGGTTTTTTCCACCTCTAAGGCAAACCAAACCAGCCAGACTAAGAGGACTTCGGTCTCACCCCACTGGCTAACCGCAAGTTTCACAAGCAATCTCCTTAGACACTCCAGTTTCCCAGTATTACCACCAGTGTCACTCGTTATGGGGACAAATGGTTATGAAAACCAATACCCAAGTAAAAGAAAAAGGTTCTCCTGATCCCAAAGGACCAAGCCCCAGACCCAGGTCAATATACAAATCAGATCTTACCCTCAAATCACGCTGTTGCCAATCCTTTAGAATCTAAAATCTAAAGGTTTATTCATAACAGGAAAAAGATAGAGATGAGAGTTAGAATTGGTTAAATGGAATCAATTACATACAGTAATGGCAAAGTTCTTGGTTCAGGCTTGCAGCAGCGATAGAATAAACTGCAGGTTCAAATAAAGTCTCTGGAATACATCCCCCGCTGGGATGGGTCCTCAGTCCTTTGTTCAAAGCTTCAGCCTGTAGTAAAGTTCCTCCAGAGGTAAGAAGCAGGATTGAAGACAAGATGGAGATGAGGCATCAGCCTTATATAGTCTTTTCCAGGTGTAAGAACAACTTTGTTCTTACTGTGGAAAATTACAGCAAAATGGAGTCTGGAGTCACATGGGCAAGTTCCTGCATACTTTGCTGAGTCTCAAGGCACATTTGCCTTCTCTCAATGGGTCCATTGTATAGCTGATGGTCCTTAATGGGCCATCAAGCAGGCTAGGCAGAGCTAACACCAGTTTGTCTGGGATGTCACCCAGCAGCATAGCATAAGTTTGAAATACAGACAGTATAGAGCCAATATTCATAACTTCAACTACAAAATTGATACACACATATAGACAGCATAATCATAACCAGTAAACCATAACCTTGTCTTAGACACCCCATTTGACCCCCTTTATACCAGATTTGGGTGCCACTACAGGACCTCGGTTGCAACAATGATCTATATGGTCCCAGATTATATCAATAACGTCACAGCTAGCCTTCAGCCTCAGAAAGGAAGTGGGATTCTTCCTCGCAGCGCTCCAGCCCGGCCCAGGACTACCACCAGAGTGTCAACAGCAGCAGCAGCCCATGACACTTAAAAGGTCACTGCTGTAGTGTCACTCGGCCCCATGCTGCTGAGCACGTGCCGAAGCAGATGCAATGGCAGGCCTGTGTTCATGTCATGCCACACGTTCACCCAAGGCTCTGCCACTGCAGATAATGATGGTGACAGCCGCTCAGGGGTTCTTGGCTCCCTCCCAGGAACCAGGAGGAGGCACTTGCTCAGCACCATGGGGAAGCACTGGGTTAGCCTTCCTGCCAGGAGGGCTAACAAGGGGGGTTGGCTTCATGCCGCTGTGCCCAGTTCCATGCTGAAAAGCTCAGGGTAGTGAGGGGGGATGATGAAAGGGTTAACCTAAGTACCAGAAAGGGTTTGGGGAATGGCATGCAGAGAATGTGCACTCTGTGCCAAGCATTTAGCCATCTGAAGAGAGGGTTGTGAAAGCATCTGTCCTTCCCAGAATGATCAGCCCTGCCCTTCTCCACAACTTAAAGCCTTACTAATACTTTAGATGCTAATCCCCATAGTGGAGCCGGATTCTTCCCCACCTGGGTTGTGTAATTCATACAGCTAAGGAGTATTGTGAGAGCCAAGGCGTGGGGGAGCACAGACTTTTGGAGGGATTGCTGAAGTGCATTATAAGGAGAGTGATCAGTTAAGGTGAGCTTTTATTATATGATACTTTAACTGATCACTCTCCTTATAGTGTGTATGGTAACACCCATTGTTTCATGTTCTCTCTCTCTGTGTGTGTGTGTGTGTGTGTGTGTGTGTATATATATATATATAATCTTCCTACTGTATTTTCCACTGCATGCATCTGATGAAGTGGGCTGTAGCCCACGAAAGCTTATGCTCAAATAAATTTGATAGTCTCTAAGGTGCCACAAGTACTCATGTTCTTTTTGCAGATACAGACTAACACGGCTGCTATTCTGAAACCACTTGATATAGTGTTTCAGTGACCAGCCCAACTTCCTCTGTCCTCGTACCATCCACCAAAGCCAGATATATGTCTCCTTCGAATGCATGACCCTAAGCATTGGGACCAAAGACACCAGCAGTGCTTTCTAGCATGGGCTAGCTGTAGGGATGGGATTTAACATTCAGAGGAACTGTCCATTCCATTACTATCGAACAGCAATACTTTAACTCCAACCGAGTCCTATTCCTTTCCTAGTTCAGGCTGAGATCCTCCTCCTACAGGTCACCAACCAGAACTTTTCCAAGCCATGGCCTGTTTTGTCAACATGAACACACCAAGCAGCAGGCATGAGAAGAGCCACTTACATTCACCCACCTTCAGGAGGTGCTGTCTGGACAGCAGTCGCCATACATGGAGCCCACAATAGAATCCACACCAGCTCATTGTCTTACGTGGGTAGAGGAACACGTCAGAGTTCTTGCCAGTTGCACCTTTGCTGCTCCGCTTGCATGTGGGACTGAGCAGCACTGGAGCAGACAGTCAAAAATTATGCTAATGTGCTATACTCAGAGGCCTGCCATGATTATAAAATATTTATACCACAGTGGTGCCTGGAACCCAGGCAGATCAGGGCCCCAGTGAACTAGGCTCTCACAAACCTAGAAAATGAGTGCCACTGTCCCAAAAGAGCTGCTGCTGCCATGCTCCGGCTCACGTCTGAGCTAAACAAGCTCAGACTGTGCAATGCAGGTATTGCAGTTGGCAAACTTGCTGAGCGCCAGAACAGAAGATGCATTTGCTCTGGACTGAGAACTCTTGAGGCAGTCATAGATTTTTCTCCTGTATTTACCTTTGGGGCAGCCACACCTCAGCTTGTGTGGGATCAGGGTCAAAATTCAGCCTTAAACACGTGCACCAGTACACTCCTTGGTCACTGCTCAGAGGGGCCTTCACTAGGGTCAGGGGAGTTGTCCTCCTATTTATTGCCCTCCCCACCAAGGCAGGACAGGCAGCTGCCTCACACAGTCTCCTTCCATATTCCCCATCCACCACCAACCCCCTACCTTCACTTACCCCCCCTATATTTCCCCTCAGCTTCCTGCCCATCATGTTCTCCCTGCCACACCCTCCCATCGGTCTGTCCACCCTCTCTTCCCCTGACTCCTCAGTTGCCCATCCTGTGCCCCAGCCCTTCCTCTTTTCTGCTGCCCTCACCGTCCCATTCTAGCACCTCCACCTTCCCTTGTGCCCTGCCTGGCCCTACATAATGAGTAAAGGGCTGCCATCTTCCCTCAGGGCAGCTGGCCTTAGCCCCACTGGGACCAATGGGAAATGGCATCCATCTTTGGTAGTGTAGCCTCCATTTCTTCTACCAAGGACTATGGCAGCCATCTTGCTGAGGGCAGCCTGTGGCTCCAGGCCTACTGCCAGCAAAGGGAGGCGGTGGCCATTGTGTCCAATGGCAAAACTTCCACAGACCGAGGAAGAAATTGGAAACTCCTAAGAAGTTTAACAATGCGTCCAAATCACAAGACTCCCATTAATCACAGGAGTTGCCAACATTGTGACTCTGCCCTTCCCGTCCCCCACCCCTCCACTTTAGGTCCAGGCCCCAGCCTGGGGCTGTTTGTGTCCTCAGATGAAGCGAGACAAGGCCCTTGTCCTGTTTAGAAAGCAGAAAGAAGGTGCTGATCATGAAAGTCCTCTCTTTACCGTGCCCAGCACGCTCCCACACTCCTCATAGGTAGTCTGTGCATCAGCTGTCGTGCCAATGGGGCTCTCCTCGGCCATCTGCCTCAGTCTAACCCTTGAACTCCAGATACTGATTGACTAGGAAGTTCTTGCAAGACCCAGTGATGCTCCAAGACCTGCACTCCCCCACCCTGCTGCTCTTGTATGTGGTCCCTGGTATGTGGCCAAATTTGAATATCACTGATGCTTGTGATGCTTGAGCTGTGCACTAGCTTCAGCTCCTGCTCCCATAGCTTTCATGTGGCTTTCTGGAACTCCTCTTTAATAGATGGCCAGGACACCTGGGAGCAGCTCCAGTATTTAAGATATGGCACTTGCCCAGGGATCAATAGCTCCCTCCTGCCTTCCCAGGCAGAGGGCACAGCTCTGTTTGCAGCAGTAAATCCTCAATGTTCTAGACTCCTGGCAGAGCTGTTACCTCTGGCCTTTTCTTCCCTCCTTATCGCTGTTCCTGGTTCTCCTCTCTCATCATCATCATCATCGTGACCTCAGAGCTGAAGTGGAGATTACGGTGGTGACTGGAGCTGTAAATCTTACTCACGAGGCAGCGATAGCATGAGCACAGGCATCCGGCTATAAGTGCGCTCTTATCAAATACATTCCGCACAGCCAGGAGCAGTGCAGGGCCCAGACGAGAGCGCGTTTCCCCCCCCATCCCAATATGGATGTGCTGTAGGGAGCCCAGTGGGGGGTAGTGTCGCCCTCACCAAGCAGGTTAGAGTTCAGAAGAGTGCGGGCTCATGCCTGGATGCGCTCTGTGGCATCTCTGCCAGTCTGTTGTACCAAACTGGCTCTGGATTTAGCTGCAGTTCCTCTGTGTTTGGATAGCAAGTGAATTAGAAGCAGGAGACTCCAGAGCTGTGCATTTAGAAGCTAATCCAGCCCTCCATCGCTGCCAGTAATTGGACCAGAACACAATTTCTTGGTTAACCAGACCCAGGAAATTTATTCAAACAACTTAGGAGGCATTTGTCATAGGCCTCTAACTCAGATCTATTTATTCCATCCTATTGGCCATTTTCCCCTCCATCTTCCCCCTGCCCCAGCTGTTGACACATTACCCACCTCTGGCCAGAGGGTGATAGGTTTGCTGTCGCTGCCTACCTCGATAACAACTCGGACACAGATGCCTTTAAAGGAAACAAGCTACAAGCAGCTTTCTGTAACTCTGAATATAAGTAGTGAAGTGATAAATCAATGACATATTTCTCCCCCCCTGCCCCTTCCCGGGCCTGGAAACAGCTGACAAATTGTGGCATGTGCTTCATGACAGATTCCAGCTGGGAGTGACTCCACTCTGTCCCATCTACCCCAGCTCAGCTTGCAGCCTCTTCAGAGGGTGGCTGGGGTGGCTGCAGCCACAAGAAGTAGTTACTAATTTTTACTCTCCGTCTATGCAAGGCAGAAAACTAAACCCTTTCCTTCAGCAATAGCCCTGGACCTCTCTAAGTCCTCATAGGCCAGAAGGAACAGTAGCCTTGTGTAATACATGGTATCCCTCTCCTGGGCTTGGCTGCCTGCCTTATTCATGTGAGGCTTCTCAAAAAGGCCTTAAGGGGAGATTTTTATTTTTAATGCAATCAGATCATACAGATTCCCTAGGCAGGCCTGCTGGTGGGTGTCAGGTAGGAGGGGGAAGAGTTTGAGCACAGAGGATTGTGTGGGTTGCAGGGAGGTGGAGTTCTTCCAAGCCAGGCGGTGTAGGTCGGGAGAGGGTTCAGAGCAGAGGCAGTGGATCTGAGCTATGGAAAGTTTAGCTCTGAAGAGAAGCTTGGGTGGATAGAGATGTGTGTTTGTAGGGGTCTGGAGTTGCTGGAGGTGAGGTCAGAAGGGTCTTGAACATTCTAGTCAGGAGGGGATGGAAGCAATTGATGACTGACTGTATGAGTGGATTGAGGGGGAAGGGGGCAGAAGAGGAGGAAATAACTAGATTAAAGGCGAAAAAGTGGGGAGAGCACACTGAAGAGTTCAGAGAGATTATAGGCAGTACTTGGGAGCATTATCTAAAGTTAAGATTGTCTGACACTTATAAGACCCTGTTTTCAGTTACCTATAAGCTTTGTCAAGCTTTAACCAGTTGGGTTGAAGATGTATAGAGTGGGTTTCTGTCTCAAGCTGAATGTTTTTGAAAAGTTTCAGATTAAATGGTTCAGCCATTTCTGAGAATAAGGATAAGGAAAACGTTTGTTTACCCCGGGCTAAATTTTTATAGCCATTCAACTGAAAAGCTCTAGAGAAGTGGTTCTCAACCAGGGGTCCGGGCGGGGGTATCCTTAGGCATACGCAACTGTGTAGGGCACCATGAAATTTGGGGCACCAAATTGCCCCCAATTTCATGGTGCCCTAGGCAGCTGCATGCTGCATATGCAGCAGCACCAGCCCCGGTGAAGTCCAGCCCTATCCCTCGGCTGGCCCCCCCTGCAAGGGGCAGGGCCATCCTAGGGGGGTGTGGGGCCTCGGACAACTCCCTCCACCCTGCCTCTTACCCTTCCCCCCTGCTCCGCCCCGGCCCACTCCCATTCCACCTCTTCCCCCAGCGACCCCGCACTCACCGGCAGTGGCGGGAAGCGGAGCAACCCGGCCCCAGCCCGCTCTACTCCGCCAGCTCCCAGCCACGGTGCTCCGCTTCCTGCCGCCGGTGAGTGCAGGGAAAGGATCGCCCCCCGCACTCACCGACGGTGGGAAGCGGAGAGACGTGGCCCCAGCCCGCTCCGCTTCCCTTGCCTTGGCCCCAGCCATGTCGCTCGGGTTGGGGAAAGGACCGCCACCGGCTGGGAGCTGGTAGAGTAGAGCGGGCTGGGGCCAGGCTGCTCCGCTTCTCGCCACTGCTGATGAGTGGGGTGGAGGGGTCCCTTCCCCCAAGCCCCCTCCACTGAGCTGGGGTCGGGGTGGGGGAAGCGGAGCGGGTTGCTCCCAGCCCCATGCTAATCCCCTGGGCCACTCTGGGCCTGTGGGCCCCCAAAAGTGGCCCCCCACAGCTCCTCCCTCCCAGACCCTGGTGGGGGGGGGAAGCCTGGGGCCCCACACAGCTGAAGCCCTCGGCCCTGAGCCCCATCACCCAGGGCTGAATGTAGCTTTGTGGGGGCCCTTGTGGCATGGGGCCCCAGGCAATTGCCCTGCTTGCTACCCCCTAACACCGGCCCTGGCTTTTATATGCAGAAAACCGGTTGTTGTGGCTCAGGTGGGCCATGGAGTTTTTATAGCATGTGAGGGGGAGGGGGAGGGTTTGAGAACCCCTGCTCTAGACGCTCAATGCTCTGGAAGAGGGACATAAGACCATAATGGCCATACTGGGTCAAACCAATGGTCCATCTAGCCCAGTGTCTTGGCTTATGACTGTTGCCAATGCCATGTGCTTCACAGAGACTGAATAGAACAGAGCAATTATCGAGTGATCCATCCACTATTGACATGAAAGTTAATTTTGGGGTGCGGTATTGTCCTGATATCAAGCTGTGCCTTTTCCTTCCCCTATGAAAATCTATCCAAATTTGACCAAGTTATAAGCCTCTGAAAGTTACAGCTCACATATGCGTAGTTAGAGGCTGGAAGCATTGTTCTTTGAAGGTTTCATCCACACTGAGCATGCTCAGTCCCTGCACGACTTCTATGTGCCACCCAGGCTATATGTCATCTATACCGAGGAAGAGAGCGTTCATCCTTTCCAGATCTGCAGGGCTGGAGTAGGACTTTTCCTGCAATTCTGCCTATGCATAACTGGTGGGCCACCATGGTGCCAGGCACAAGATCTGAGACCAGGGGAGATACTCTCCCTGCCTTGTTCACTACACACCTTCCAACACTTGCAACAAATGAGGCAGGGGTCCTACAGACAATAGTGCCCCCCTGATTCACCCCAGAATGCCCCCCATCCCATGCACTAAATGAGGCAGGGGTCCCGTGGAAAAATTAGCATGCGCTCATGTAATTAAACACTGTCATAATGCAGGTCGCTTCCCAACTTTTGAGTGACTGGGGTCTCTCCAGGCTGCCCACCAATTAGTTACACCCCCCCTACATACACAATTAATGCAGGGCACACCAGGCCTCCAGGGCTAGCTGACACCCCATTCTCACCCCAGTACACGGTGAATGTGGCTCTCCCCTTTCCTCTCCAACACACAGCTTCTCAGGGGGGATGAGAGGGGAGGAGCCAAGTTGCATCCCAGAGTGAGGAGACTGTGGGAGGGAGGAACTCTCCTAGGCTGACACGCCATAGGGAGAGGTGAAGTAGGAAGAGCCTGGCATAGCAGCTCTGGGCTGGCTGTGGTCACCCCCCACCTTCCCCAGGATTAGGGCCATGTTTAGGCATATGCAGCATACAAGGCTGTGTAGGACACCTGGAAATTTGGGGCACCCCTGGGTCTTAGTGTCCACCTTTCCGCCTCTTCCTATCCCTGTTCTGACCCTTCCTGCAGGCTCCCACCACAGCTGGCTGCTGCAGCCTGATGAGTCTTCCTCCAGAGGGGATCTAGTACTTAAAAGTGAAAAAGCCTCCAGCCTGCCAGACCTATTAGCACAACATTGAAACTGTTAAAGGGCCATTCAAGAGGTGATGAAGCCATTTAACAGGCATTTGCCAACCTCCAAATATATACTGTCAGTTTCTGAATTTACTGACAAAAACAGTTGTGCATTACTGTAATATTTACTTTACTCAGAACATGTTAGTCTACAGGACCTTAGTTTAATACCTGGGAGGCTACTTCACAGCGTGGGAGGATGGAAGCCAGACAGGAGAGGGGAATTCTAGGTAGCAGGAGCCAAGAGCCCCACCATGATTTCAGAGACAGGGAGGCAGGAACGGAGAGTGGACAGTGGTTGGAAAGACAAGTGGGACTGAGGGAAGGCTTGTTCGAGATAGGACAGAGCATGCTCGAAAAGAGAGGGAACAGAGGCAGGGTGGAGAGAGAAAGGGTAGGAAAGAGTTTAGGAAGGGAGTCAGGGCCAGCAGATGGTGAGAAGTAATGGGTTATGGGAACTGGTTAGGGTGATGAGAGAGATGTCTCAGAAGTACCAATGGAGCATGACATCCTGTGGTACCCCACACTGGCAGCTCTTTGGGAGGAGCATTTGCCTGCAGCTACCTGTTGCTGTCTGAGAGAAAAGATCCATGCCACTGAAGACGCATTATCTGCCATCTCCCAATGTATCTGTATGATGAGGTTATTGTCAGATTTGTTAGTTCACTTAACCCAATAAAATTCGCTGCTTAAAACTAATAGAGATGTATTAAAAATATCCAGTGCTTAACTGTCAGGGTAGCCTGTATTCCATTCCCTTCCGCCATCTCTGCCCTTTTGGGAAGTGTCCTCCTCAACTTCAGAGGAGTGAAACCAGTTGTATTCTAGTGTAACTTCCATAGAGCCCTATTAAATTACTCTAGCCAGGAGAGGATTTAAGAGGGAATGTTAGATAGACTTCCTGGTGTTTTGTTTTTTGTTTTGTTTTAAAAAACCTCCTAGATAACTATATAGCAGGGAATGTTATTTCCTGTTAAAATTTGTAAGGTAATTCATTGACCCAATAGAACACTTTTCTACTACATTCTTTTCCATTCAGGAGCAGCTAAGGAATACAGTGTGAAGCCAAGAGCTTCCAGCTCATTGTTGGGTTTCCTTTATAGATTCTTGAACAGATCTGCTCTAGGAATTATTGTGGGGCAGGTCTGTGGCTGTGTTACACAGGAGCGCAGACTGGATGATCACAGTGGTCCCTGCTGGCCTTGGAATCTCTGTTGCTCTAAGTTTCTCAGAATTTCAAATGTATTTGGGTAAGTCATGCCCACTTGGGGTGTTGCTCTGTGCCCTGCTGCTGGTGACTAGATCGACTTGCTGTTGATGAGCCTGCTCCAGCTTTGGGTGAGCGAGAGCAGGGTCTTTTAGCTCAGGCAACAGAGACTCATGGATTAAGATCCCAAGGTCCCAGGTTGGATTCCTGCTACCAACAACCCACCCAGAGGCATGGAATTACGTATGCTTATGTTCTGGCAAATCTCTGAACTTTTCATTAGGCACCATAACCTGGAATATGTAGAGCAATAACTTGAATGGTACCTAGCTATTATATAGCACAGTCCATATGATGACAGTAGAGTACTTTACAAAGGAAGGTCTGTATCATTCACACTTTACAGATAGGGAAACTGAGGCTGGGAGAGGAAAAGTAACCTGTGCAAGATCACCCAGCAGAGCCCGGAATGGAACCCAGGTCTCCTGACTCCCACTTCTAGTTCCCTATTCATTGCACTAGGCAGTTTCCCAACTTTAGCCACCTCAGCAGTAGTAGCATATTAATACATCCCACCCGGTCTGTTCTCCTAGGCACTCGCTCAGAACATGACAGATCTCCACTTATCTTTCACCATATATGAAGTACTACCCCCAAGATGGCCCAGTGTGACAGATTTCTGTTACCAATCTATCCCTTGTGTCAGGTGATTAGGTTGACACCACAGGATCGTTGGGGGAAGATGACGAAACACACCAAGTGTCTAAATTTTAAAGCTTTATTGATAAAATAACAAAATACAGCAGAGAGTGCTGGGACCATTCCCACGTCACTTAGGGGAAGAAAGAAAGCATTAGAGCCCCAAGCCCTAACCCACTTTTATACTCACACCACGCATGACCCAGACTGGCCAAGTCTAGGTGTAACATTAGAAGAAGGGGGGTGGTGGAGTAGACGGGGAGTGCTGTCCTGGGCCCAGGTCGTCCAAGAATCTGTTCTCTGAATTGCTCCAGCTCTCAGGAGGGTTTTAAGTCCTGGGCTCCTTTGGGGGTGTTTCATTCCATGACCTCTGTTTCTGGCGCTCTTTGTGCCAGTCCAAACCGGCTTTCGGTGGTCTCTTCAACTTTTTAAAAACATCCTGGCTTCAGGGAAGCCTGGCTTGGTGCCCCCCTCTTGTCGTCTCATCTGTGTTTTTACACTTTGCTGGTTATTTTTTTTAGTTGACCTTGCTGGTTTAAGCCCCCGTCTTTCTTGGCTCGCAGCCAAGCCTTGGTCTGAGCTGTGTCCTTGGGCTGGCTGGGGCCAGCTCTTATTTTCGGATTCAGCTAGCTGGAGTGTTGAATTGATTCGTTCTCTGCTTTCTTCTTTCTCCCTCCCCTCTCGGCCTCTCGTACCTGCTGAGAAAACTTCCACTCCCCACTCACACAACTTTGACCTGCCCCAAAATGCTTTGTGATGCTTGCAACAGCGTTAGCCACATACAATGCTGATCTGCCTTCCCTGGGGGCTCCCTGAGGGAGGGGGCCATTGGGTTGTGACATTCCCCCTCTTGACCCCAAATCAACATTTTGTTGGGAGGGGTCACCACTTAGGTTTCCCCCTCCCGCCGCTACGGTGGCAAGGGTTACTGTTGGTCTTTTACCTACACAGCAATATAGCATGCACCAAATTGTTAGGACAGCAATAATTGCATACACCAGCCAGTAATGACTTTTGGCTTTATTAGTAACATAGCATGACACATTTTTTTGTTGGTATAGATGCCCCACTCGAATGGCGGTGGCAAACGCAGCTTTCTCCTGGTTAAACATGTGTTGTAACACCATGAAGGAGGAGGCATCTGTCCGGAATACTGAAAGCTGTTTTTGGATGTGCGCTAATGGCAGAAACACATTGGGTGTTATTTATGAAAAATTAAACACAACATACTTAGAAACATTAACAGTTTGTTGCATAATGACGGGCCAATGCACTGAAAAATTTTGTGTTTGTGATTTTAATAGCAAATTGAAAGGCACTTTGGGGTTGGTGGTTCTCCAAACACCCGCAGCGGTATTGGTAAACACATGTGCTGCAGTGGGGGCATATTTTAATGCCTCCCCTTCCCAACAGATGTGTTGACCCATTTTATAAGAGCGGACAAGAAGCAGAGCAGCTGACTTAAGCTGAACCTGAACTAGAGAAAGGCCATGTTGGTGGGCACAGGAAAGTGTTTTGACGAGTTTGCAACCATAGTGCAGCCTCCTGTGGTGGGAGGCTCATACCTGCAATTGGTCAGTTCAGTCTGTAGTCTAGGAGTGCTCCTGGGTTCCACACTGACACTGAGCTCTCACATAGCACCATCCATCAATAATGCTTTCTACCATCTCTGGCTGGCTCCGTCCCATCCCGAAAGACAATCAACTGGCCTCGTTATGCGCATGTTTGTCGCTTCCCAACTGGACTACAGCCATATGATATACCTGGCTGCGAAACCTTCGGCACTTAGGAAAACTTCTCTCTATAAAATATTATAACCCATCTTCTCCCTCATGTGGGCTACCATGAGCCCATCACACCTTCTCTGAGCTCTACACTGGCTTCCCCTTGAATACTGAGGTGAGTTGAAGGTCTCTCTCTCAATGGCCTGGGCCCATGATATCTAAAATAGCCTAAGGCTCTGGAATGAAGCCTGGGTCAACAGCTCCATTTTCTGGCCCACTGGAGCTCTACCACAAGGGTTCAGCTCATCTGTGTGGATGCCAGAGCTTTCCTGGGGGTTGGTCCGAGACTGTGGAACAGACTCCCACAAGAACCAAGGACCATCACAAATCTCAACATTTGAGCACCAAGTGCAAGGCACATTTCTTTGGTTTCTTTCTCCAATAAAAACACCACGTGTACATTTAAAAAACCCTACCAAAAATAAAATTCTCCGGCCTACGGAGAGAGTGAACAAGAGAACGAACCATAGGCAGATGTCAGTCACGTCGTACAATGCATGATTGGCAGGTACTCAGCTACTGTAGTGATGAGGGTGGTATGAATACCCATACAGAACAGAACATCTTTTACCAGTATGGGAAGTGCTGGGTAGTTAAAACACTCCTATTTCTCTGAACGTCTCTAAGTAGTCTTATGGTGCTTGTTATAAGTTTATTTCTAGTTTTGCTTAAGTGATGAAACTCTGTGCTCCTTTGCAATATCAGCTTGTGATGGGGCATAACCCCCCATCACCTGCCAGGCAAGGGCAGGAACCAAGTTAGTCATGCTCTGCACCTGAGGGGTGAGCCATAGTCTCCTGGTTAGAGGGGGTAGAGCTATAAGTAGTCAGGGGGGCTTACTTGGAGAAAGAGTTGAGGCTGCAGAGGCGACAGGTCTCTCTGGTGAAGAGGAGCCCTGGGATAGGCTTTAACAGGCTGAATACAATAGAGTAAGAACCCCACAGGAGCAAGATAGGAGGCTGCAGGGGAAGCCCTGAGGGAGGGCTGGTAAGGGAGCTACAGCAAAGGGCTGTTAGTTTGCAGATTTGTTTGGACTTTCATTTGGGATTTGTCTGTGCTGCCCCAGAAGGTGTTTAGACTTTCATGTGACTTGGCCGCAGGGCCCAGCCACAGAACACCCTGACGGGGAGCTGGGAGAAGAAGTAGTCTGTGAAAGACTGTTGTGGGTCAAGGAACTGGTCAGAGGGGGGATGAAAGAAGTGAAGTCCCCTGCAACGCTGCATCTGCGCATGAGGGGGGTACACACGCCTCTGAAGGTGAGGATACACGCTTACACAGCTGAAGTAGTGTGGATGGCCCCAAGTGTACCAAGACCCTTTATTGTCAAGGCCTACATTTAACCTTCAGTTTTCTTTGCAAAATCAGAGCTAGGTGAATGGAGAAGACAGCCCTGTGTGATTGGAGAGCCAGGACTTCAAAGACACTGAGCAGATTCTGTAAGTGACGGACACCATCACCTCCTCCGTGCCAGGATTCCACTGGAAAGTGATCCTGCATTCATGCTACTCGGTTATCACTGGAAAAGTTAACTCAGACACAGAGGCGTAGCGAGCGCCCTCCGTACCCTCCGACCAGAGGGGGCCCTGCAAGGAAGGGGGCCCCTAAAAGTGGCAAAATAAATACCGCATTCCAGTTTCTGCATTGTAAGGGGCCCCGCCCGGACATATGCTCGGAGGGGGCCACCGTTCGGAGGGGGCCACGTTCTTTGTTGCTATGGCCCTGCTCAGACACACCCTGCACTCACTCTGCCTCCAGGCCTCGCCACTGCTTCACATACTGTGCTTGTCCTAGGCTGATTGGCCTTTGGAGCATCCTTATGCATGAGCCTTCAGTGCATCACAGGACCAGTCCAGAAGAGCTAGCTGTATTTTAAAGAAGACTTATTGAGGGCGCCGGAACAAACCATCCCAAAGTGCAGAAAGAATAGCAAATATGGCAGGTGACCAGCTTGGCTTAACAGTGAAATCTTCGGTGTGCTTAAACTCAAAAGGAATCTTACAAGAAGTGGAAATTTGGACAGATGTCTAGGGAGGAGTATAAAAATATTGCTAGAGCATGCAGGGGTGTAATCAGGAAGGCCAAGGCACAATTGGAGTTGCAGCTAGCAAGGGATGTGAAGGGTAACAAGAAGGGTTTCTACAGGTATGTTAGCAACAAGAAGAAGGTCAGGGAAAGTGTGGGACCCTTACTGAATGGGGGAGGCAACCTAGTGACAGATGATGTGGAAAAAGCTGAAGTATTCAATGCTTTTTTTGCCTCGGTCTTCACAGACAAGGTCAGTTCCCAGACTGCTGCACTGGGCAACACAGTATGGGGAGGAGGTGAGCAGCCCTCAGTAGTGAAAGAACAGGTTAAGGACTATTTAGAAAAGCTGCACATGCACAAGTCCATAGGTCCAGATCTAATGCATCCAAGGGTGCTGAGGGAGTTGGCTGACGTGATTGCAGAGCCAGTGGCCATTATATTTGAAAATTCGTGGCGATCGGGGGAGGTCCCAGACGATTGGAAAAGGGCAAATATAGTGCCCATATTTAAAAAAGGGAAGAAAGAGAACCTGGGAAACTACAGACTGGTCAGCCTCACTTCAGTCCCCAGCAAAATTATGGAGCAGGTCCTCAAGGAATCCATTTTGAAGCACTTGGAGGAGAGGAAGGTGATCAGGAACAGTCAACATGGATTCACCAAGGGCAAGTCATGCCTGACCAACCTGATTGCCTTCTGTGATGAGATAACTGGCTCTGTGGATATGGGGAAAGCGGTGGATGTGATAAATCTTGACTTTAGCAAAGCTTTTGATACGGTCTCCCACAATATTCTTGCCAGCAAGTTAAAAAAGTATGTATTGGATGAATACATTATAAGATGGATAGAAACCTGGATAGATTGTCGGGCTCAACGGGTAGTGATCAATGGGTTGATGTCTAGTTGGCAGCCGGTATCAAGTGGAGTGCCCCAGGGGTTGGTCCTGGGGCCAGTTTTGTTCAACATCTTTATTAATGATCTGGATGATGGGATGAATTGCACCCTCAGCAAGTTCGCAAATGACACTAAGCTGCGGGGAGAGGTAGATATGCTGGAGGGTAGGGATAGGGTCCAGAGTGACCTAGACAAATTGGAGGATTGAGCCAAAAGAAATCTGAGGTTCAACAAGGACAAGTGCAGAGTCCTGCACTTAGGAAGGAAGAATCCCATGCACCGCTACAGGCTGGGAACCGACTGGCTAAGCAGCAGTTCTGCAGAAAAGGACCTGAGGATTACATTGGACGAGAAGCTGGATATGAGTCAGCAGTGTGCCCTCGTTGCCAAGAAGGCCAGTGGCATATTGGGCTGTATTATTAGGAACATTGCCAGGAGATTGAGGGAAGTGATTATTCCCTTCTATTCGACACCGGTGAGGCCACACCTGGAGTATTGCGTCCAGTTTTGGTCCCCCCACTACAGAAGAGATGTGGACAAATTGGAGAGAGTCCAGCGGAGGGCAATGAAAATGATTAGGGGGCTGGGGCACATGACTTACAAGGAGAGGCTGAGGGAACTGGGGTTATTTAGTCTGCAGAAGAGAAGAGTGAGGCGGGGTTTGATAGCAGCCTTCAACTACTTGAAGGGGTGGTTCCAAAGTGGATGGAGCTAGGCTGTTCTCAGTGGTGTCAGATGACAGAACAAGGAGCAATGGTCTCAAGTCGCAGTAGGGGGGAGGTCTAGGTTGGATATTAGGAAACATTATTTCCCTAGGAGGGTGGTGAAGCACTGGAATGGGATACCTAGGGAGGTGGTGGAATCTCCATCCTTAGAGGTTTTTAAGGTCAGGCTTGACAAAGCCCTGGCAGGGATGATTTAGTTGGTGTTGGTCCTGCTTTGAGCAGGGGATTGGACTAGATGACCTCCTGAGGTCTCTTCCAACCCTAATCTTCTATGATTCTATGGTACAACTATGAGTTCTCCAGCACTGTCAGCGATCTCACCCCTTCCAAAGTAAATCAGAGTCTTATGGGAAACAAGAGTAGCCTTTTACCCCAGGCTCTCACCCGGCACACCCTTTCCTTGTGGCGCCATTCTTTTTAACAATCTTTAGCTGCCCTGGTGGGCTCCTGCTAATTCCTTCGTCCCCTTGGTAACAGGGGGAGCAGGCTGATGGTGGGAAGTAGGGCTCACACCCACCCTCTACTACAGGTCTCCAGCCCTAGGACTCTCAATAACTCGACTGCTTAACCCACAGCCCAAACCAGCCTGTTTTTCCTTCCCAAGACAACTCCCTACACCCCTAGCCGAGGCCTTCCTAGTAGCCTTTTCTTTGTTGTTCCATGGCACTTCAGTAGCGCTCCTGGATCTGCTGTCCCTGGAGTCTCTCTCCTGCAGGACAGGCTGTCCATCCCAGCAGCCCTGGTTCTTAGTCAGATGTGACCCTGAACTCTCATTGCCTTGCCCTGAGGAGGTGGGCTAAACCTGGCCCAGGTGAGGCTGAGCCCCACCCACCTTTAAGGGCCAGGTCACCCGGTGATACATCTCGGTTTTTGAGGAAGAGAATGTGGGCACATAAATCACCAGCTCCCGAGAGCTGTGACTTTATCTGCAATTGGTTCCCCATCACCCTCCAGCCTGAGCAGCCAACTAGACTCTCCAGAGCCAGAAGGCTGCAGGTGACCGCACAGGCAAGAGTTTGGTTAAAGAAAACAAACCTCAAATTCTTTATTGAACAAGCAAATGTGCAAATGGTTGAACAGACCATCATCCAGCCCTTGCCACTCACGAGCCACGTACATGACAAGCAGCCATAATTGCTATCAATGGGGCCTGGCCACAAAGACCAATATTTGAATCACCGAGAAGCCCTCTTCTTGTGGTCGGACAGAACACATGACTACACAAGGAAGATTTTTGTCATCATCAGACAACACAAATCATTGATTGAGATTCTGGTGTCTGAAAAATTACACAAAAATGACCCTTTTTACTCCACAAACCTGCTCCGGTGTGTCTTCAGAGTCCCACCTACTTACTTCAGTGATTAAAAAGTCTCCCTGTTGTTTTGCTCCAGTTAGCTCAGCCTAGCCTGCACAGCAATAGTTTTACTCTGGCTTATGCACCATCAATAAGTTTGTTAATAAATTTCTGAATGCGGAGTCTTGTGTTTCTGCTGATGTATAAGCCAGAAAGAACCCAGCTCGGCTGGCAACTCCCATGTTTGTCAGCAAAAAACATCTTTTAGGTGTAAACTGAGCACATTTTGCTCTGGTGTTTCTGAGGGGCAAAAAATATGAAACCCTAGATGCTATTTTTTACAGTCACTTTCCAGAGCAGTTCCAGCTTCTGCTCTAGGTGATGCTAAGTACACAGTGAAATACTAGCCACAAGTACCCTAATGGCCAAGACTCAAAGAGTGACTCTGAGATGATCACGTGACTGACTGGTAAGTGTGGTGTATTGAAAACTCTGTTAAAATTGTAAGCTATCACTTGAAATTCTCAGGGGGGTCCTGGTCCAGTTTGCAGACTAGGGGGCTTCATAGGGAAGTGTGTGGCCTGTGTCTCTTTCAGCAGACAGCCTGCAAAGAGCCAGCCGAGAATGAGGTGGGCTGAGTTGTGTCTCACTCCTTAGGGAGCAGCCTGTTTCTCTCTCTGTGTTAACGTTCTGGATTTTAATGCAACTGTTGCCGGCACAGAGTGCCCGAGGAAAGCAACAGCGGAGTTCGTTGCCCGGTGTGCTTCACGCCGATGAACACACCAGGGTGGAGAAGCAATCAAGGTTTATTTGAGATCTCCAAGCGGTGCAAGGAGACTGGCACGTCTCAGATCAAGCACACCATCATAAGCAGCTTTTCTCTTTTTATACATTTTGCAGCTAAGCTTTTTCCTTCTCCCCCCTTCCCCCCCGTAATAGTTTACATTAAGCAAGTAGCAAGCAATTACATTTAAGCAGTTAAATCATCTTGGTGGCTATAAGTCCAGCTTGTTAGTAACTTCTCTTTGAATTATTATCTTGTCCCTTTCCTTTGATTTGTTATTTTGCCTTTCAGCCAGAAGTATGCAGGCCTCATTATTACCGCTTGGCACCGGTATGAGCGGTGCTGCACCTGATAACTGGCTGTTACACATTCCAATTTCTGCATCTGGCTTTTGAGGTCGATTAGAGTTTAAACATGGAAGGACTTTGGTTCATTTAGACCTAGTGCAGGAAGGCTTCATCGACACTCGTGGTCTTCCACCCTCCCGAGTTACCTAGGGTTATGCCTAATGACACCAACACAACCTTCCAGAAAGATAAAAACAAACTATTCTAACTTCTCTGTGTGCTGCCAGCATAACAGCTGCAATGCTCTTAAGGAGACTTGGCATTTGTGCTTTGACATTTGTGCTCCCAAATATAGGAAATCTGACTATTGGCTGATTACGATTTGGCTGACTGAGTAGGGCTGGCTGGTTTGTTATTTAATTTGCAATCCTTAATAATAATACTCTATTTATAGAGTCTCTTTATCCAAGGGTTTCAAGGTGCCTTGGAAACATTAACCTTCGCACATGAAGCCGGTAAATATTACAGGTGGGGAAACTGAGGCAGCTACAGGCTGGGTAACTTGCCCAAAGTCTGATAGTAAATCAGGAGCTGCCCAAGATTAGAACCCAGGACTCTGCTCCAACCCTGGCTGCCATTTCCCTTTCCACCCTGTCTGATGTCTTTTATATTTCAGTATTTAAAATATTAAAATTAACGTGTGAAAATCCTTGTGCAGCCATTTATGTTGTTGAACACACAGCCTGAAAAACAATGCAAACTCGCCCACTCTGCTGCTTTGTGCAGAAATTATGCAGGCTGCAGCTCATAAAGAATACCCCCTTGTTTTGGTGTGCATGTGTAATTGGGTAATTCTGGGAATACAGAAATCAATAAATATCAAATATTAATGCCTCATGCTGTCATATTTATTCAGCCAGCAAAGCTGTAAAGTGGAAGCTGCTCAGAAAATCTGGCTGCTGTTCATGGTGGATCTTCTAATGAGAAGAGGCTGAACTGACAGGCTATCGTGCTGTATAATTGGTGGAAACTGGGTCACTTAGCTATCAGGGGAATAATTCACTTTCCCACTGACTTGCCATAGAGGATACATGTGCTAGGAAAGCTCATGCTAGGATTGGTAGACTGGAGAGCCATCAGGAGGATGTGTTAGATCAGGGGGGATCACAGGAAAAATTTTGGCGGCCTCAGAGTGCAGCCACCAACTCTTGCTGGTGGCCACTCTGACAATTTTTCCTAAAATAGTTAATTAACTTTAGGAAAAACAAATACATATGCACAGATCCATGTCCAAATCATTGTCATTTATTTATGTAGGTTTTTATTACAGACTCAATAATAAAAATAATGTTCAGTTGTCTCTATTCTTTACTGGACCTAAACAGAACAGAAACAAATAAGGTGCTTTGTATGTTCTTGTCTTTTTTTGTTATTTCTTTTCTTTTATTTATTTATTTTTGGTTGCTTTTTTAAAAGACTTGCTAGCTAGTGAGTCTGTTTCTGTGAAAAGTGATATTTGTATGTTTGTTAACACTGCTCCCCCCCGCCCCCCCCCCCCCCAATCACCGCCCAGGAGGCTGTGATCGTACGAAAGGCCCCTAGTGGCTGCATTTGAGAAATGCTATGCTAGATCCATGTCCCTTGAACAGTGTTGTACTTTCCTTCCCAGTCCTGTGAGCAGGGGTGGTGGGCTGAGGTGTTGCTGAAGATGCCTCTTTCTATTCTTTACTTTGTGGCCTAGGATGCCAGTTTTGGAATTTGCTCTGAATGTGAAGGAAAAAAAGGCCCGAAAGAGCAGTTGTGATGTAACATCAATTGCTGTTGCTAGGGCAACCCAGACTTCTCACTCAGGTCTTGGCAGGTAAGAGAAGACAGAATCAATTGCCCAACTGTTGGTTTTAATATGCAGCTGTACCTGTCATTTGTTTAAGGATGCAGAAAGGTTTTTCTACCTGATCTTTGGTCTTAGAGTGGTTGGTTCTTCCGAGCGGTTCTAGTGCACCTATAGACAATGAGATCCAGTTGCCAAGTGGTGGCAGATTTGGGGGCCTGGCAGGAGGTGAGTTTCCTGTTGGAGGAGAAATGGGTTGCACAGTCAGGATGTTTTCATATTTACTTACCGGATAGACACATGCTCTGTTTACCTGGACCAGAAGTGGTCACAAACGTTGTCAGGTCCCTTTTGCAGAGACCTCAGGCTGTCACCACTCTCCTGATCCTGTCTGCTTAAAAACACTGTTCATTCTGTGTGGCTACGGTAGTGCCCCTCACCTGGGAAAGCCCTAGTCCAAAGCTGTTCTCCCAGGACGCCAGAGGTGCCTGGGCATTAACTTTCATGCAGCAGTTCTGCACCAAAAAGAAGCCACAGAAAGATCTGAGGCATCTGCAGACAATCCCCTTAATGACTGTTTGGCTGTAGCTACTGCACAAGGTCCCTTTGCCTCTTACCAGAGAGGGTTTCACACTGCATGGTTATACCTCAGTGGCTCATAACATGCATGATTTTGGCACCATTTGCCATGTGTATCTGTGTTAGCCCCAAACTCCACAAGGGATGTATATCTTGATCTCACTTTAGGAAATTATATACAGCCTCAACCCCCATTTCTTTGGGTCAGCCCCCTTCTCCCACGACAATCTAGCAGTCCCTCTTTTCCACACAGTCTGGATGTCTCGCACAGAATCTGTGGCCCTTTAACCTTACAATTAAACTAATAGTAAAAGGAGAGGGTAAAAAGAGGGAAGATATGAGCACTCAGCACAAAATTGAGATGTTGAGAACAAACTTGACTGAGAAATCAAAGGATATGGAGAAGAAATTATTGAATAGCCTGTACACCAATGCTTGGAGCCTGGGTAACAAATGAGAGGAATTGGAATTGCTCATTAATGAGCATAAATTCGCTCTAGTTGGTATTAGTGAAACCTGGTGGGATGATTTGCATGACTGGAATGTTAAAATCAATGGTTATAACCTATTTAGGAAGGATTGAGTGGGCAAAAGGGGAGAGGGAGTGACACTCTGTCAAAAATGGCATTACCTGTTTCTGAGTCTCTGATAGTTTTCTTCCAAGTTATCTTGAATGCGTATGGATCTGTGTCCTCGCAGCTAAAGCACAAGATGGGGCATTAATTGGTATCTGCTACAGACTACAAAATCATGCTAAGGCAATGGTTTTCAACCTGTGGTCCGCTGACCCCTGGGATTGCCCCAGACTATGTCTAAGGGGTCTGCAAAAGGTTGTCATTAGCATAGAACAGCAGTTTTCAACCTGTGATTCTGTTGACCCCTGGGGGTCCTCAGACTATGCCTAAGATTTCCAAAGGGGTTCGCACTTCATCGAAATATTTTAGGGGTCAGCAAATGAAAAAAGTTTGAAAACCACTGTGCTAGGGAACAGGATGACCATCTCCTTGTGGCCCTATCTACAGTGTGTAGGGAGAAAAACTGTGTGATCATGGGGGACTTCAAACTGAGCGACATGTGCTGGAGGAGTAAAACACCCTTGGAATTTCTAACCATTATCGATGACAGTTCTCTAACTCAGAAAGTGTTGCATCCAACACTTTCTGAGTTAGAGAATTCTGGGAATTCTGCCCATCTTGCAGTGACACCAGGAGCACCTGCTCTCTTGGGCATTTCAGCCCTAACCTGCCCTGCCTGGGGTGGCAGCCCAGAGAAATTTTGGGTCAGGAAGGGGGAAGGAGAAGCAGATACCATTCTCACAGGATGGGAGGGGAAAGGAGAGAGCAGAAAGAGCCCGCTCCTCTTCCCCCACCCCCATGAGCAATGGGTCAGTCCTGCCCCCCACCCCACCCCCCGTGAGCAATGCATCAGTCTGCCCTGTGCTCCCTCCTGCCCCTCCCTCTCGGAAGCAATGGGTCACTCTGCTCTGTGCCTGCCCCCCCCCCCACCTTCCCTGCAACACCAGGCCTGGAGGGAAGGGACTTGTAGGGACCGGGGGATGGGTGGTCATGTCTAATGGTTAGGGTCAGGCACTTGGAAATGGAGCTGGGTCAGAGGCAGATTGCCAAGCCAAAGTTCTGAGCTGGAGACAGTCAGGTACCAAGCCAGGATCAGAGATAGAGTCAACATTGGGGGCAGGATGTAGGAGCAGGGGCCTGGAGTGAGACAGGAACTGGGAATAAACTAGGGTCTGGGATAAGGAGGACAGAAATCAGGAACAGGCTGGGAGGCAGGGGCCAATGTAGCAGCCTACCAGTGTGCTCGTCATGAAAAGGAAATTGAGCAGTTAAAACGTCAGTTGACCGTGCGTTTGGTCCAGGTGGTGAGCCTCATGGAGAATGATTCAGGTGACCCATGTGAGGGCTTTGATTTCTCCCTTTGCGAGGATCCCCAAGGGTGGGTGGATTCTTGTTGCACCCCCATAGCAGCCCTCATTAAGACTAAGGAGAGGTCCACTAAACAACTTCAGGAGGGGGCTTGGGTCCAGACTCAGCATGTTACAGCCAGAATTCAGAGTCCGCTGGGCCTGGCGGACATCTCCATGCTGGCTCGCAAGCTTGGCCCCTTCAAAACGGAAAAGGCCGCTACCTGGTTCCTTTCCTCTGGAACATCATACATGTAAATAGTTTGTCCCAGCAGGAAATAGAGCAGGTGCTCACCTCTGCCAGCCCGAAGCTGGCCTCCACCATAAAAACCGCGGTGGCCGACTTGCAGGGAGAGGGGTTGCTTGTTTGTCCCAGCAGGAAATAGAGCGGGTGCTCACCTCTGCCTGCTCCTTCACAGCCTTCAGCCCCATAAAAAAAGTATGGGCCCCTGCTATAAAAATCCAACCAGGCCTTTGGGAAGGTTGCCTCTGGGACTTGGTAGTCCATCACAACGGGTAAAAAGTGGTGGCTCCCCCAAATAACACGGCCAAGCGGTATGTGCTGACTACGTCCCCGAACTATCAGTACATATAATTTGCAAAGGGTAACACCTGGCAACTCTGGCCTATAACCCCCCTCAAATGGTGTGTAAAAAAAGGCAGTGCCAAGCTGCTTTTATAAGGTGGGTCAGTACATCTGTTGAAAAGGGGAGGCATCAAAATATGCCCCCACTGCAACACATCTGTTTACCAATTCCTCAGCGTGTGTTTGGAGAACCACCGACCCCAGGGTGCCTCTCAACTTGCTGTTAAAATCACAAACACAAAATTTTTCAGTGCATTGGCCCGCCGTTATGCAACAAACTGTCAATGTTTCTAATTATATTATGTTTAATTTTTCATAAATAATGCCCAATGTGTTCCTCCCGTTAACGCACACCCAAAAGCAACTTTCCGTATTCCAGACAAATGCCTCCTCCTTCATGGTGTTGCAACACACATTCAACTTTAAAAAAGCTGCCTTTGCAACAGCCATCTGGAGGGGGCATCTATGTCAATGTTATGCTATGTTACTAATAAAGCCAAAAATCATTATTGGCTTGTGTATGCAATTGTTGCTGCCCTAATAATTTTGTGCATGCTATATTGCTCTTTATATAAAAAACCAACAGTAACCCTTGCCACCGTCTCAAAAAAAATATTAAAAAAATTAAAAACCTAAGTGGTAACCCCTCCCAACAAAATGTTGATTCGGGGTCAAGGAGGGGACTGTCACACCCCAATGGCCCAAGGGGTCCCCTGGGGAAGGCAAATCAGCATTGTATATTGCTAAGGCTATTGCAAGCATCGCAGGGCATTTCGGGAAGGGTCAAAGGTGTAAATAAATGTAAAATAATAAATTCCTTTGCAGGTCACGTAAAACCAAAAAAAAAAGGCAAAAAACGGGTTAACTCTGAACTCCTGCTAGGCCCAAAAATAAAATGCTAACTCCTGCCCTCTCAAGGCCACAACAAACATCTAACTCTCGTTTGCCTGCCAAAAAAGAGGGGGGGCCCAGAATTCACCAATCAGCCATTAAAAAGAAAAGGGGCAGCTAAGCAAACCTGCAAAGGCAGCCCATAACAAGCAAAACAAGTAAAGGCCAGCACAAAAAAAACAAACAAAAAAACCCAACAAAGTCTAGCTGGTATATTTTAAAAAAAATTTAAAAACCACAAAAAGCCGGTTTAAACTGGTAAAAAAACACCAAACACAAAGGTCACGAAGCAAAACACCCCCAAAGGCACCCTAAACTTTAAAACACTCCTAAAAGCTGGAGCAATTCGAAAATCGCAGCATACCCCCAAACAACCTGGGCCCAAAACAAAACTCCCGTCCACCCTTCCCCCTCTTCTTCTTACGTTACAACCCAGGCTTAGCCAGCCTAGGGTAAAGCGTGTGTGTAAAAGTGGGTTAGGGCTTGGGGCACTAATGCTTTCTTCCTTCCTCTAAGTAACGTGGGGAGCACCCCTCACTCTCCGCTGTTATTTTATTACTAAAGCTTTAAATTAGACCCTTGGTGTGTTTCATCATCTCCTCCCCTAAAAATCCTGTGGCTTCAGCCTAATCACCTAACGCCTCAGGCAGATTGGTAACAAAAATCTGTCACAAGGGCCCTTTGTGAGCTAGAGCTTTGTTGGCCCTCTCCGTCAGTTGTTCAGGTGAGCTGCTGGGTGGTGGCTGTGATCTGAGTACTGCCTTGGGCCCCGTGCTCCCTCACATTGCACCCTGATGTGGTAGTTGGCCAGGTTTCTGAGGCTGGGAAAACCTCAAATACCAGTGGGAGAATGTATGAACCCAGGAGTTCTAGGGAGGACTTATCAAAGGCACATTTTTCTACCTTCACATAGAGGCCATGTTGGTGCAGCCTCTTTGGTGGGAATGGACATGCATCCTGTGGTGTTTGGTGTTGGCCAAAAGGAATAAGCATGTCACCCAGGTATGCTACCACATACTGGTCCAGGATGTCCCTGAGTACATCATTAATAGACTTCTGGAACATTGTGGCTGCAGTTGTCAAAGTGAAGGGCATCACGAGATAGTCAAAGTGACCATAACATGTTCAAAAGGTGGCCTGCCATTTGTCCCCAGTTCTAATACGTACCAGGTTGTATGACCTCGCAGGGGTAGCTTTGTGTATAGCAGGGCAGTGCTCACATGGTCCATTAGCTCAGGGATTAGTGGTAACGGGTATCGGTTTCTAATGGCGACATGACTTGGGTCCCGATAGTCCACACTTAATCAGAGGCTTCCATCTTTTTTTAAGCAAAGAGGACTGATGTGGATTTCCATATAAAGGCAAAGTTTTTAGGCAAAGTGGATTTACGTATAAAGCCCTTGGTTAGGTTCTCCTGAAGGTATGTGCATAGTGCAGCTAGTTCAGGCTCCGACATGGCGTATATACGGCTGGTCAGAATGTCTGCCCCTGGGTGTAGCTCGATTGGCCAATCACAGTCCTTGTGTGGCAGCAAAGTCTCTGCTTTCTGTTTTTTAGACGACATCTTTGTAGTCACTGTATTTGGATGGAAGTCAAAGACCAGATTCAGCAGGTGGCTCTGCAGGGCCAGCTACCCTGGCATGCGACCTCTGGGGAACTACTGCGCACTTCCTGGGGTCAAGCAGTGCTGCTGGCAGAATTCTGAGAGAAGTTCAACTCCAGGATCAGAGGGAAATGTGGGGAATGGATGGCCCTTAGATGCCCTTGGATAGTGACTTTGAGAGGAATGGTTTCTGTAGCCACTGAGCCAGAGGATAAAAGGGAACTGTTGATCATCTCTATCAGATCCAGATAGATCTGGTTTGGGCCACAGGGGAATCTGTAGTGGCTGGGCTGCCTCTGCATGGATACAGTTGTCTGCTGCGCCTGAATCGATAAGGGCTTGTGGTGGAGGAAGTGGTTGGGGATGACCCAGGATTTGTACTTGTAGATGCTGTGCCACTTGACGGGAACCGGTGTGCATTCCTGTCAGGAGCTCAGGTTGGGTTTCAGGGGGACATTTTGTCAGGACACTCAGGCTAGCCCCTTTCACTGAACCTGGGCTGGCTCGTTTTCTGGATTCCTTTGGACTGGGTTCCTCATGGGCCAATTGGAGGTAGCATGGCTGTTATGCTTATAAGAAGCACACGGGATCTTTTTCAGGGGAAATGGCAATATGCCGTGTTTATTGAAGATACAACAATTAGCATATGCATTCAATCACACCACACTCACGCACGCACACACACACACACACAGACACACACTGTCCCGCCAGTCGATGTTATAGTTATCAGTCCAGAGTCCGGATCAACCCAGTGGCCAGCTAGGTTGATCATGGGTAGGGAGGAGCCGGGATCCGTTGGTCGCGACATGATGCTCCAGGAAGTCTTGGCAGGATGAACCCAAAGTTTCATGACAAGGCACCCTGTTTATATATTGATTTTCCTTCATTGGGACCAATGAGCTTTGCACAGTCATGCTGTAATCAATTGTTGTTTGAAGAGTGCTTGTTTTCTTAAATTGTCCTTCTCGTTCTTTATCACAGCTATCTTGTCCCCATTGCTAGGTGCCTGTCTCATCTTTAGAGTCGTCAATCTGCCCTCCTCTCACATTTCAATAGGGGCGTGTTGCAGCCTCCTGGCGCCTTTGCGTCTGTTTCTGGTGGTTCCTCCCTCATACATCTGGCTCAGCGATGGCCTTCACACTTATCTCTTTACACATACATTCCTCATTCACACACACAACAGAATTAATTTACACAGAACATTTTGAACAGGAACATCAAATTGCAATGCACAAGAAAACAATCATGGCATTCTTTTACTTATTTTAAAATGCTAAACCTACAACAAAACAGTGACCTTAAAACATCTGTTACTGCCTTAAATCAGCCCAGACACAGATTCTGGCTGATGCATCTTTACCAAATGGCCCATTAGGCCATTCCTTTCTGCTATTCAAAAAGGTTGGCTGGCAGGATATGATCAAATCATACATCAATACATTTCATACATGCTACATTATTATTCTTTATCCTTCATCCTAAATTATACAAAATACAAACATAAAATCCTACTACTGCGTGTCCCTCTTTTGGCCCCTCAAGAACAATTCTTGAGTGGGTCATATTTTATACAATTATTTCATAGCAATATACTGAGAGACAAATTGAGATCGTGGTTGTAATTTAACAAACATTCTTTTTGTCCAACAGCACATACAACACATTCCTAGCAAGAAAACACAGGACAATATTAACACAACTAGTAATAGGTGAAACATAATAGACAATATGCCCTTAGAGGTCGGGGACCAGCCTGTAAAAACATAGTACCAATGATAGGCTGTCAGTTCTTTTTCAGACTTAGGAATTTTTAGCATGTCTCCATTTGCATGTAATATTTGAATGACACGCTTCCCTATATCCCTCTGTGTCTGTTGTAAAAACTGAGTCACCTTTTCTAGTTCGTCCCATACACATGATCCCAATGATGTGTCCTTGCTGCATGATTCCGTGGTGACAGGTAGGGACAAGCACACCCATTTCTGAGGCCTCCACTCCGTACACCCTTGGGTGTCCAATAATTTCTCCTCTTTCTCAGCCCACTGACCTATAATCCGGGGTAGCCAAAAGGATCCCATGGTCAATATCGGAAGCGGGCTCACTTTCCATATTTCTGTCTCCATTGGTGAGCAATTTTAACAATAATTTCACCTAATAACAAATCAGGCTTAACCATGCTGGAAACATATTGCATCCCTTTATATTTGTAGGTGTCAAACAAGGACCTCTTTCATTGTTTTAAAAGATGCATTAATACCCGAACATTCCCAGATATTACCCAAAACATTTTGTGTTCAAGTGATGCTAAACTAAGAATTTGGCTCTCAGTACATCCTATGGCCAAGGCAGTTTTATTTCCTATCTCTATTTGTTGTTTATACAGCAGCCAGGAGGTAGTGTTTAGCCACATATTCCCCATGCTGCTTTCAGGTTTCCCAGACCTATTTGTACCAAATCCACAGTATTATCTGCCTGCTTTTGAATGAGACTATTTTGCAGTGCGGGCAATTCCGCCCGCCATTACACTCAATGTAATTTTAACTATACACGATTTTCGCTTTATGAGCTGACAGCAGAACGTAACCCCAGCGTAAAATGAGACTCGCCTGTACAACAGAATTAATTTACACAGAACATTTTGAACAGGAACATCAAATTGCAATGCACAAGAAAACAATCATGGCATTCTTTTACTTATTTTAAAATGCTAAACCTACAACAAAAGAGTGACCTTAAAATGTCTGTTACTGCCTTGAGATCAGCCCAGACACAGATTCCGGTTGATACATCTTTACCAAATGGCTCATTAGGCCACTCCTTTCTGCTATTCAAAAAGGTTGGCTGGCAGGATATGATCAAATAATACATCAATACAGTTCATACATGCTACATTATTATTCTTTATCCTTCATTCTAAATTATACAAAATACAAACATAAAATCCTACTACTACATGGCCCACCTCATCACAGTGATAACACAGGTTAAGGCGTCGCCGGTGCTTTCTCTTCAGAGGGGAGTTGTTGGCAGGTCAGGTCTATCTGCATCAGTTCAGTTGGTGAGGCAGAATCTGATAGTGGGGGGTACAGTTGTGACGCTCCTCTTCTTTCTTCCAGTCACGCTCACAGGCAGTTTTCAGTACAGATACAAGATCTATGACAGTGTCTAGACCTACTGGGGTCTTGACTTGGGCCAGTTCGTCCTTAAACTTGTCCCGCAAGCCCCATCACAACTGGCCTAACTGGGCCGCCTCGTTCCATTCTGTGTCTGATACAAGACTGTGGAAATCACCTATAGGAAGTGGCCATGCCCGACCCTTGTTGGAGTTGTCGCAGGGCAGCCTCAGTGGAGCGGATGTGTTTGGGGTTGTCAAAGATGGTCAATAGTGCTCGCTGGAAGGCAGCCCATTTGGACAGAACTGGACTGTTGGCTTCCAGCGCAGGAGAGGCCCAGTCCAATGCCTCCCCTGTCATCAGGCTGACTGCCAGGCCCAGTTTCGTATGGTTGGAAGCATGTAGCTGCGGTCGAAGGCAGAACAAGAGTTGGCACTGATCCATGAAGCCTTGGAATTTGGAGGGGCTCCCATCGAAACACTCAGACAGAGGGATAGCAAGTTCCAGCTGAGGTGACAGCACAGCTGGATGGGCCCAGAGCACAGCATTTTCTGTGCGGAGTTGATGGATTTGCTCCTGCAATGCCTGATTTTCAGTGGCCAGCTGCGCGTTCTGCTCCCGCAATGCTCGATTGCCTTCCTGGAGGCAGATCACCTGCTCATGCAGTGCAGATGTCCCTTCTGGTACGGGGAACTTCTCTGGGTCCGTCCTTGGCTGGGCCCGCTCAAAGAAGTTGACAGTGGTCTGAGCAAGCTGTAGGGACGGGGGCATGGGCGTTCAGGCCAAATGGTTAGAGTCAGGAGCGTGGAACAAAGCCAGGGTCAGAGTCAGGTACCAAGCCAAAGGTTAGACTCAGAGCCAGAGATGGAGTCAGGAGTCAAGCTAGCGGTTGAATCCGGAGTCAGTATCAGGGGTAAGACATAAGACCAGGGACCTGGAGTGAGGCAGGAGAGCAGGAACTGGGACTAGATGGGGGTCTGGGAGAAGGAGGGCATGAACCAGGAACAGGTAGGGAGGCAGGGCTCAGGCAGGTACATAAATAAAAATATATGGAGATATACCTATCTCATAGAACTGGAAGGGACCTTGAAAGGTCATTGAGTCCAACCCACTGCCTTCACTAGCAGGACCAAGTACTGATTTTTGCCCCAGATCCCTAAGTGGCCCCCTCAAAGATTGAACTCAGAACCCTGGGTTCAGGAGGCCAATGCTCAAACCACTAAGCCATCCCTCCCTTGATAGGGATAGGGCGCACTGTAGCAGCCAGCCAGAGAGTCCTCTAGTTGGTTGGCCAACTTCCTGTGCCTCTTCCTGCCTTAAGTACAGCTTCCTAACCAATCAGTGAGGCTGGATGTCTTCCCCAATCAGGAGCTTCATGGCAGGGCCCTTTGTGAACTAGAGCTTTGCGGCCCCATCCAGTGATTGAGGTGAGCTGCTGGGTGGTGGCTGTCACCTGCCTGGGGCCACTCGGGCTCAGGTTTGAAGCCTGAAATCTCTCACAGGACCCTGCTGCAGCTGCCTCCAAAGCCTAGGGGCGGGGGGAGTGAAGAGCCCCTAGGGCTGCAGGAGGAACTCATGTGGGATCTGGGGGCTAGGCAGATGTGGGGGGGACACCCAGGAGAATGCTGGCGTTGGGGAGAAGCTGAAAGCTCTGTCAGGCTGCAGCGTGAGCTGTTGCAGCAGAGCCAGAATCACCTCACTCAATACCTGGGGTGACACCAATTGTTTGTCTCAGACACATGCATGCACACACTGAGATGGATGCGCACACTGAGGCAGGCGTGCAGTCACACACACACAGTGAGGTGGGATAGGGAATCAAATCTAAAGATGGACAAAATAATATTTAAAAAACCCTCGTGATTTTGGTGGGGGGAGCCTGAGTTCGGAGTTTTTGAAGTTTGGAGGATGGCCATAATGTAACTGCTTAACTATGAAACCTCTTTCTCACAGGTACTCTTTCTCACTCTGTATATTTAAATCTTTTTTTTTTTTTTTTTTTTTTTTTTTAACGGGGAAGAAGAAAATCCACCCTGTATAAGCCATGAGCTCCAGCATAGGTTGCCAGCAGGGTTTGATCCCCTGCTCCATCCATATTCACACCTGGAAACTGGAAACTGCACTGAAAACTCATCCAGTCTCATTCTTGTTAGATTTCAGAAAAAACAGTTTTTCTTCTCACTCTTCTGATTATTGCTGGGATTTGCAACACAACCTAATGGATTTAGCTACCTAGCTCACATTGAAAGTCATCAGTGCCCAGCTCCCTCAGGCCCACTTTAAAGAGCCAGCCTATATAACTCCAAGAAACTGTGAGTAGGTTAGGGAAGGAAGAATTCTAATGTTAATGTGTCCTAGCAAGATCAGGGAGACTGATATTAGCCCTGAGAAATTACACAAACCAAAGAGATTGTTTGATGACATCACAATTCATCTTTAAATTCCCCTCTGAATGTATTCCCTTCTTATGGCAGGCCATAATGAGAAACAAAACTGTTTTGCAACAATAGAAATACCAAAGATCAACAGCCAGAGAGAAACTTGACTACACCATGCACTCCCAGGCATACTAGAATAACCAAATTAAATCAAAACACAAATGCAGCAGGAATGTCATGGTACCAAACATAATTGCTGTACTGTAGTGTTGAAGTGGGTACTGTTGTTCCAGGAGCTGCTGAGGTTTCTGCGCTTGCAGTGTGGTTTCTATCTATTGCCACTTAAAGGTTTTTATTGCAAATGCATTGCAGGCATTCCGGAAACTGCAAGGGGACCTCAAGGTCCCGGGTGAGTGATGCCTGGAGTCTTGGAGCTGAACTAATGGAGGTGGTAAATTTCAAATCCAGTAGCTCAATGAATCCCTGGAGCCTACCCCAAAATCCTTTCATATATTATGTAAGATCAGGCTACTGTTGGCAGGCAGCATGGTTGAATGGACTGTGCATGGGCTGTCAGCAAGAAATTCAGGGGTTCTAGTATCATTTGCTATGGAACCTGCTGTGTGGCCTTTGGCACATCTCTTAACTTCCCTATCTAAGCTGCCTCATTTGTAGAATCAGGGTAATTATAATTTATGGAGTGCTTAGTGCTTCGCAGGTAATTCAGAATGATAGGTCCTGTGCAGGTGTCAAGGCTGTATCCCCACTTTGAACTTTAGGGTACAAGAGTGGGG
>NW_020664563.1:2977419-3006799 GCF_002925995.2 Terrapene triunguis | reverse complement strand
GTCTCTGTACACAGAGAGCTGTTACCCTTCCCTTTATAGTTATGACAGCAGGGGAGCTTTTATTGTGCCTCGAAGGGTCATTATGAGCGTGATGTTTATACAGGGCTAGCTTAATGCACCACAGAAGTACTAAGTATTGCTGCTAGGTCATTTTAGAGTGAGCAGTTCCTTGTTGGGAGAGAAATCACTGACACAGATTTGAGACACTTCTCTCTTAATTACGATGTGGACCTAAATCCTGGTCACCTGGAACAAAGATGGCAAAAATGATTGCAAGACAGTTCCACTCGAGAAAGCCAGCTAATGCACACAGTTTCAGCACCTCTTACCAGCAGCTTCCCCCTCTGACTCTATGCTGCTTCCAGTATTCCTGCTGCTAAAACTGGGCTGGATGGAGGTTTCCGGGCCACAAAGCCACATACTGTTGCAGCAGCAGTGGCATTTGTGGCTAGAGGCACCAGTCAGGGATTGGAGCGCCAACATGCAGGGTGCTGGGGGGCAGGGGCATGCAATAGAAAGCTCGCAATCTCTTTGGGGGTCAGATTATCTATGTTGTGACAAGAAGCAACAGCTGGGGGAGCTGGACAAGCAGGGTGTGTGGTGGGGGAAGAAGGTAACAGTAAAGCGAACAAGGTGTAATACAATGAGTAGGGGGTCTTGGTGCATCACCTGCCTAGCCAGTGCCACTGGGCTCCTCTGTAGGCAACAAGGCAGAAGTAAGTTTAAAGGACTCTCCCTGAGCACATGGACTCACTCATTCTCACTGTTGAGCTGGCTAGTCTAGCTGGGTCTGGCTGTTAACCCCCTGCATCCAGCTGCTCTGCAACACACCAGCCCTCCTTAGCTAGGTTCAACCAGCAGCCATGTCCACTGCAACAGTCTCCATCCACACAGAAGTCTCACAGTCACCCACGTGACCATGTTTATGCCAGATCTTTTGACCAGGCCTCAGAAGAAAATATCAAGTGTTCCTAAAATACTAACTCCATACAATATGTTTCAGTCACAGTATCGGGTAGTAGTTTGTTCCAATGGACATGGCACCGGCCTGGGCCCAGCTGACCTGGCTGTTCTTCCCAGCTCCACCACTCACCTGCTGTATTACCTGAGGCCAGTTGCTTCACCATAGCTGCTGGTTCAGAAATTCAGAGCTTATATAAAAATGGACTAATATGGGTGACAGCTGAATATGCAATTACCTTATTAACAAACATAAACGACCAATGTCCTGGTTACCAAGCTGCTGGGTGGAACACTGTGCATTGTGCCCAAGTAACTCTGGCAGCTTTTGGGATGGGGAGGGCTGTTGCTGAGTGATTGCCCTGGCCTGGAAGGGTGATCTGGCAGCTCCAGGGATCAGCTGAGGGATGCTGTGGCTGGGTTGCTGGCTCCTAGCTGGGTGTCCATTTGCTCCCTGGCTGGGGTGAGAAGGTGAGGAATCTTTGGGTGGATTGGGAGGTGCTAGGCTTACGGCTCTCTGGTCAGAATCCTCCAGCTGGCACTCTGTGTAATTAGACTCTTGGAGGACTCTAAGCATAATGCAGAGCAGCTAAACCAGGAGCATTCTGGCCAGAGCAGGCAACTAACCAGGCCTGCAGCAGCTTTCAGGTTAATATCCTCCCTGCCATAGGTACCGCCCTGGGTCTGTTTTGTCTATCTAGATTGCAAGCTTTTGGGGCCAGGGAGTTTCTCTGTTGACAAGTCTGCACAGTGCCTGGCACAATGGGGTTCTGGGCCCTCACCATGCTATTGTAATACAAATAATAATTTAGCCAGGACTAATGCTTACTATAAAACTGTGTGTGCAAGACCCACCTTGTGCTCTTCTCACCCCCAGCTGCTGCTCCTGCAGCACTCCTGCCTGGCTGCTTTCATACCAGGAGCAAAGAGGCATGAAGGGTCTTGGCTCTCGCTGAAGACATTGCGCCCTCCCTTGCTGAACTGCCTGTGGGATGAAAGGTTTGATTCCTGCTGTCATCCTCTCCTGTGCATGCCCCCTTTATCCTCCTCAGCTTGTCCAGTTAACTCTGAACCACAGAGCCCAGCATGGCAGGATGAGCCGCCCTACCAGCCCTGTCCAAGTGTGCAAAGGGATAGGCCAGAGACCAGCCAGATGTCAGCCCAGACTGGGGAGATGGGCCTAGAGCTACATCTGTTTGGGGATGTTTTGCATATATAGCTTCTTGGGACCTCCTCAGACTGACAGCCACAGCCCCCCATCTTCTTCCTGCATATGTGATCTCTGTCTTAAGAGCAGGAGTAATTGCTGACAACTGTTGAGTAGAGCTGAGTGAATAGTTGATCTTTTCTGTTCAGTGGCTAAACCAAAAAAAAAAAAAAAAAATTGGTTTGTTTTGAACCCAAATGGATTTTTTTTACTGTTTATTCTCACCAAAGCGAAAAGCTGAAAACATTTTGTTTGGATTGAAGGAAACATGTTGAAAACATCGATTTGAAACGAACTGTCGAAATGCTTTGTGGTGACATTTTCCAAAGGAGACATTTTGTTTTGTAAAGCAGGGTAATGTAATTAATGCCAATCAGCATGGGCTTATGGAAAAATTGATTGTCAGACTAACTTGATTGCTTTTTTTGATGGGATTACAAGTTTGTTGATAAAGGTAATAGTGTTGCCATAATATACTGAGACTTCTGTAAGGTGTTTGGCTTGGTACCGCACAAGATTTTGATTAAAAAACTGGAATGAAATAAAATTAACATGGCATTGCGATGGGGTACATAAACCCCACAGTGGCATGGAAGAGGTTAAGGAGCTGCTTTGTGGTCCAGCCCTTCCGCACCTGCAAATCACTCCAGGATTGGCGGAGGTGTTAAAAAGAGGAAAGTCCATCCAGATGGAGGCTGCCCTAGGAAGGGAACAGGCTGAGCTTCTCTGGCCCTGGAGAGAGGGCTGACAGCCTGCAGAGCCCCTGCCCTGGAAGAAGGAGGTGCAGATCCCCTGAGCTGAAGAAGAAAAGAGCTGAGACTTGTATTGGAGCCCAGTGACCTCTGACGTGAATAGTGACATTGCCTCTGAAGTCAGAGGGGCCCATAGCCCGGAGGAAGCTGCCTACAGGTTTTTCTTTTCTGTTCTGTTGGTGTAACCCCTTTTGCTGAATACAGGCTGTTTGGTGGCATCGCCAGGGATACAGAGTGGGGAGGAGACAGTCGAGAGGCCCTGGCCGGAAGGTGAGTGCCAGCCAGCTAGAAAGATGCCCTACATCACCTGCTGGGGTGGGGATGAAGTAATTGGACTCATGTGCATGCACTCCCCATGTAGCCTAAAGATGGTGCCCTACCACAGATTCATGATGGGTACACATTAAATGGATTAAAAACTGGCTAACTGATGGGTCTCAAAATGTAACTAAACAGGGAATTGTCCTTGAGTGGGTGCATTTACCGAGGGTCCTGCAGGGATCAATTCTTGGCCCTCCACTATTTAAGTTTTATCAATGACCTGGAAGAAAAAAGTTTGCAGATGACACACAAATTGGTGGAGTGGTAAATAATGAAGAAGACAGGTCACTGATTCAGAGTGATCTAGATCACTTGGTAAAATAGCTCCAAGCGAACAATAGGTGTTTTAATACTGCTAAATATAAACGTATACATCTAGGAACAACGAATGTAGGCCATACTTACAGGATGGGGGACTCTAGCCTTGGAAGCAGTGACTCTAAAAAAGATTTGGGTGTCTTGGTGGATAATCAGCTGAACATGAGCTCCCAGGGTGGCTTTGTGGCAAAAAAGAGCTAATGCGATCCTGGGACACATAAATGGGAATCTTGTGTAGGAGCAGAGAGGTTATTTTACCTCTGTATTTGGCACTGGTGCAACCATTGCTGGAATATTGTGTCCAATTCTGGTGCCCACAATTCAAGAAGGATGGTGATAAAATGGAGCGGGTTCAGAGAAGAGCCACAAGAATGATTAAAGGATTTGAAAAAAAGGCCTTACAGTGATAGCCTCAAAGAGCTCAATCTATTTAGTTTAACAAAGTGAAGGTTAATGGGTGGCTTGATCCCAGTCTGCAAGAACCTACATGGGGAACACATTTAATAATGGGCTCTTCAATCTAGCAGAGAAAGGTATAGCATGGGCCAATGGCTGGAAGTTGAAGCTAGACAAATTTAGACTAGAAATAAGGTGTACATTTTTAACAGTGAGCGTAATTAACCATTGGAACAACTTACCAAGGGTTGTGGTGGATTTTCCATCACTGACAATTTTTACATCGAGATTGGATGTTTTTCTGAAAGACCTGCTCTAGGAATTATTTGGGGGCAGGTCTCTGGCCTGTGCTATGCAGGAGGTCAGACTAGATGTCCACAATGGTCCCTTCTGGCCTTGGAATCTATTTTGACATGGATGGAATTTTTGTTTTCAGGGTTTTTTTGACTGAAAATGTTCACTGAATTAGACTCAAATTCACAAATAGTTTGGTGCCCTGAAAAATGCATTTATCTGAAAATTTACTATTTGCTAAAATAAATCAGCCAGCTGAACTGTTGGACTGAAATCCAGCATTCAGCCTAACCTGTCTCTCCCCTGCTGTCCCTTTTAATATCAGCAAGGAGCCATCTGCCCGATACCTTTGCTAAAAACCCTAGCCAGACCCTTCCGAACAAAGCACGTTTCTGTCAGATCTCCAGGATTTCATCTTGAGTCTTCTCTCTGTTTAATAAACAGCGGAAGGAATTTTGATGCTGTGGTTGCCATGGTAACCAAGCAAAATTGTGCTGCAAGTCCCTGGGCACTGCTAGCTGTTCGATGATCTGGCAAGAAATGAGGAATAATCCTTTTAATTTATTTTTGCAAGGCCTTGATGCTGCTCAGGCTTCTGTGGGCCCAGAAGGGGAAGAGGGCACATCTCTGTATCTCCCAGCTCTGTGCAGAGTCTGGACACACAGGAGTGAGGAGGGGCATAGGAGGCAGACCCTTCACCCTTGGAAACAAAGGATGGTGAAGCAGCTGTGTTCCCCAGATCTCCACGAGACATGGAGGCCTGGAGCGTCTGTGGGCTCGTACATCTCCTAACAGCCCCACATGGGATGTGACTGAGTACCCACAGTTCAGCAATGAGTGTGATAGAGTTTGCTACCCATCTGGGGTTCAAGAGATGCAGGAATTCCTCCCTTTCCTGGGTTTGTTGGCAGGAGTCAGGAGCAGGCAGGAAAGGGCCTGAAAGGCCATGGCAGGTGAAGCTCATTTGAGACCAGGCCCTGTTGCATCATACATCCCAGAGGATGGGGCTGTGCTGATTGTTGGAGAGAGCCGCTGGTTTGGTCACAGTGAGGAGGTGGCCTGGTTACTTTGGGGCAAGCTAACCCTATGACAACCAACACTTCTGAGCTTCACAGAATTCCATCAAAAAAATCAGTGACAACAGTGCTCTGAGCTCTTCCTGCGCATACTAAACCCACCTGCTTCAAAGTCAGGAAACGTCTCAATAAAGACATCATCAATCTGCCCTGTGAGAAACACACACTCATACTGCGGGCAGTTAAAAAACCCATATCATCACCAGGGCCGGCTCCAAGGTTTTTGCCGCCCTAAGCAGGAAAAAAAAAAAAAAGCCGCCATCGCGATTTGCGGCACTTCGGCGGCAGCTCTACCGCCGCTGCTTCATTCTTTGGCGGCAATTTGGCGGCAGGTCCTTTGCTCTGAGAGGGAGTGAGGGACCCGCCGCCGAAGAGCCGGACGTGCCGCCCCTCTCCGTTGGCCGCCCCAAGCACCTGCTTGCTGAGCTGGTGCCTGGAGCCACCCTGATCATCACAACCACCTTAACTAAATGTTAAATAAATCAGCTGGAAGCATCACCAGAATCCTAGGTTAAGGAGTGGCAGTCACTGGACAAGGAGAAAATGGCTCCTGTGGAGCACTATATCCTTCATTTTACACCTGACACCATTACTGAGCTAATCTAGCCTTGCAGGATGAGCAGCACCTTCAATATTCCCCCAAACTCCTAACAAATCGGCTAGTCAGTGTGACAGCACACCCATCAATGTGCTCAAGTTTCCACAGCCAATGCCTTACCCACTGCGATACCAGGCCTGGTGTCCAGGCTACTTAATCTTTGGGGTATTTTAAATTATCCTATATCTGGAAAATGTGGCTAATAATAATACATTGCATATACACAGTGCTTTTTCTCCCTTGTAGAGGTCAAAAAGGTGGGTGGAAGTAGCCCTATTTTTACAGGTAGCCTAAGTACAGAGGCGTTAAGCTGTTTGCATCAGAGGCACTGTGACCTGATGGCTCAGATGTGAGTCCATCACTTCCCAGTTCAGTGTTCTTTCCCCAATTCTGCCATAGGCTTCCTATGTAACCTTTGCAAATTGCTTAAATCCTCTAGGCCAGGGGTAGGCAACCTATGGCACGCGTGCTGAAGGCGGCATGCGAGCTGATTTTCAGTGGCACTCACACTGCCCAGGACCTGGCCACCGGTCCGGGGGGCTCTGCATTTTAATTTAATTTTAAATGAAGCTTCTTAAACATTTAAAAAACCTTATTTACTTTACATACAACAATAGTTTAATTATATATTATAGTCTTATAGAAAGAGACCTTCTAAAAATGTTAAAATGTATGAGTGGCACGCGAAACCTTAAATTAGTGTGAATAAATGAAGACTCGGCAAACCTTCTGAAAGGTTGTTGACCCCTGCTCTAGGCAGTCTGTATGACTGCCGCCTTGTCACCTACATCTGAGTAAAATGCTATCATTTGGACTGGGTACGACTGTGCTCGGGTAGAAATAACTGCATCAGGATCAACGTCGGGGACAATCAGGCCTTCTGTTACCCCCTCTGGAAAACAGAGCTGGGCATTTTCACCCAGATCCTCAAAGGTATTTAGGCACCAAACTCCCTTTGATTTCCGTTGGAGTTAGGAGCCTAACAATCTTTGAGGATCTGGACCTTTTCATCCTAGGCCAAAGGGGAACTGATGGGAAGGACCGACTCCAGCAGTTATGGGGTTTGCCTTGACCTTTGAAAAGGAGCAGGCTGACGACAAAGACATTATCCATCAATGCCACTTTTTGTGTCTCTCAGTTTCATTGTCAGAGAACCTGGTCTAGTTTTCAAAGAAGGACCGTTTCCAAAACCCTTTGCTATTCCTGCTGTTGAAAACTGCCTCTGGCCTGAGGCAGTGTTCAAACCTACCTGTCTCATATGGTGTGGTAGACCCTTTGTAAACACTACTGAATGGCACCATTTATTTATAAGCTTTTAATTTAGCAGGCATCCTTACTCAGACAAATCAATATGTTCAGAAAAACTTCCCTAGTGTAGGAATGCGTCTGTGAGTAACGCTTTCTACCATCTCTGGCTCAGAGCCTCAGTCCCATTCTGGCGGATGGAGACCTGGCCTCAGTTCTTCTTGCCTTTGTCACTTCTTGTCTGGATGACAGCAGTGTGATACAGCTGGTCACCAAGCCTTCAGCCCTTGAGACATTCCAACTAGTACAGAACGCTGCAGTGTGTCTCCTCAGCAACGCAGGCTCAGTAACCAACAGCACATCAACCCTGCTCTCCACTCCCTTCACTGGGTTCCCATATTTATCAAGTCAGGTTCAAGGTCTTGGTCCTTCAAGGAGCTCCATGGCCTGGACTCAAGGTATGTGAAAGGGCCTAAAGCCAGGGCTGAGAATTTCAGCCATGGACCTCCTCTGGCACAGTGGAACTCTCTAGCCCAAGGGGAAGGCTTGTCTGTGCAGGCGCCAAACCTTTCGTGGGGGCTGGTCCCAGACTGTGGAATGAATTCCCCCAGAAACTAAGGATCATCCCAAACCTCACCACCGTCAGCTCCAAGGGCAAGGTATGTTTCTTTGACATGCCGTCACTAATGGACACAGAGCCACGTGTGTGTGTATTAATTTTTTTTCTCCAAATCAAAACACTCCCCTGCACACCTTTCTCCCTGTGGGGCAAGGATGAGAGAACAAACTCATGACAGATGCTAGTCAGGTGCACTACAGGAAGGCACTCAGCTACTATAGTGCTGAGTATGGCATAAGAATGTATGTAGAACAGATCTGTTTTAGGCATTGGCTATTGCAGAACCCTTACAAGCAATATGTGCACAGACACGGAGCCTGATCCTGCTCTCCATGGGTATTCAACTCCCGTTTATGTGAATGGGAGCAGGAAAATCCCACCCTGTGTCTTGTCTCCTCCTCCTGGTTTGAAAATGGATGGTTAATTCCCCTTGGAATGTTCCATGTAGTTAGATCTCCTTCAGCTCTCATGCCCCGGCTCTACTGGGAGGAAAGAGGTTGCAATTAAGCAAACTGATCAATGAGATTTGTTGTAGGTAGTTTTGAGAACAATCCTGTTTCCTTTGATTTCGAAAAGAGGTATGGACCTAATCCTGCTCATCTCCCCTATCCCCATCCTCTTCTTTGCCCTTTCACTGCCACCTGCCACCCAGGGGTGGGAACCATCACCTCCGCAGCTGGCCAGGAGTGCTGTGCCCCCTGACTCACTGTCTGTGCCTTCCCATCACACATGCCTTTCTCCTGGACTTGGGCCTCTTACTTTGCCATCAGTTTTGTGTTTGTAACTCCCTGCAGCCTTTGGGGCTGGCGTGTCTACACATCCAGGGGCACTGGCCTTCCCTGTTCAGGTGGGGCCAGCGTGGCTGGGCTGGGGGGAAGGTGCGGAGTGGACACCTGGGGGCCCCTCTCCTGCTCTGCTCTGCCCAGGTATTTGGGACCGGACAGCCCCGGGCGGGGTGCAGTTCGCTCTGGGCCAGGGTCGAGGAACCCTGCGGCTCCCAGCCTCCAGCCCTGGCTCTGCGCTCGGCAGGGACTAGAGATGCGCAGCAGCAGGGTCAACTCCCTGCTCGTGCTGGGCCGGTGTCTCCAGCCGGCCCCAGCTCGGGGGGTGCAGACAGCGCAGCCCCATGTGATGGGCGGGCGCCTTGTGCAGCTGGGCGGGGGCCCTGGGCGGCGGGGGGCTGCTCCCTGCACCTGCTGGCGGGCCCGGCCCGCGCGTGGGTCTCAGCGGCGCCGCGCGGGGAGGAGTCGCCCCGAGCTCGGCAGCGCGGCCAATGGGCTGGCGGGCCGGGCTGTGGGCGGCGCGGCGCGGAGCTTGGGCCGGGCGGAGCTGAGAGACCCGCACACAGCAGCGCGTCTCGCCGGCTGCGCGACCCGCGGCATGGCAGCCAAGTGCCCCCGGTGCGCCAAGGCCGTCTACTTCGGTGAGTGCCTGGAGCCCTCCGCAGGGACCGGTGTCCCCCTCGCTCCCCGGTCTGGGGCATCCCCCCGGGCACGGACCGGTGTCCCCCTCGCTCCCCGGTCTGGGGCACTCCCGCCCGGGAATAGGGGCTACCCCCTTGCGCTCCCCAGCCTAGCCGCAGCTCTCCTCCCCACTCCCAGGAGGGACTAGTGCCTCCCTTTCACACACTCCCCGCAGCCTGAGAAAAGGGACTGCTACTCTCCCTCCATCCCGGGTGCAGCCCCAACCCGGCAGTAGGGTCTGCGACCCCCCCGTGCTGCCCACCTTGGGTGCTCCCTTGCCTTGCAACCCCTCTCCTCCCTTCCTGAGAGCTGAGCCCATACCCAGTCTGTGCGTTCTTCCCGGGGGCGGGGAGGGCAGCTGTTGTCTCCCCTCCCCACCCTGTGTGCACCCCTAGCTGAGAATAAGGGGGCTGAGCCCATCCCCGACCTGGGTGCACCCGCTTTCCAGTTTGCAGGCTCCCCCTTTCTGGGAGCAGAGGGCAGCTGAGCGTGTTATAACTGTTTTTTATACATACCGGGCCCTTGGTCTATGGCTCTCTGCTTGGATTTAACATGATGAGTAGAGGCTACAAGGATAGGGCGTGGCAGGGAAAGGGTTACAGCTAAACCTCTGCTGCTTTGGTTAGTTAGGGGGAAACACCTGCATTGTTTGTATTTGTAAAGTTGTGAGGGCTCCACCTGATCTCGTCCTCTGGTATTGGCTCCCTGGGAGAGTCCCTGTGTGCACTTGCTGGGACAGGGTGACTGGGATCTCTGCTGAGCGGTCTGATCCCCTGCCCAGATGGGTGTGTATGTCTGACCCAGGCGAAGAGGGGAGGGGCCAATCTCTCAAATGCTCCGTTCTGCAGCTGGGACCAGATTTTTCAAAACAGCTCAGTGTCCGTCGTGCACCCAGTGTGCTAAGATCATAGACTCAGAAAGGTAGGGCTGGAAGGGACCTTGAGAAGCCATCAAGTCCAGTCCCCTGGGCTGTACAGGGCCCAGACCTAGACCATCCCTGGCAGGTGTCTGTCCAACCTGTTCTTAAAAAACTGCAGTGACAGAGATTCTGCAACCTCCCTTTGAAGCCTATTCCAGAGCTTAACTACCATTATGGCTGGAAACTTTTTCCTAGTGTCTAACTTAAATCTCCCTTGCTGCAGATTTATCCCATTACTTCTTGTCCTGTCTTCAGAGGCCATGGAGAACAAATGATCCCTATCCTCTTTATAACAACTGTTAGCATATTTGAAGACTGTTATCAGGTCCCCCCCTCTGTCATCTTTTCTACAGACAACATGCCCAGGTTTTTTAACCTTTCCTCACAGGTCATATTTTCTAAACCTTTTCATCATTTTTGTTGCTCTTCTCTAGACTCCCTCCAGTTTATCCACATCTTTCTTAAAGTGTGGTGCCCAGAACTGGACACAATACTCCAACTGGGGCCTCGGCAGTGCCAAGTAGAGCAGGACAATTACCTCCTATGTCTTACATACAACACTTCTGTTAATACACCCCAGAATATTAGCCTTTTTTGCATCACATTGTTGATTCTGATTCAATTTGTGATCCACTATAAACCCCAGATCCTTTTCAGCAGTACCACTACCTAGCCAGTTATTCCCCATTTTGTTGTACATTTAGTTTTTCCTTCCTAAGTGATGTACTTTGTGCTTGTCTTTATTAAATTTCATCTTGATGAATTGAGACCAATTCTCCAATTTGTCAAAGCTGTTTTGAATTCTAATCCTGTCCTTCAAAGTGCTTGCAACCCCTCCCAGCTTGGTGTCCCCCACAAATCATATAAGCATACTCTCCACTCCATTATCCAAATCATTAATGAAAATATTGACTAGTACCAGGCCTAGGACTGACCCTTGTGGGACCACACTGGATTTACTCTCCTAGTTTGACAGCAACCCATTGATAACTACTCTTTGATTAGTCTTTCAACCAGTTTTGCACCAACCTTACAGTAATTTCATCTAGACCACATTTCTCTAGTTTGCTTATGAAAATGTCATGTGGCACTGTGTCAAAAGCCTTACTAAAATCAAGGTGTATCACATCTACTGCTTCTTCCCTATCCATTAGGCCCGTAACCCTGTCAAAGAAGGAAATTAGTTTGGTTTGGCATGATTTGTTTGTGACAAATCCATACTGGCTATTCCTTATAACCCTGTTATCCACTAGGTGCTTACAAATTTATTGTTTAATAACTTGTTTCGATATCTTTCCAGATAATGAAGTTAGGCTGAGTGGTCTATAATCATCTGCAAATCTCACCCTGATTGTGGGTGCTGAGTGGCTTTGATCTGACCAGTATTGCCAGGATGGTGGTGCCAGGAGACCCACCTGAGTTGGGACACATTGACTTTTCAGAGGATGGGCAAAGTTGTTTTTAGAAAGACAGGAGAACTTGGCAGTAGGGGAAGAATGGGAGGTAAAAGTCAGAAATGAGTTCCAGCAGCATCTAACGACAGCAAAGAGCTAGAATGCAAAGGTTAACTACATGTGTCCCCTCCCCCCAATTCTGCATGTTGAAGTACAGAGCATGTCTCATCCAAGCCATTTCCAAAGTCTCTGAACTGCTTTGTTCTCTTTTACTGTAAATATATGTAAAATACTCTACTTATGGTGCACTTTTCACTAATGGAGCTCACAGCACCTTACAAAGGTAGGTAAAGCAGTATGTTTCATTTTACATATGGGGAAACTCCGGCACAAAGAGACTTAATTATATTTTAAAAAGTGGCTTGTGAATTTGGGGATGTCCGTTCTTGGGGTGCCCAGCTTGAGGCACCTTGGACCCCATTCTCAGAAGCACCGAGTACCCACAGTTCCTGTTGATTGCAGTTGAAGAGCTGGCTGCTTTCCCCCCCCCCCCCCCCATCAGACCCAGGGCATCTCCAGTGGAGCATCCTGGTTTTAGTGACTTTCCCCAGCTTACAGAGCTGGTCGTGGCCAAGCTGGGACTAGAGCCCAGGTCTCCTGACTCCTTGCTGTGCCTTGCTGCCATTTGAAAACGTACCTCTTCCAATACCGCTTTTATTACGTGAAAAGTACATGGTCCAGAATGTGGCTTGGCACCAACTAGAACATAGCTTTGACTTGCTCCCTTCTCCAACCTGTCATGGTCTTAGAATCCTGGGAATTACTGCTGAAGATTAGGATCATTTTAAAGGCATGGGGAATTAATCTCCATTACCCAGATCACTTTCTGATTGAATTAATTAGCTTTGCATTCCGGCTTAGTTTTGGCTAGTGCTGCTTGCAGGTTATTCCCACCCTGGAGGATAGTTCCCATCTCCCTCCTATGATCTACTGCCATGTAGAGAAGTGTGTGACAGCTCAAGTATCCATCTTCCCCAGTCCTTGCTGCTCCTGGTTGTTTATTTTGGTAGAGAAATACCATGGGGTTATGATAGCATCTGAGCGTTCAAAGCCTTGGGAAGGGTTGTGCACTTTCATTCCGCTCCAGCCATCTCCAAGTAAACACTGAGAAATAGGAATTTGCTTTTTCTCCCCTTCTAAGTAAATCTTTTTGTGGGGGCGGGAATAACTCAGCCTGCTGGATTTCTTCCCTTGTGTGAATCTTTCCCTTTTAAGCTGAAAATACTGTGTCTGTTTTCCTGGAGGCCCCAGTCTGACGTTAGTTTCTTTCTCCCTGCTCTCTGGGTGACTCTGTTCTCCTGGAATCACTGGTTGCTGTTGGTAGTGGAGAAGACTGTCCTCTCCTGACCGCTCCAGGTGAAGTCAGGGAGATATTGTGCCCAAGCAGAAGTACTCATGGGAGTGAGCCAGAGGAACCATGACCTCACAGAGTTCACTTCCAGTCTTCCCCGTCTAGGGAGGGATCAGGTCAGCATTCCCAGGATTTGTGATGAGTGGAAACATCAGTCCTGTAGAAGCTCTGGGCTCTTTTACTTCCCCCGCCCTCTTGCCCCACGGTCTCAGGGAAGATGGGTTTATGCAGGTGCCATGCTGCCTCTGAGTGACCATCCACCCACAGCTATGTAAATGAGCTGCCTAGATGCACGGAGCAGGTGATAACCTAGAGAGAGAAGAGAGACACCCCACGCTCCCTACTTTGCAGCAACAGCATGCAGAAATCTGCTTGGATAGAAGCCATCTTTGCATGCCATGGGCTGTGGCTGCTCCCTGGCTCCTCCCAGCCCCAGCTCAGCCTCTGCTGCCTGACATCCCATGGAGACCTGGCTTTATTGGGGGGTCTGTGGGGTCCAAGGAAGGGGATGTAGGGGAGACTGTGCCACAGAGCCAGTGCTGGTTCTATGCCAGCCAAGGTGGTTTGTATTCAAGGGAGTGGCGAGAGCAATCAGAGTCAGAGCTGGTCCAAAATTTTCTGTTGAAACACTTTTTTGATGGAAAATGTTGCAAAAACGGTATGCTTTTGTTGAAATATCATGCATATAACCCCACCCCCAACCCAAATATCAAAACATGTTCATTTCTCTTGGTATGAAAAAAAATTGAACACTTTTTCTGCAAGTTGGAGAAATCACTTCCTGACCAGATCTAGTCCAAACGTATCAGGAAAGGGGCAGAAGAAGAGTTGTTTTCCTGCTTCTTGTTTCCAAAGCCAGTTTTTATTTTGAACTTCCACTGCAATTCACTAATAAATCACAAAACCTAGTGGGAAAGCAATAGTGGAATTATCTTCCACAGGTGGTGTGTGTGCATAAATTCTTTTATTGCCCCTTAAATTAGCGGAGACTGATTAATAAAGTCCTGCTTGTTTGGAAGTGTTACTTTCTTGTGATGAATGACCCTTGATTATAATTTTTTTAGATGACAGGAGTTGTGATTCTGAATCTCATGAAAATGTAATCAAATTCTTTTTCTCTTCCCTCTGCCCTAGCCCTGACTTTGTTGAGATGCTCATGTACTGAAATGGGCAGCTGTCCAGAAATAACGGTAATTTTATTTATGGAAAATTAACTTTCAGTCTTCCTGTTGCCTTTTACTCCATGGAAAAATCTGGCAGCCCCTTCCTCTGTAATGACTGGGATGTGGGTGTTTCCTGAATTACAGAATGAAGTTAAAGTGCAGGAAAACATAAAAATAGATTTTTTTGAAAAAGCACATTGTGGCATGGGACATTTTTCCCAGTAGCAGCTGGGCCATTTGGTTAGTCTACCTTTTTTTATTATGCAATTTGAAAGATCCAGTGAATACTTGTTGGGACTATTTACGTGAAAAAGTAACTGCTTGATGCTAATTCTCTGTAGCTGACTCCTAGAGCCCTAACTGCAAGTAGCCCATGTTTTGGTCTCTTTCACCAGGAAGAGTTGGTGGTCACAGCCAGCTTGAAGCAAAACAACTGAGTATTTCTTAAGCTACCAATACAAAAGAGAGGTCTCCAAGTGAGTTTTGCAGGGTCACTGCTTTTGTGACCTGTGCCTCGGGGAAAATTCTGAATTGCCCCTCTCTACCCGCCTTTGTTTTCAGACTGGTGAACTGCAGAGAGAGGACTGCAGCAGCTAGCATCTTGCTGCTTCCTGTATGCAATGTTTATCACAGAATTCTGAGCTGAATACAAAGTTAAAAAGACAAAATATGTAATAGATACATGCGATTTATTGTCCATCTGCTGGAACCCAGGCACGCAGATAACAAACAGGCTCTTTTTGTTTTTGATTGCATTGTTCTAAAGGACCTCATCTGGCGGAGTGTGTGTGAGCGCGCATGCAATTACAGAGTCGAGGAGCTTTGCTGCAAGCGGGTGGCTTTCTCTGTGCAGAGAATGGCATGGGCTGGCATGTACCCACAGGCATGAGGAGGAAGTGGCCAAATAGCCCCAGAATTTAGCATTTTTGTGCAACTGGCAGCAGCAGCGAGTGCTGAGGTATTGGGGGGGAAATATTGTATGTGTGGAATGAGGAGCTTGCTGTCTGGGGGCAGCAGTGAGAGAGGCTTTTAGCTTGGGATCATTTGATTGCCAGTATTGGCCAGCGTCTGAGGTTGGAGAGTGCTGCTGAGTTGTGGAGTGGGGGTTGTAAGGCTCATCCAGCTGTTATCTGGACAGACCAGCATCAGCCTCTGTAGCTCAGGCCAGCAGTAACCATCACCATAGCAGAGGAATGGAGGCAAGCTGCCTCTCACTCATACCCTGGGGGAGCAGCCCAAGCTCCCCACAGGGAACCCTTGGCAAACAACAGCCCAGCATCACTGGAAAGGGGAACAAGTGTTGGCAAGAGGTGAGCAGACCCCCTGAGTGCAGTGAAGGGGAATCTGAGCCAGCTGCAGCTGGGTCTGGGCTCTGTAAAGGGGCCTGTTGGCTGGTGTCTAAGTGCCCAGTGCCCATCGTTGCTACACCAGTCACCTGTGTATCAGCTTCCTCCTGCCACTGTATGTAGGAATACAATATCCTGACCAGTACTGCTTCCCTCTGTGCTTTGCAGAGCTCTGCGCAGGCTTGTTTGCTCTGGAGAAATTCAAGCTAGAACAGCAGAAGCAGCTCTGCAATTAATAAGTAACCACTGTCCTTGGAAATAGATGCTTGCTGTTTTCCAGTGCCCGTGGCCTGAAAATCTCCTGCCCAGGTCGGCTCTGCATGGCTGAATGTGAGGATTTTGTCTGTATGTGTATTATAGATTTTCTTAAAATATTGAGAAAACTCCAGCCTTCTCTTCAGCACAGTCTGCATGGCAGTGACCATATGGGTGACCTAAGCACAGCTGCTTTATTGCCAGAGATAATGCTGATGGCCTGGAAGCTGGCTCTTATATAATCTCCTGTTTTGATGTCTGAGAGGCTGCTCTCTGGGCGTGTCCATCTCAGGAGCCAGGGTTTCTAGCAAGTTGCTGCCTGGCTCCGGTATCAGAATACAAGCAGCTGATGGGGATTTAGCTGTGAAAGTCCTAGAGAGCAGGAAATGGCCCAAAGCTGCGGAGTGGGGTAACTAGCACAGTTGTAGTGTACTTGGACAAATACTGCAAATGACAGAAAATCGCATAGGCCTTCCTGCAGTAGCAGCTCATAACCTTCCTTCCTGCCTCTTCACTGGGGGTATGTCTGCTGCTTATTAGCAAACATTTCTATAGCATTAATGGCTAAGGGCCATACCAGGGTGTGCCCCACTGCGTTCAGTTCAATGGGGATGTAAATGCAAGCTCTGCTCCCAAAGAGCTTGTGGTCTGAAAGACAAGATGCCAGTTGCTAACTCTGTTTCAAAGATTCCAAGGCCCGAATGGACCACTGTAATCATCTAGTCTGACCTGTGTAACCCAGGCCAGAGAACTTCCCTGAAATGATTCCTAGAGCAGATCTGGACAGGCTAATTAACATGCCCGGTTAATTAACCACTTGTTCCTACCTGTGTTCCATCCCACAATTAGCATAGACACAGCCTTGCAGAAACCCCCGCAGGAGGTGAGAGCACCTAATATGCTGCTGTGTTTCATACTTGCAGTTCTCAGTGGCTCCCCTCCTCCTCTGCTGTTCATTGGGAGCCAGCTCATGGCTTCTCCTTGCAAAACAGCTGAGAGGCAGATTGGGTGTGCCTGGGACTGGCAGGAGACTCCCCTGCAAGCCAGCTAGTATCTGGCCTACCTAAGTTTTTCCATGCCGCTCATTAGGTCAGCAGGGAGTGAGTGGTGCTTCCATTTCTCACTGAACTGCTGTTTGACAGCAGGTGTGGCGAGAGCCTAGGTCCTGATCCGGGGAACGCTCCCATGTGCTGTGCAAGTGTTTTCAGGAACAGGAACTTAGTTTTTAGGTTGCAAGTGAGCAGTTAGAAGGGAGCTTCGTTTATTGATCACTGTCCTGGAAAGAGCATAGGGAAGGGGAGAGAAAATGGGAAAGGGGAAATAGAGAGAGGGAAAGGAAATTGAATGGAGGGGGAGGAAAAGTTAGAGGCACAACTGGAAAGAGGCAGATAAAGGGGGGAGAGAGAGAAACAAAAATAAAACAAAATAAATTTTCCATACAATTATTAAGAAAATGTTACAATAAAACACAAAGAATGAATAGCCTCCGTTACATCACACATAGGTCTGCCTTTACGTATGCAGGGTCAGATCTGTGCCCAGTACCCAATATATATTACCTCTGCTGCCTTTAGACTAAAAGCCATCCTGCTTTTACTGTACAGCACCATGCATGCTGAAGGTGCTATATAAGCAGTACTGAGGACAAGGGTTGGGAGACCTTGCTGAGAATGGGAGGTGGGTCCCAGATGCCCAGTGCGGGTCAGTAGAGAACCTGCTCTGGTTTTGCTTTCCCATCTAATATTAATGTTGGCTTTCTGCATGGCTTCCTTCCTGGTTTTGTGTGTGCCTGATGGGTCATACCAGCCAAGACCCAAAGGCAGCTGGGTCAGAATGGAGTTTTGTTGGCTTTCTACCAGGATGGGGCATTGGTCTAATGCTGAACTCCAGGGAGGCAGGTAGATTTAAAAAAAAAACAAAAAACTTTGGTCTGAAATGTCTTAAATCTTGTAAAATGCAGGAAATTACATTGGACAACCTACAGATGTCCCTGGGCATTCCCAGACATCGCTCCATACTGATCTCTTCTGTGCTTGTCTAACCCACGTAAGGAGAGGGGGTTCTTTGTCCCCCTTTAATGGCTGGTTCTTATACAAAGTTTGAGTCTACTAATGGACTTCGTCCTCCAGCAGTAAAGGCTTATAGCACTGAATGGCCTGGGTCCAAACGCCGCTGACAGGCCAAGTGGGTTTGGTTAAATTTGTCCTTATGGAATTGTGGATGGAGGGTTTTCAGGCTGTTGTGTCATCCACCCTGTTCACCCTCACCTTTCTATGCAGGCCTGAGAGGGGAAGATGCCTTTCTGGGCTGGGAAGCTATTGAATGAGTGGTGCAGGAGGGGAGGGGAAAATGTCTCTGACTTCCCTTCCTAGCAATCGAGCCCACATGGCATTTGACAACTGACTCTTTGGTTCAGTGGGCTTCCTTTTGATTAACTTTAGCATGGATAATTTTGAAGAGCAGGTGACATCCTGCACAAAAAGGAGAGTGCCTGCAATGCATTGTGGCATGGGTCCCTTCCTAGCCCTGGAAGGAAGGAGACCTCTTGTCTGCCTGGGCTCTCAGCAGGAAGCCTGGCTGCGCTGCAGTGGATGCTGTGTTGACAGGTGACTTTGTACCAGCAGGACCCGGGGTACAGTACTTCCACCCATCCATAGGATGGTGAAGGGTAATTGGCAGATCTGGTGTTCCCTGAGTGAATGTGTGGAGTTATCTGTGGGTAGCTTGAAGCTCTCCGGGACCCTGCAGTACAGGTTTGTAGGAATACATGAGTGGAGGGGCAGCCAGGATGTGCGGTTTTCAAGGCTCGGGTACATCGTGAAGCAAAAGGTCCAAGGCTGTGGAGGGCCTCCAGCAGATGAGGAGTACACGCAGTGTGTGACGCCGTGTGGACTCCATGTTTGTATTAACACTTTGGCTTGTGAATTTCCTGTGTCCCGTGTGGTGCCGGGCTCTCCTCGGCACAGGCCAGCTAGTCAGATTGTGCCTTCAGACCCCTCTCTGCTCCTGCTTCTTCCCTTATAAAATGGGTGTTGGTCCTTGTCTCCGGCAGCTATGGGGCATACTGGAAACCCGGTGCCTCTCCATGGGAAAGGGCAAGAATTAAGAGTGTTGAACTTCCTTCTGGGAGTTGGAAGGTGATGAGGAGATGAAGCACCTCTCAGCCTCACCGAACCAACGGGCTCCAGAAAGCAGGCCCCGGTCATGAGCAAATTGGGGCGGGTTTCAGAGAGAGCTTGGCCCTAGCCACAAGCATTATCAGTCTAGAGCCTTGTGTTCCCTGCCATGAAACGGGATGCTATGAAGATCAGTGCAGTTTATCCCAGGCCTGAGGAGAGCACAGGCCGAATTAGCCAATTAAAGACGTGCATGCTGGATTGCAGAGGGTCACTGACTGGACCGGCCTTGTTTCTTTTACTATGTTTGGTCACAAAATTTATGTAACTTTCTATGGACTCGTGTTGGCAGGCAGATGCTTCAGTGCTTTCTTTTTTAATAAAACAAACCATGGCAACAAGCCGTCGGCAGCAGCTATGATCCCATCCCTGTGGCCCCGCAGCGTGTCTGGTGCACAGAGAACATCAGCCAGAAGACTAAGTGATTGACTTTAGTTTGCAGCTTCGGCAGGCTTGTGGTGGAGAGGGCTTGACAATGGTAGTGATCCTATGGGCACTGCCTGGGCTCCGAATTGGAGAAAAGATTAAAAATGTGAATGGCAGTGGATGGATATACATCAGGGTGGGGACAGTCTAAATGATTCTGAGTGGGTGAGTTACAAATGCGTGTAACCCAGCTAGTCAGAATGATTTCCTTCTTCCATTACCTTTCAGGGCTGTGTGTTTTCCCTGCAAGTCTTGCTGCTGTTACAGGGAGCTGCTCTGTTTTTCCACTGTCGCGTATTAGAGGAAATCTCCTGGCTAGCAGAGCAGCACAGAGCCTCAGCTTCAGGCCCTAGTAGTTAGCAAGCATGTAGGTTCATCGCTCAGCTGTCCTTCTCCGCCATTTTTCAGGCTACCGGCATGACCTGTTATATTTAAAAGAAACTGATTAGTTTAAAAGTAACTGATGTTGCCAGACATTCAGACACTGAGCTGAAGGCAGGTACGCAGTGGGTGCAAAATGCTACTCAGTTGGAGTGGTAACTATTTACATTTGACATTCATCCCAGTGCAAAACGGTGCCAGGGCAATGGAAAATTGGGCCCCAGCTGCCTGAAGAAGCCACTGTCTCCTGGAGGGCTTGATTCACTTCTCACGGACATCTGTGGGAAGTTTTCCATGGACTCCCCGGATGTGGGATCGGGCCCCCACTGAAGCACGGACAACTGAAGATTCAGGTGGTTAAACAGAAGTGCAGGTTGATAATTTTGGCATCCGCTGCTTGTGGATTGCCACGGGCACGCAGGGGCGAAAGAAAATGCAGGCCTGTTATTTACCACGCTGCACGTGGCAATAGACTATATTGGTAAGGGATGCAAGGAGAGTATGGGTCACGATGCAAACTGCAGACACACACACACACACAACTAAAATTAATCAATTTAAAGTTTTATTGGGGATAATTACAAGGAGTAAGGGAGCAGCGTTTGATTAGCTAATAGAGTTAATGAAACTTAAAACACACAATGACTAAAATATCTACTAACAATATTTATAAACAAAGATGCAGCAATTAGTAATAACTGATACTTACAAATACAAACCAACGCATAACGACCGGCAAACGTAGAAACTCTGTTTGAAACACGTGAGCTGAGAGAGAGGCTTCGAGGTGATCAGGCTCGGTTACGGGTGTACACAGGATACACAGGATTCGTTTTTCTTTCTCCTCTCCCTGCCTGCACGTGGCAGGCAGCCCATAAAGTACCAACTAAGACATCATAGAAGTGTCATAGGGGACGGGGCCCAAAACCTATTTGTGTTCGTTTCTGATTGGCACAAGCAAAGTTTACACCAAGTAGGGGAGCAGGTGCCTCAAAGTCTGGCTTCGCCCCCAAAAGGTGAGGAAATGCATATTGCTTTAGAATGCGTGCAACACTGAATGACAAAAGAAGAGGCCAGGGCAATACCGGTATGGGCAAGTTTTACAGGATGCAGACAGGAACTCATCTCAACACTGCTGAGGCAGGAGGAACATGGCTGGCTTCTCTTTGAAGGGTGGGCTGTTGCCTGCAGGAAGGAAGCCCCTGAGTATTCAAGTGAGAGATTTAGGGTTTGTCCTGGTGAAGGGGAAAGAGAGATTTCTAGAGCATGTTAGCGACCACATTCTAACACATGAAGGTAGACAAGGCAAGCTGTACCCCCACACGTACTAGCTGGTGGAGGTGACCTGTGGGATGAGCCTGAGTTAGACATGAAGTTGTGTTAGAAGGTACTAGCAACATGATCTAAAATCCCACTCCTCTCATCCTAGTCCAGACACACTGCTAGAAAGGCCGGGTCACAGCCTGACTCTGAGCTCTCCGCCTTTGCCTGTCATTGTTTCCTCTGAACTAGTTTTGTGTATTTTTAAGCTTGGCTGATCTGGGTCCTGTCAGCAGCAAGAGGGGGAGAGTAGCTGTGCCTGGGGTCGGGATGTTCTTGTTTGGACACTCGCACAGATTATTAAATAAGCTGGAATGGGTCCTGACCTTGTGGGCAGAATGAGGAACCCTTCACCATTCCCCGAGTGCTGGGAAATACTCCATGAAACACAGAAAGTGCTGTGGACCGAATGCTAATGCTGCACTGCCAAGGCCCCGAGCATCAGGAAACGCCCAGAATGTAGCCCTCCCCCTTGTGTGTAGATGCTTAGATACAGGGTGCTGCGGCAGTTTAAAAGAATCACATCTCAGCGTGAATGTTTCTTGCCTGTATTGTGTTGGGGACCCTGAGATCACTGTCGCTGCAAGGGAGTAGGTGGGGAAAACATTTTCCTTTATTGTTTGCTCCTTTGTGTGATAGACAGCACTCTGTACACTCAGTTCTGCTGTTTCCCCTGTGTTGTGTTAGGCCCCGATCCTGAAAAGTGGTGCTGGCTTTGTATTGCAGAGAGTCCTATGATTGCCTCAGACAGACCTGTGGGTGACATGCAGTCTGCTTCTATGATCCGATCAGCGCAACTGCCCCACCCAAAGCCACTGCAAAGAAGACTAGAAATCTACAAAAGATTCTGCTCCCCTCAGTCCTCAGGAGTCCTTGGGAGGCCCTGCATGGGAGTGTGTTTGTGGATGCTCAGGAACTGGATGTCTGGGGGAGTTCCCCTCCAAGTCGGTGTCTGTGAACACAGTCCGCAGTACCAAACTAAAGCACCAGGCTCTGTGTCTCTGCTGCCTGGTGCAGCAGTCGGGGGAGTCTCCCATCAGGTTTTTATCAGGCGCATTCCTGGTGTGCTGCTGAGAGGCTCCCAGCTGTTTGAATGCCCCTTTCTCTTCACAGCTGGAGGGCAAAAGGAAATGGCCTCACTGGGAAAGGACTTTATTTTTCATACAGTTACAGTGACTGCTCCTTGTCTGGGCTGTACCCAGTGTTCTGGGGATGTTGGCTGGGTCCTGGGGGCTGGATTTGGCTCTGAAGAGCTTGATAGGGAGGCAGCACAGACATCAGTATGTCATGATGGAGGGCAGTTCATTGCATCACATGGTCTGCCCGAAAGCAAGAAGGCAGCGGACCTCTTGGGCTTAGACTTGACAGTGTGTGAGGTTGATTGGAAGGGTGTAAAGCTGGAGCTTCCTCTCCGAGGCTCAAAGCCTGGCACGGGCCTCCCGCCTGCAAATCACGCTGCAGATGGAAGATGCTCTACACCAGAGGAGCTAGCAGCAATTTGCCCCTGTAGTATCTGGAAGTGTTGGTAGCTGATGGAGTTTGTCCTAGTGTACATAGCTGAAACCTGCTGGGCTAGTTATTTGAACGGGAATGCTAGCATATGTGGGTGCAGTCGGAGAAGGCTGGTGCTGTATATCACTAGCCTTCAACATTAAATGGAGTATATTTTTGTATCGTGCAACACCTTTCATCCCAAAGAATCTCATAACACATCACAGAATTTACAGCACAGTAGCCATACCTATCAAGTGAATCCATTACTGAAATGCACCTACTTCTGGGATGGAGTGAGTCAAATGCTTTACAGCTCACAGCAGCGCTACACAACACATTAGAACAAGAAGTATCTAAGTTTCAGAACCAGTGTGATAGAATTTAATAAAGAGGGTATGACAGCCAAATGACAAATAGAGAAATTGCAGTGGGCAACTGCAACAGACTCCCCGGGACAGGAGGAAAATGGGTGAAGAATTCCCAGATGAGCTGGAAGAAGAGTGCACAATGTTAATTAAGGATTTAAGAGAATTGACAAGGGTAGCAAAAAAGAAGAATGCATTAATGCAGAGTGCTAGTGTTATTGGACAGGAAATAAAATGAAATCTAGCTAAAGCATCTGGGGCAAAATAATCTGGAAGACAGCTATTCAATAGGAGTGGGAAATCAGGAAAGCAATGATATAGAGACATTGGGGTAATAATGGAGTGTAAATCAGACAAGCAGCGTGGCTGCCAAAAAAGGCCAGAGCAATTTTAGGCTGCATAGCTAGATCCTGATCCCACTCACAGTGGTGTTCTGGTAGGCTGGGAGAACTGACTTGGAACCATTCCTGATTGATCCCCACGGAGGTGACCGTTCTCCTCTCCGTGGGTGAGACTGCACTGCGAGAATGCTTTGTGCAGGTCTTGGAGGGACTTCAGCAAGAGAGCAACAACAGTGACTCTAGGGCTGGAGGGATTGAATTACTGGTAAAGAACTAACTATGTATGTCTTGGCTGCACAAAGAAGTGGGAGACATAACAGCCAACAAATATGTGAAGGCTGGAGATGAGAAGGAGGGAGAAGAATTGTTTAGAAAAGTCCGAGGAGGTAGGAGTGAGAGTGTAATGCAGCTAAATGTCAGGAAAGATTTCCTAATTGAGGGTCTGTTAGGCCACTGAGCAATCTGAAAGCACGGGATGGAGGCCAATAGCGTAGTTCACCTAATACTGGAGCCCTGGAGGATATTCTGTAGGACAGCACCCCCTGTCCACAGGGGAGGGACAACTTGACGTAATAAGTCTCTTCCATCTCCCATTTCTATGGTTTCCGAAAGGAGATGGGGGAGGAAAGCCCAGCCATCCTGAGACACCAGAGGGTGGGTCAGGGAGACCTACAAATACGGGGAAGCCTTGAATTTCCCAACAAAGTATTGAAGAAGGCATGGGTCCATAGATCATGCTGGAGGCTCTGACCAATGGGACACAGGTATTGGCAGTGGATGAAAAATAGGGGCTTGTAATCTTGCATGTGCAGTGGCTTTGGCCTGGTCCGCACTAACCCCCCACTTCGAACTAAGATACACAACTTCAGCTACATGAATAACGTAGCTGAAGTCGAAGTACCTTAGTTCGAACTTACCGCGGGTCCAGACGCGGCAGGCAGGCTCCCCCGTCGACTCCGTGTACTCCTCTCGCGGAGCAGGAGTACCGGCGTCAACGGCGAGCACTTCCGGGATCGATTTATCGCGTCTAGACAAGACGCGATAAATCGATCCCAGAAGATCGATTGCTTACCGCCGGACCCGGAGGTAAGTATAGACGTACCCTTTGTTGGATGTTCTGCTGTGAATGGAAGTAGCAGATAAGGTTCTCAGCTGCTTGGTGTTTCTGTTGGCTTTGTTTTCAATGCAGCCTGTTACTGGGTCCCTTTTTCCACTATTATCTTCATCTCCTCTGGGCCTAGAACTCTTTGAATTATCACCAGACACACTTCAAAGGCTTCCCTCTCTTTCAGGGTTGTTGCTCATCATCGTCCTTATGTGCCGTGCAGATCTGACATCGCTTTCCCTTTCTACTGTTGAACACTGCTGTTTACGTCAGGAATAGAGAGGTGTGGGGCCAAGGTTACAGACAGAGTCCTTTACACTAAAGGAAGGAATCCCACAGCTCTGTCCAGTTCTGGCAATGGCTAATTTTTGTGTGGCCTTTGTTTTGGGTCTCACCTGTTGCTTCCCACATTTGAGCCATGGCAAGGTGACAGGCATGGGTTGGAGGATATTCTTTTTTAGTCTTCAGACTGGCTAGACAAAATGAATCCATTGAATCCCAGAGAGGTTGTGGAAGCTCCTTCACCCAGCTCACCTGTCTTGGATGATTTAGACACAACAAATCCTGCATCTTGATAGGTGGTTAGACTAGCTGACCCTTGCGGTCCCTTCTAACCCTCTGGTTCTATGATTGTAAGAAGACGGGTGCATACACTTAAGTCTCTTTTCCTTAGTGGGGCCCAACTCCAGCCTCCAATGGAAACCCTCTCAAGGTGACAGTCCCCTTCAGTATTTCACCAAGGGCGTTATTTAGCACAGAGTAGAGTCCAGTGGTGGAAATGCACAGAGGAAATCAAGCTTCCACGGACCCAGGTGAAGTTGGCTGCCTCTCTGTGGTGAAGCTGGGAGGACTAACTAATCCCTTCCACTTCCCATCCTGAGGAGCTGCATGCCCTGACACTACCCTCCTTTTCTGGCCCATCCGTTGTAGTCTCCTGCTCTTTTGCCTTATGAGAAGGGTGGCTGCCTGGCCTGAGGGTTGACAGGATAATGAAGAAACGAGTCTCTTCATCTCTTGGGGTGGGGCTCTTGGAACAATCACTCGGCAGACAGGTTTCCTTCACTAATATGAATTTCATCTGCTAATCCTGTAGTCTGCGTTTTTCCTCTTAGCAGTCCTCAGCCATCAATATCCCTGCATGGCACACTGCTTCCTGAAGTGCGGTCCATGATGGGTAACACTCTTCACTTAGTCACACCCGTCACTCCCCAGCTTGGACTCGAATTCAAGCCAACTACTTGCTGTGCCTTTGCATGACTTGCTTTTGAATAGCAGCTAGGAACCTGGCCCCATAAGGTAACTGACTTGTTGACTGCCTTGGTCATGGGAGTAAAGAGGGTGGGGTTTGACGCTGTGTGGGGGAGCCTGCCTGGAGAGGGAGAGAGCTTGTGTGAGGCGGTGATGGAGGCGGAAAGAGCCTTTGAAACCTTCTGTGGCATGGCAGAATTCCCTGGGGCCGGACCTCCGTTTTCCCCCCCTTCTCCCCCTCCCAATTTAAAACTGGTTGCCTTTGCCCAGTTCTTCAGAATTTCCCCATTTCTGGATTCCTGGCTGTGGCCTCAGTCCGTCGTTACTTTCTGTAGCTGGTCCTTGTGCCAGATGGCAGCTGAGCTGTGGGCCACAATAGCATTCCAAGGGGTGGGGCACAAAAGGCTGTGGGGGGAGGGCCAGGAAAGGACTGGCCAAGAGGCCCAGTCGAGTGGAGATCTGGGTGGGACCCTAGCACTTGCGAGGATGGTGAGGTGGTGGAGAGGGGACCTGGCCACATGCTGAAGGTGGAATCGTCCGTAGTGTGGACATGAGAGAAGTGGTGTGGCTGAACCAAACTATGGGAGACAAAACTGGAGAAAAGAAGGGGCTCTCAAGCCTTCTGCTAGGCTAACTGATGGGATCAGACTGGGTGCTGGCTGGAGCCAAGACAGGCCCATGTGTAGCATGAGTTTCTGAGTGTCTGGAAGAGGTCTGCGATGTTCTGCCAGGCAACTCCTGCTTCTCCTCACCATGGAGGGCTGTGGAGTGGAGCTGTCTGAGCACTTGTGCAGCACAGATGTGTGGGGCTTACTCCTAGCTGGGCTAGCATATGCCAGAGGGCGTTGGATGCAGCCGTTGGCTGGGATGGGGTGTGTGCATGCTGAAACGAAAGGCTTTCTCAGGAGCCCCAGGACGATACGTCCCCTGGTATGTCCGTGAGGGGGCGGATTGGATGGGCTCCCCATCTGTGAGACTATGAGAGCCCTGGTGAGCAAAGGCAGGGGAGTCGCATGAGCATCCGTGTGTGTGTATGTCCAGTCAGACAGTGCCTCCATGTTCCCTGCCAGCTGATCACAAGGAAACCCAGCTCCCCTGCTTGCAATCTGTGGGACTGCAGTGACAGACTGGCATAGTGCAGGGCAGTGGCTGAGGTTAGCCCTCCCCTCCCAGGCAAGGCCTGCTACCTCTTAGCGCCTCTGTGAAACCAGCTGGAAAATCGGATTAGCACCTGGAGCCTCGCAGGAAACTAGACACTGCCTCTTAGTTGAGTGTCCCTGGGATGCTGCATCGCCAGCCACTCTGCTTCCGAATGGCAGAGAACTGCGCTGTGCTGGCGGGTTCGATCCCCGTTCCTCCACGGTCCTTGTTCCTTGTGTGTTACTTGGGATGCTCTACTGCAGCCCCGCCATGCTGCATGCTGTGTGTGGCTGGGGACTGCTTGTGCTGTGTGCCCAGCGCCATGCTGTGCGCCCCAGGCCCTGCCCCAGATGCATGCCCCCATCCTTCAGCGAGGGGAGGACTGGTAGGGATGGACCAGACCGCGCTTGCATGGTGCTGTGAGTAAGCACCTGCCACCCGCTCCTCTTAGTGTAGCTTCAGACCCATTCTGTGTAGCTTTTCTGCTGTTTTCCCTGCTCTGTGTTCTGCTGGCTGGACAGCTACTCTGTCAATCACTGCTCACAGACCTGTGGCCTCGTAATGACATTGTTAGCTATGGGAGATGGTCTCTTCCCAGCCCAGTGCTGCAGAGGGATGCACTGAGAATGGCTGCAAACTGTGTGGGTTGCTCTATGAAATAGTTCCCATGATGGGCCTGGAGCCTCATGCCCGAGCTCAGGGGGAGCGTGTCTGACCCATACCAGCAGCTTCCCACAGCTGCAGCCAGGCACAGATGTGCTACTGTTTCTCAGCAGCAAGAAGATAGGGGCAGGCAGTGTCGGCAGGAGATGGCCTGGTTTTGGTTGTGTTTCTTGTCCCTCACTGGCTGACCTAGGCCTGCTCATTAGAGCAGGAGCCAATCCAAGCAGATCCTCCTTGCGTGATGCTCAGATGAGCAAGTAGCTCTTGGCCACACAGCTGTGCTCTCTTTGCCAGTGTCCAGGACAGAGGGGGACATAGGAAACACGCTCTGCATATGCAGCATTCCCACTTGGGCAGAAGGAGCCTCCCAGTGAAGAAGCTGGGAGAGGGACTTTACCCTGCTGCCCTGAGCATTGCAGCGTGGCCCAGAGGGGCTGTCGGCTTTTACGTGTTTTTTCTGAGCTGGTTTGCAGAAGGTTTTAGCAGCCGCTCCCATGTTTTTGCCCTGACTCTAGTCCACAGGCAGTGCTTGAAGCCGGGTTGTTGGAGTGGAGAGACACCTGGAAGAGGTGGGAGTGAAGCTTGCAGCAGATGAGGTGCTCTCAATGCAGCCACCACAAGCAGTACATTCAGGCAAAGTGCAGGACTGAGCAGTGCATGGATTGCCTCTGCTGTCATGGACACCGCCGGGAGGTGCCATGCCTGGGGCAGAGAGGGAAATGCAGTCTGATCTCCTGCGTGTGCTCACTGGGCCAGGCTGCTCCCTTGATCCCTGCTGGGTAGCACACGTGAGAGCCCCACTCCAGGAGTTCTAGGGAGCTCTTGAGAGCTGAGGCGCTGAGCAGCTCTTGTGCAGAGACTCCCCTGTCCTGGCCATAGGCACACTCCCAGAGAGCCTGATGCTCGCGCAGGCAGAGACTTGACAGTGCCCTCTGTGCATGGTGGACAATTAGGTGTAGCACGAACTGGGTGAGCCGAGAGACCAACGTGCTTGTGCTAAGACTCCGACTTGCTAGCTTGCTGGGAGGCATGCAGCTGCTTGTGCCCCTGCAGAGAGGCCCTCTGGGTGGTGTATACCCACAACTCTTAGTTTGAGGCTCGGAGAGGCTGGGAGGCACTAGCCCTTCTGGCTGATTTGTAGAGCAGTAGCAGTGTGGGTCTCTGAGGCTGGGGGAGGCAGGGTGGGCACCGTTTCCAGATAATTCCCTTTTGGACCAGAAACAGGCAGAGGCCCTATAGCTCCGGGAAACGCCAACCCCACCGGGGAGAGAGCTTGGGTGCCGGGTTGCAGTGTTCTTTCAGCTGCCTGTAAGCCCCATCTTTAATAAGATTAAAAGGGTTCTAAAGCTCTTGAGCCTGGCGTGTACCTGTTGGCATGAGTGGACTGCCACCGGCAGGGTCTTTGTCCCAGGGAGCGTCAGCTCGTGGCCGTTGTGCGAGCTGAACTCTCTCCATGTCCACTCAACGGGCTGGTGGCTGCCTCTGGGGTTTGCTTGCCCACCTGCCCAGCCTGCTGGCAACTGAGGTAGGGTAACTATACGTCCCTTTTTGGCCGTGTCCTGGCCATCCCAACTTTTTTGACAAAACTGGGCATTTTGCTCTTGCCAACTGATGATCAGTTGGCGAGAGCAAACAGGACAAATGCCCAATTTTGCCAAAATGTGGGGTGTGACCTCTGGTGGGGCGCGAGGAAGATGCGAGATGGGGGCGAGCAGCAACGCCAGCCCTGAGCTGGAGGAGAGGCTAGGGAGAGTGGCTTGGGCCAGCTGGCCCTGTACATGGGCAGGTGGCAGGGGTCTAGGATCAGGCCCGAATGGGTGGGGGGAGGGAGGCTGCCAGGGGGAGAGGGACCGTGGGCGGGCAGTAGCGGGCCTTGGGCTGGCCCCGTGTGCTGGGAAGGATGGGGACCTTGGGCTGGCCCCATGCAGGGAGAGCTAGGGAGAGGGGGGTCCCTGCGTGCAGGTGGGCAGCGGGGGGGGGGGGC
>NW_020664563.1:2911543-2977319 GCF_002925995.2 Terrapene triunguis | reverse complement strand
GGGGGGGGGGGGGGCGGCGGGGGGGGGGGGGGGGGGGGGGGGGGGCCTCGGGCTGGCCCCACACTGGCGGGGGTAGGGGGACCTCAGATCAGCCCCAGGCGGGAGGCAAGGATGGCTCGGGCTAGCCCCGTGCACAGGTGAGGGGCGAGGCGGGCTTCAGGCCAACCCATGGGGTACCCTGTTTTCTGTTTGGGAAAATATGGTCACCCTAATGTGAGGCCCAGGGGGGGATGGGGCCACTGTCTTCAGTGGGTGGAAAATGGCGAGTGTGGACTGGTCCAGGCTGGGCTGGGAGGCAGGTGAAAGCACCCCCCTGCTGTCCTGTGCTCTCTAAGCTGAAGTGTCAAAGGCTGGCATGTGGGGGTGCCAGGCTGCCATCCAGAGCATACTCACTGGTCTCTGAGCCCAGCAGAGGCAGTGCTTTGCCTGCTTGTCAGTCCAGCCTGTGCCGAGTTTTGGGCTTGGTCTCAGTTCTGGGTCAGCCCCAGAGGGTTTTCCTGGCTCTCCCTTGGTAGTGCAGAAATGCTAGCACTGCCCTGTGTCCCCCACCCTCTCCTTCAGCAGGGCGGCCATAGCTCTCCTGGTAGGGATCCGCCCGCTGTGGGAGGAGAGGGAGCAGTGACTCAGGGAGCTGAGCTTCCAGGGAGCCAAGACTCCAGACAAAGGCCTGATTCATTCAGCCGGGTGAAGCTGTCTGTCATTCTGTGACTGCTCCTCCAAGGTGTTGGCAGGGCAGAGAGGCCTTGGGGAACACGTCTCTGTCCGGAATGGAGCAGGGCTTGGCAGTGGGGCTGGGGAAGGGGCGGGCTACTACAGCCTGTGCCAGCTGGGAGCATGTCAGCGATTGGAGCCGGGGACTTGGAGCCATTACTTCTGGCAGGGAGCATGCTGGGGTTTATAGGAAGGAGCTAGGAGTCGAGAGATCTAGACTTTCTGCCCCAGCTCTCTGACAGTGGGCAAGTTGTTCCCTTGCTCTGTGCCTCAATTTCCCCTTAGGTAAAATAGGGATAATGCCTCCCTTACAGAGGAGCTGGTACTATGTATGTTGTTGATCTGCCCTTGCTGTCACTACCCCTGGCTTGGGGACGGATACCCGGGGTCCCTCCCTTTCTGATCATGTTGTAACAGATCATTGGTAGGGGGGCTGGAGTTTGGATGACTTTCCCTTTTCCATCTCCAGGCGAGGTGTTGTGTGGCTCTAGGGATTCCCCAGCTCTGAACAGAGCAGCTGCGGCTGCCACAAGAGTTGGCTGGGGAATTGGGCTGGGGAATTGGACCGAGGAAGCCGGGCAGCCTCCCCCTGCTGGTGGGGCTCAGTGAGAAATGTTGTAGATGAAGGGGGTTCAAGTATCACTTCAGGAGATTCCCGAAGGAAACCCTCTCTCCACCAGGCCTGAAGTGCAGCCTCTTAGGTCAAGGTTTGGCTGCTGTGATGTCCAGCTCTTCCATTTCCTGTGCATCACCCCCTAAAATGGGCTCCCTGCTGACCTGCAGGGGCTGTGCTGAGCAGAGATGTTGTTAGTGGCTGCCATGGTTCTATCCCAGGAAGGTTTTGCTGCATCAGGAGAGGTGTCGTGCCCAAGGCTGCCCTCTCTGCTGAGTCAGGGGCAGTATCCTGCCTGATAGGGAGCAGGTCACACCAGCTCTGCTCATCAAACACCCGTATGTGTGATCGAGCTGAGGCCCCAGGATTAATTTCACAGCCAGGGGATCTGTGGTCAAAGGCAATTGGCCACCTTCCTCTGAAGACTGTGGTGTTGTTTGAAAGATGAGCAATCAGGTGTTGCAGAAGGTTAGTTTGGAAGTTGAGCACGTCCATCCATGAGCCACAGCCTTTACCCATTGATTGATTGCAGCGCGTGACATCCAATGGTGTTGCACATGCAGACTGCAGGGAGTAAGGCGCTTCCTCCGCTTTGCCCATCATTGCCAATAACAGGATTTACATGGATCGCGAGGTTTACCTTTTGCGAGGTTCACTGCACCTTGGGCAGGTATTGCTGTGGCCAACTCCAGCAGCTGTCTCTTACGTATCTTGTCTGTGCTGGTGGTTCTGAGTCTGGCTAAGGGGAGGGAACGTGGAGTTCTTTACTGCTGCACTCTGTGCAATAAAAAACACATTGTAGTGTTTTCTGAGTGTCTTCATTTCCCCTTTTGGAGGGAACACTGAGCTTCTGTGCAAGCAGCTGGCAGAGTGTCGCTGGATTCTGGAAGTGGAACATTACATCATTGCCGCATCCTGTGCTGGAAATCTGGCTGCTAAATACAGAAATCTGTTTTCTGGTTTGGAGTTTGGTTTTTTAAAATTCTTCCTCTTCTCCAGGCGTTTGGACGCTGGAGGGCGGTTCTTGTGCAAGTTACAGAGCCCCAGACACAACAAAACCTGATCCTTAATACTGCTGGAGTCTGTCTGACCTCCCTGCTGGAGACCTGGGGACCCCTTGCTGACTCACCTCCCTGAACCTGAGGGGAAGAGGCAGCGGATCCGATTCCCACCTGCATGGGTGGCCTGGAGTGTGTTTCAGGTGGGGTGACAGGCACCTGGCGCAAGGGTCAGCCCAAGGCCTCAGCACCACTTCAGCCCTGCTTAAGGTGTGTGCAGATCTGTTACCATATATAGACCACTTCCAAATGGGCACCTACTTATTTGCCAGAGTCTTTGCATCAGTGGGAAGAAATCACAACAAAGGGCACAAAGCCCACTTTCTGTTCTTTCATTGGTTACTTTTCGCAGGCTGACGAGAGGCGGCTAGAGCAGCAAAGGTCTTATGTCTGCTGGTTGGGGTGGGCCCTGGAGTACAGACAGCTCCTGCTGGGCAGCTGCGAGCTGAGAAGGCTGTTTCTCCTCCTCTGAGTGAGTGAGTGATATAACTGGAAAACTCACTCCCCTGTCGTTCCCTAGCCCTGAGCCATGGAGCTTAAGGCCAGAAGGGAGCACTTGATTATCAGTCTGACCTCCTGGATGCCAGAGGCCACTCGATGCTGTATACAGTCCTGTTCCCTGCCGGTAGCATTCAGAATGGGTGGAATTCCCTGCTAACCCGTAGCTACAGCAATGTCTGTACAGTACAAAGGCTGTCTCTTTACCAGACTCTGAAAGCAGCTATAGCTGTAGCAGGGGCCATGTCTGACTCAGCCATGGAAAATCTTTGGCATAAAGGAAGAATTAAGATTCAAGGGCTAAGTTTTACATTTTGCTCCATCAGTGGTGCAAAGGGGACAGAAGCTGGCTTAAACTGCCCTCCCTGATTCTGTACCTGGTTCTGGCTCCTCACCAGTCCCAGCAAAAGGGATGTGCCATGGAGGGAAAAGACTGTGGCCTGGCTATGCTGCACTCTGGTGATCCCCTCTGGGGCTGTTATAGCTGAGAGCAGCCCCTGGGGCCAGGATCTGGCTTTAGGAATTTAATGCATTTCAAGCAATAGAATTGCAATGTGCAGATCTGTTAAAGATGGGAAGCAGGACAAGAGTTAAGTGGGTGCTTGGCTGATTTCAGATGTCAAACCCCCATCACCCAAAAAATAGGGGGCCAGCAAAGAGGACAGAGCTGCAGAAGTTATGCTCAACCTGCAGCAGGTTAGTAAATCTATCTCTGCTGTGCCATGCAAGTCGTTGCTGTGCAACTCCCCAAGCTATTTTATCCCTTGGTCTTTGCAGCCTGGCTATTAAATCAGTTATGATTTGCAATGGGACAAACCAATATGGCCTAGCATGGGAGCCCCTAAGCCTCAGCGCTCTTGGGTGCTGAGTCTCTTTACTGCGGCAGGTGCCTCTGAGGACTTGAGTTTTCCAAGAGCCATGAGTCTGGCAGGCGCTTCTGAGATGCGCATGGGTGTGTGCTCAGATCCATTCCCTCTGAATCAGCAGCATGACTGTCGCCATCCTGGATGTTGACTCTTGTGCTGGTGGTATTCCTAGGAATGCCATCAGAGCATCGGCCTACTGCCAGTCCTGAGTTGCCCCTTCTGGAAGGGATGTTCAGAAACAGCCATCTGCAACGGTCCAGCTGCGAGTAGAGCAGGCACTGGGTGGGTGCGTGAAGCTGGCCAGGGCTGGAGCTGTACTCCTGGGTTGATCCGTGATTGTTCTAGGGCTGTTGGAGCACTTGGGCATGTGATTCCAGGTATTTCTCAGCCAGTGTGGAGAAAGCAAATGGGGCTGGAAAGGAAACAAGAAAATGTCTCCCCTGAAGGTAAGGGACATTTTTAGCCTTCATCCGAGTCATAGAAGATTAGAGTTGGAAGAGACCTCAGGAGGTCATCTAGTCCAACCCCCTGCTCAAAGCAGGACCAACCCCAACTAAATCATCCCAGCCAGGGCTTTGTCAAGCGGGCCTTAAAAACCTCTAAGGATGGAGATTCTACCACCTCCCCAGGTAACCCATTCCAGTGCTTCACCACCCTCCTAGTGAAATAGTGTTTCCTAATATCCAACGTAGACCTCCCCCACTGCAACTTGAGACCACTGCTCCTTGTTCTGTCATCTGCCACCACTGAGAACAGCCGAGCTCCATCTTGTTTGGAACCCCCCTTCAGGTAGTTGAAGGCTGCTATCAAATCCCCCCTCACTCTTCTCTTCTGCAGACTAAATAACCCCAGTTCCCTCAGTCTCTCCTCATAAGTCATGTGCCCCAGCCCCCTGATCATAATCGTTGCTCTCCGCTGGACTCTCTCCAATTTGTCCACATCCTTTCTGTAGTGGGGGCCCCAAAACTGGACGCAGTACTCTAGAATGTGGTATCATCAATGCTAAATAGAGGGGAATAATCACTTCCCTCGATCTGCTGGCAATGCTCCTACAAATGCAGCCCAGTATGCCATTAGCTTTCTTGGCAACAAGGGCACATTGCTGACCCATATCCAGCTTCTCATCCACTGTAATCCTTAGGTTCTTTTCTGCAGAACTGCTGCTTAGCCAGTCGGTCCCCAGCCTGTAGCAGTGCATGGGATTCTTCCGTCCTAAGTGCAGGACTCTGCACTTGTCCTTGTTGAAGCTCATCAGATTTCTTTTGGCTCAATCCTCCAATTTGTCTAGGTCACTGTCATAACTATAAAGGGAAGAGTAACAGCCTTCCTGTGTACAATACTATAAAATCCCTCCTGGCCAGAGACTCCAAAATCCTTTTACCTGTAAAGGGTGGATTACCAATAAGGGGACAAGATCCTTTCAAATCTTGATGGGGGGAAGGCTTTTGTTTGTGCTCTTTGTTTTGGGGGTTGTTCGCTCTTGGGACTAAGAGGGACCAGACATCAATCCATGCTCTCCAAATCTTCTGAACAAGTCTCTCATATTTCAAACTTGTAAGTAACAGCAAGGCAAGGCGTGTTAGGTTTATCTTTGTTTTCTCAACTTGTAAATGTTCCTTTTGCTAGAGTGTTTATCTCTGTTTGCTGTAGCTTTGAACTTAAGGCTAGAGGGGGTTCCTCTGGGCTCTTTGAATCTGATTACCCTGTAAAGTTATTTTCCATCCTGATTTTACAGAGATGATTTTTACCTTTCTTTCTTTAATTAAAAGCCTTCTTTTTAAGAACCTGATTGATTTTTCCTTGTTTTAAGATCCAAGGGGTTTTGGATCGGTGTTCACCAGGGAATTGGTGGAGGAGTCTCTCAAGGCTACCCAAGGAAGGGAGTTAGCACTTGGGAGTGGTGGCAGCAAAACCAGATCTAAGCTAGTAGTTAAGCTTAGAAGTTTACATGCAGGTCCCCATATCTGTACTCTAACGTTCAGAGTGGGGAAGGAACCTTGACAGTCACTTTCGACCCTATCCTTATTCTCCAGCATATCTACCTCTCCCCCCAGTTTAGTGTCATCCGCGAACTTGCTGTGCTGTGCTGCGGCCACGTCTCTCACACTTCCCTGGCAACGTGCCGTGACATCACATTGCTTCCCGCTGGGATCCAACGGTGGGAGGGCCAGGTGTTGGAAAGAAGCAAAAGGCTGGGGCTGGGTGTCAGGGAGCTCTGGGCTGGCACACTGAGCAGAGCCCTGCTAATTGGTCCTAATGATGGGAGACCCATGCAAATTAGTAACAAAATTGGATTCCGAGAACAAACACAATCCTGGAGCAGGGCTACTGTCTCGGAGAGCCCTGCAGTTGTTCGTCTTACCCACCGCAGTTGGGTTTAATTATTTATGACCATCCTTAGCCTGCTAGTGAGCACTCTTGAGTGTGACTGGGAGCAGTGCTGAAGTCTTGGTAATGCGAGCACTCGCTCCAGCGCATCTCTTCTCTTTGCCGATAGAGGGGAGGAGATGGCTGCTGTGTGTGGACGGGAGTGAGTGAGGTCCTGTTGGATCTTCAGTAAATGCAGGTGGAACGCAGAGGAATCCAGTGGCCCAGGGTACAGCTGGATCGCAATGTTGTGTCTGTATAAGGCAGCCCCCCCTTTCTCTGTCCTGATTGCAAAGTAACTCTTCCAGGGGGGAGGGATAGCTCAGTGGTTTGAGCATTGGCCTGCTAAACCCAGGGTTGTGAGTTCAATCCTTGCGGGGGCCACTTAGGGATCTGGGGCAAAATCAGTACTTGGTCCTGCTAGTGAAGGCAGGGGGCTGGACTCAATGACCTTTCAAGGTCCCTTCCAGTTCTAGGAGATAGGATATCTCCATTAATTAAAAAAAAAAAAAAAAAAAGCAGCATGTCAGTATAATGAACAGCGTACTGGAGACTTTAGTATGTGCTCTGGCTAGTACTGACCCCAATTGGCATATAGAGGGTCTCTGAGGGAGCTGCTTCTTGCTAACTCTTCTGCGCTGCAGGCCCTTGATCTCTCTCCTGCATCATCTACAATGCCATGTGTCTGTTGCAGCATTGGGCTGGCATGGAACCTATGCAGCCATGGCTATAAAGAGCTTTGGGATCATTCCCCCCATCCCCTGTGATGGGAGCTTTGCTGTTGATCCAGTTCCATCCTCGCTTTGTGGCCTGGGCAAGATGATCCGTAGCCAAGTGCATGTCATAGGAGCCAGGACCCTGGTGCTTGCTGAGCTGACTCTCTGGGATGACAATCCCACCGTAAGTAACAAGGAACAAGTGGAGAGGGTGCTGGGCAGGGTGCCTGCCCTCCCAGGTGGGAAAGCAGGTGCTCTAGGCAGGCAGCTGTCCAAGGGGACTCATTGCACAGGGAATAGATGCACAGAGAGGCTAAAGGAGAGCTAGGTTGACTGAGGATTCATGCGTATCTTCCCTGCAATGGAAGGTCCCATACGAAGAACTATGTTGGGGGGACTGTGAGAATGCAGAGTGAAGTGCTTGAGTCAAGAAATACCAAAATTCATGTTCCTGTGTAACCTTAACTCTGCCCCATGGGAAGGTCACATTATGATGCAGAGTTTAAATGACAAATGGCCTGCTATTTCTCAAACCTAATACCTGGCTATTTCTCTGCTGTAGTAACATACCTGATGCCTTACTGATTCCCTCACTTTTAATGGCCATAAGTCTCTCTGGTGCCGTTTTCCATGTATGTCACACTGCAGGGGAACCAGGGGCCTTGCTGCAGGCTGACCTCCTCGGCCTGGAATCTGAGGAAGGGAGGCAGAACGGAGCACATTTGCCATGGTGCAATAGCAAAGGGACCAAAGTGGACAGCATGGTAGACTAGCCCCACTGTTTCAGGCATACAGCTGTAGTGGAGCCCCTGGCGGAAGCAGCAGTGGATGTGGATGAGTGTACGTTGTTTTGGGTGGATGGGTATCTCACTGCACATCCAATCCTTGATTAACTTGTGTGAAGCCTGCACTGATGCTGTCCCCACAGAGGACTGGCTGGATTTGGGATCTGATTTGCCCAAGACCATCCTTGGAGAGACTCACAGCAAATATTGAGCTGGCTGAAATCTCAGCATGTTGCTTGGTCCCAGGAGGATCATGGTGAGTGGGCTGCACTCTCGACTCTGTGCTGTGCCTGAGGCTGTACCCTGGAAGGGGATGGCAATTGTGTATTTATGGAGCAGATAAGGCGAAGCAGCAGGAAATCGGAACTCTTGTTTTCTCTCTCTGTGTGGTGATTTATAGGACTCTGAACTCAAATGGGATGTCAGTGCCCTGGAAGTGGGTTGGGTGTCTCCAAGCTGTTTCCTCTGCTGGGAATAAACAATGCAGCCTGGAAAACTCTTGCTAATCCACTGGCTGACAGCCTGGCTAAGAGGTGGCTTGTTTGCGCTCCCTGGGGAGCGTGGGGCCATTGTGCAGAGCAGGATAACTGTCTGCAAACATCTGCCACATGGAATCAGAGAGCTCAGCCGCCTGCACTGTGGCCCAGCAGGATGTCTGGATGAGAGCTTTGGTCTCCAATGGAGGGATCTGGGCTGGGCGGAATGCCCTACCCCCATCATGTGGGGGATGATGTCTTAGCTGGTCTTCCACTCCCCAGTGATCCCTTAACAGGGGCTGCAAGGTCCTGTTGAAGTCTCTTCCACTCCCTGGTGCCAAGGAGGAGTTCTTAGCCCTTAAGCAGCCTGAGTTTATGGTAGGTTATGATCTCAGGAGATTTCTTTCCGGGCTCTGCTATTTGTGTGGTGTCGGTGGGTGGGTGAGGGATGGGTTCTGAGCTCTAAAGATCTCCTCTCCCTCCACCCCCCAGGTTTTTCACTTCACTTCCCATCGCCAGGCCTGGCTTCATGGAGAATTGCCTGTTGCTGAGGTGCTCTGGATGTGGCTCCCGCTAGACCCTCAGGGGTCACTGCAGAGTGAGACAAAGCATTCACCCCACCGAGTCCCAGGCCTTCCTGTGTCAGAGGGTGCCAAGCGTCCCACCTCTGTGGTGTTAGCCCGCCATCTTTATGAGCATGAGCTTGGGGACCCTTCACAGTCCAGATTCCTTCCCTAAGGATCTGGTTAAGGTGTGGTAATGGCTGGTAGCTGAGCCGTACCTGCTCCGCCTTGTGAACAACCAGCCTGAAATATTAAAAAGCAGCCATCCAATGCTGCCAGGCTCACAGCGAGGCTTGGGTGTGGGGGTGGAGCACACTTGGCCCATGGCAGGGCTGTAATGGAGACAGCCTCTTTGTTGTGGTCTCTGGCCCTTTCCTGCTGCGGTTCATTGCTGTAAGAGGGCGATGGCTATTGTTGACGTTCAGAGTAGTGGGGAGAGGAGAGTTCCTGGTTGACGCTGCTGAAATTCAAGCCAGGGGTTAGCCTGACCTTCTCTCTGCCATGACAATGCTGCTCACGCCGTTTGTGCTCCGACACCAGGCTCCGCTTACAGCTTTCACGCTCCATTTCCCCTCCCAGGAGGTCTGTGGGGGGCCCGGTAATGCCAGGCAGGCTCTGTGTGCCTGCCTGTGGGGTGGCAAAGTGCCCCCAGCTGTGACCCAGGGCAGGGGGGAGCAGGTGCTTAGGAGCCATGCTTGCCTTTGGAAAGTGCTTGGAGAGCCATGAATCTGTGTATGGCTAAGAATGGTTTATTTGCGATGTAGCTTCGGTTGTCTACAGGCACTGCAGGCTCCATCTGCCGGGGCATCTGCGAGCTGTGGGGGAGGGCACACTCTGAGCCCTGCTCAGCACAGGTCCTTGTTGCACACTGGGCTGTGGAGCAAATGCCCGCAGGGCTGTGATGCGGGGTGTCACTGCAGTGCTGCACCCTTGTAGCCTGCTCAGGAGCAGGGAATGGCTCCATGTCTTTTCCCTGGGTTCGCTGACATTGTGTTGGGATGGAGCCTGGCCCCTGCCCTGGATTATATGGGTGGGGGGGCAGTGGGCTGTTTGTGGTGAGGGGAAGCATTAGGGACCCACATCTGAACCCAGACCCAGCTCATTGCCCTCAGCTGATTTAGCTAATGAACCTGGCCTTCTTTTTGTGTCTGCTCATGTCTTCAGCCATTCTTAAACCCTGCAGCCGCCCTGCGTCCCTGGTCGCTCAATAGCGGTCCGTGCCCACAGCTGTGTTCTGTTCCTGTTCCTGGCTCCTGGTTTCCTCCCCCTGGTTGTTACCCCTGCTCCGGCTGATACTTTGGCTCTGACCCTCAGCTTCATCTCTCTGCCTGGACTTGGTATTTGATGTCTAACCACAGCACTGGGTACATCCACACTGCAGTAAAAGACCCGCAGCACAGCTATGGCTGTCCCAAGTCAGCTGACTCAGGCTCACAGGCCTTGGGCTGTGGGGTTAAATACTTTGTAGACATTTGGGTTCAGGGTGGAGCCTGGGCTCTGAAACCCTCCCTGAACATGGGGCCTCAGAACCACAGTTGCCAACTTTCACGCGGTAAATAAGCACCCCGACTTTCACAATAAGCCAAAAATCAAGCTAATCCCATTTCAAAACAAGCCAGTCCCTAAGATCCCCAACACTCCGTGTGACTAGATTCCCCCCGGTGTGCAGTCTGGGACTGTTGTGGGGCTGCTGAGCACTCCTGACTCTCTCCCCCCCTTGTCCCCTCTTGCCCCTGCTTGCCGGGAGCCGATCAAAAAAAAGAAGCAACAAGCTCCACAAGCTACAAGCCAAAATCTAGACAACAAGCAAAACCAACAACGAGTCCTTGTGGCACCTTGGAGACTAACTAATTTATTTGGGCATAAGCTTTTGTGGGCTATAACCCACTTCATCAGATGCATGTAGTGGAAAATACAGTAGGCAGGTATAAATATACAGCACATGAAAAGATGGGAGTTGCCTTACCAAGTGGGGGGTCAGTGCTAACGAGGCCAATTCAATTAGGGTGGATGTGGCCCATTCCCAACAGTTGACAAGAAGGTGTGAGTATCAACAAAGGGAAAATTATTTTTTGTAGTGACCCAGCTACTCCCAGTCTTTATTCAGGCCTAATTTGATGGTGTCAAGTTTGCAAATTAATTCCAGTTCTGCAGTTTCTCCTTGAAGTCTCTTTTTGAAGATTTTTGTTGAAGAATTGCCACTTTTAAGTCTGTTATTGAGTGTCCAGGGAGATTGAAGTGTTCTCCTACTGGGAGTGGCTGGGTCACTACAAAAAATAATTTTCCCTCTGTTGATACTCACACCTTCTTGTCAACTGTTGGGAATGGGCCACATCCACCCTAATTAGGGTGACCAGATAGCAACTGTGAAAAAATGGGACGGGGTGGGGGGTAATAGGCGCCTATATAAGAAAAAGTCCCCAAAAATGGGACTGTCCCTTTAAAAATGGGACACCTGGTCACCCTAACCCTAATTGAATTGGCCTCATTATCATTGACCACCCCCCACTTGGTAAGGCAACTCCCATCTTTTCATGTGCTGTATATTTATACCTGCTTACTGTATTTTTCACTCCACGCATCTGATGAAGTGGGTTTTAGCCCACAAAAGCTTATGCCCAAATAAATTTGTTAGTCTCTAAGGTGCCACAAGGACTCCTCATTGTTTTTACTGATACAGACTAACACAGCTACCCCTCTGAAACCTAGCCAACAAGCAACTCACAAGCCAATTAAGCCAAAAACAAGCCTAATTTCTGTTTGTTTGGGTTTTTTTTGTTTGTTTTTTCATGGGTTTGCCATGTCTGCTTAGAACCCGGGCTCCAGCCCAAACCAGAACCTGAATGTCTACACTGCAGTTTTTAGTCCTGTGAACCTGAGTCAATTGACCTGGGCTCTGAGACTTGGTGCTGTGGGTTTTTATTGTAGTGTAGACGTGCCCTCCAACCCTCAACTCCTGATTCCTGGCTCTTGGCTCTGGCTCACTCCTTTGTCTTGGTAACTTGGCTCTTGATTCAGGGTCTGGCTGCTAGGCCTGGTCACCTCTGTGCCAGCCTCCCGCCCTGACCACGAGGCGAGACCACCCATGGCCCGGTTCCTAACAGAGAGGCCAAGGAGAATGCCTGATGCAGCTGGGCAGTCCCCACTCAGCAGAGCCAGAGAGTCCCTGGGTGCATGTGCAATCCATATCGGGTTGGTGACTCTCCCCAGTCCAGAGTCTCAGAGCAAGCCTGACCTGGGGAGCCTCACTGCCCTGTAGAAACTGCACCACGTGGGTGTGTGTGTCTGGCATGTGGCTGGCTATCTCTGTGGGGGCCAGTGGCCAGGGCCTGTTGGGATGCCTGGCCTGGTCTGAGTTGCTGGGCATGGTAGCAGTAGTGTCGCCTCCCACAGTCGGGAGGCTGCCATGCTCTGCCCTCCTGTGGCTTGCGATGAGCTGAGAGGCAGGCAGCTTTCCATAGGCCTCTCCTTGGCAGTGGGAAGGATTCCTGGGATGCCGTGGAGAAGTGAATGTCTGCTTTTTAGTGCCCTGTGGAGCAGGTCCAAGGCAGGTGTGTGGGAGTGAGCTGCTCAACTCTTTCCAACTGCATTGCAGGGCAGGGCTGAGCTGTGGAGCAGAGCACCAGGGAGGTAGGAATCACTGACTTTCTCTCCATGGTGTAGACACTTCAGCACACTCCATCCCCTTAGTGCGTGGTCCTGCTGCCAGGCTTTTCCTGTGTAGGATGACCAGATGTCCCGATTTTATAGGGACAGTCCTGATTTTTGGGTCTTTTTCTTATATAGGCTCCTATTACCCCCCACCCTGGTCCCGATTTTTAACACTTGCTGTCTGGTCACCCTATTCCTGTGTGAGCTGAGGACTGCTGGATCTAAGCACAGCATGCCCTCCCCTGCTCCTCACCTGTGCCAGGGAGCCAACTGGTTTGCCAGAGAATTCTGGGCAGGAGACAAATGCTCTCAGATAGGGAGCCTGATCCAGAGCTAGCAGTATAGCCTGACCCCAAGTCCCTGTATTGGGCCTGCTCTGAAGAGGTGGAATGAAGGCAGTTCTCCAGAATGTCAAGCTCTTATCCTTTTGTTGTTTGTATTACAGTTGCCCTGGTCATGGCCAGGACCCCATTGTACTGGGCACTGGGCAGACACAGAACAAAAAAAATAGTGCTTGCCCCTTACAATCTAAATAGACAAGAGACAACAGCTTGGTGCAAATAGATGGGTGAGTACAAGTTCTTAGTTGAAGCACGAAGAGGAAGATGCTGAAAATGGCCAGTGGGGGGGGGGGTCCCCTCAGTCCAAAGTTGCTGGGACTTGGTGTGTGTGTGGGTTCCTCTGGATTCCCCTTACTGAGGGGTGAGAGCCATTGTTCTCTTAGAGGTTCCCTGCCTAGTATTGGCTGCCTCCTGCTCCCCACATCACTATCACAATAGCTGCTCTGTTGGGAAGTGGGAGCCGTGGGCTGGAGCCCTAATCCACCCTCGGCCGGATAGAGCCCTGCATGGGTACAAAATTGATATCCGTGGAGCTGCAGGGCTCTACCGGGAACCTCAGCGGCAAAAGCAGCAGCCTCTCGGGCCACCGCTCCCAGGAGCCAGCACCCTGTGTCGGCAGCTCCTCTGGCGTGGATGTACTGCCCCCAGCCCAGTCCACTGGGACAGGCACCAAGCTCACTGGCAGCTGTCCCTGGTTGTGCTAGTGAAGCAGGCGGGGCTGGGGGCAGTACAGCTACGCCACTGTACCCTGCCCCGCTCTGCTCCTAGCTCTGCTCCCGGCCCCAACCGCGGCCCTGGCTCCTGCCCCCGCCCCACAGCCTTGGCCCCCAACCACTCCCTCCCCCGCCCCCGCCCCTGGCCCATGGCTGTGGCTCTGTTCCTGGCCCCAGCTTTGGGCCCCTTACCCAGTCTATGTCCCCCTCCACCCTCCAGAGCCATGGCCTGGCTCCGGGAGGAGGCGCGGACAGGAGTAAGGGGGGGTGCAATCCTGAAAAGTTTGGGGACCACTGTTCTAGCTGCTGGGCCAAATTCTTATGTTTCACTGTGCAGCTTCACTGGAGTCAATGAAGATGTGAAAGTATAATGGAGAGCAGAATGTGGCTTGCAAAGTCCTTGTTACTGGGGTCTTTGAGTGAACAAGAAAGGACCCAGCTCAGCTTTCAGATCCCAGATAGTGCAGGTGTGACAGGTAGAAAAAACCTCTTTTGTCTTGTCCCCTTTTGACCCAAGGGGTTCGCCAAAGTTCAGGGTCTACCAGTTTGTTTCCGTTAGGAGGAGACATTGGTGATGGATTCGGGTATTTCTTGGAGGCAGTTCTGTTTGTTTACAAAGAAGTTACATAAAGTCCTGAACACAGTAGGAGTTAAACAGCAGGAGGTAGTTTCTTTGCTTGCAGTTCCAAGCTTCTTTCCAGCCAGCACTTTGCCCAAAAACTTTTTCTTAGCTTTTTCTCAGGGTCATGCAAAAGCTAGTCTCACTGTGTCTGGGGCTCCTCTATGTGCTGTGGTGTTCCAGCCCCTTCTCTCCCATATGCACACCTGGAATCAAAATCAGTTCCCTATCCTGATATTTACATTCATCCCACAGAGAAACTCCTCTGCCCACATAGTTCAGACCCCTAAGCCACCTGTTGTTTTGGGTGGTGGCTCCTGTTTTTTGGCTGTCTCTAAACAAAGGGGTCATTTAATTGTTCCCTCATTTAGTCTGAATGGAAGGCAGCTGTTACACCCACCACCTCCAGTGAGGTTTTTTCCAAGTTCCAGCATAACAACATGTATACAAAACAAATTTGACATCTCCCCCCCCCCACATTGAAGCCAATGAGAATAAATAAACAAAAAAACCCATAATGCCATTTCAGTCGCATTTAGAGTAGAAGTGCACTTGCATCCTGCTGCTTTATTTGCCTGTTAAATATTTCATTTGGCTTTTTATGACTTCGTTTTATAGCAACTTTAATTGAATTTTACCATATTCCAGCTGTTTGTGTAGTGCCCAGAGTGTGTGCACAGAGAGAGAGAAACCAAAAACGGAGAATTAGTGGGTGTGAAGAACAAAGACAGATCCCAGCACTGAAGAGGAAATGGGAAAGAGGTGGGAGGCAGTGTAACGAATATACGTGGTTAGGCATGCAAAGAAAAGATAAGGGTAGCAAAATGAATTAATGCTGCCAGAAGGGGTTTGGGGTAGAACAAAAAGGACTTTCATATAAATATCTTGGACGGAAAAGAGAGACAGAGGGTGGAGTGGGATGGAACTGATTCAGAAACGGCAAGATACGGTGCTTATTTAGATTCCTTTTTAATAACCATATAAAGCACAGATGCCTGGGCAAAGGAATAAGGAAGGTTTTGTCAATATGCTGGTAGCTGTTGATAAAACCCCCAAGAAGTAACCCTTGTGGAGGGTGGGGGGGAATGTTGTATACGTGTCTGCAGGTGTGGGTGACGTGTGCCCAAGGTTATAGTGCTGTGGGAACTGACTTATGGGTTTACAGAGCCACTGAAAATGATCCATCACACACTAAGGAGAGAACCAAGAGATAGCAAAGAGTTTGAAGGAAGCCGATGAGACACCAGTCCTAAAGAAAGGCAGCATGGCCCAACCCGTTTCTGTCTGGCAAACCTAGCTTGAATCCCTGCTGAAGGAAGTGGACAAACATCAGGGGAGAGATCTAAGCGGCAAGAGAGTGCTAAAATCCTGAGTGAGAAGTGGGCCTGGAACACAGAGCCAACCAGTCTGCCTGCTGCATTGCTCCAGTTGAGTGCTGGTATAATGCACTGATTCCAGTTGTGTTAACCTGGTGTAAGGCAAGGGGGAATTGGATCGCTAATCCTCCCAGGCAAACACGGTGAATTTAGAAAGCTAATGGCTGATGGGAGGGTGGAAGATGGTCTTCTAGGGAAGGCATTTGGGGTCTGGGATCTTAGCACATCTTTCTCAGAGTGGGTGTGAGTGCAGTGACATGGCCTGCTAGCTGCCCAAGGGTGCTGAGGGTAATGCTAAATAGCGACGTACAGCATAGGGATGGCAGGAGGCAGGTGTGGAGCAGGGTACAGCAAGAGTCATTATGGGCACTTATTCTTCAGCCCCCTGGGCCCTCACTGTCTGTTGTCCCAAGGTTCAGTCCAATATGCTTGGAGCTGTAGGGAGAGCCAGCAGAGAACCAGGGCCGCAGTGCCAGGAGTACCTGGACAGCGCATGTTCACAGCACAGTCCAAAGGAGGGATTGCAGCTGTTCGGACTGAGCCCTGATGCATCTGAGGTGATGGTGGAAGAGGAGGAACCTTGCCACAGACAGCACCTGTTGGATCTGTCTGCAGCCATGGGGGCTCCTTGGCTCTGTCCTGTGCCTGAACACACAGCCACGGTGGTGAGGAACACCCCCTTCCTTCTGCGCCTGGCCAGGGGATGACCCTGGTCCTTTTAGACATCGACCTGATGCACACTGTAGCCTCAAGGCTCAGCTCCTGCCATCTGTTACACCTGTGAATGGAGCCTTGGGCTCTGGGGAAGCTACCCGTGGCCCAGAACACAGCAGCGTGGCTGCTCACTAACATGGGTTGGTGTGATCAACAATCGCTGTGTGGGCTTCCCATTGAAACCAGAGTCCAGTTCAAGGTTGCTGCTCTGGCTTTCGAAGCCTGGCATAGTAGTGGCCTCAGAAGGATGTTGATTAATTGGAGAGGGTTCAGAGAAGAACAACGGGAATGAGTTAAGGGATAGAAACCATGCCTTGTAGCAAGAGACTCAAGGAGCCTGGTTTATTTAGTTTAACAAAGAGAAGGTTAAGGGGGGACTGACATGGGGAATAGATATTTAATAATGGGCTCTTCAATCTTGCAGAGAAAAGGTCTAGCATGATCCAGTGGCTGGAAGTTGAAGCTAGACAAATTCAGATTGGAAATAGGCTGTAAATTTGAATAGTGAGGGTTATGAGCTATTGGGATAATTTTCTCCATCATGGCCATTTTAAAATCAAGATGGGATGTTTTGCTAAAAGATCTGCTCTAGGAATTATTCTGGGGCAGGTCTCTGGCCTGGGTTGTACAGGAGGTCAGACTAGGTGATCACAACAGTCCCTTCTGGCCTTGGGATCTATGAATTCCTTCTCTTCCATGCGGTGATGACCTCGCACAACAGCTTGCTCCCTTGGGGGAAAAAGTAGTCAACAAGCAAGAGGAGCCCCGTTTCCACAAGACACAGAACTTTCCCAGAACCTGGACTCAGGCTCTTGAACTTGCTGCCTTTCAACGTAAGAGACCAGCACCCTTGCCACATGCAAACTAAATGCAGAACCCATGTCTTCTGCGTGGCTTTCCCCTCATGATTCCCGGAGGCACAGAAGTATCCTCGCTTCAGATAATGAAAAATTCTAGCAAGCTCTGCTCATTCTAGCCAGCAGGGCTGGGGGGAGAGAGATTGTAATGTTTAATCTTTGTGGAAGGCACAGCAAACGGTGACCTTGCAAAGCCTAGATAGGATCGGTGTTGCTGCTGGATCTGGTCTCACATAACATCTTTGTTTAATGTGCTGAATGGGAGAGGAGAGATACTAGATATGTGGGCAGGAAACACAAAATGAGATTTCACTTGGCCCGGTTAAGCTAATGCATCTGGGATAAACAATCAAAACCATTCCTATTCAGTAGGTGGGAGAAGTCTGGGGAGCAGCGATAGAGAGACCGACATAAGGTCAGAGAGATGAACTTGTAATGTGACTGCACTGCACAAGCAAATGTGACTTTTTTTTTTTAGGCTGAATACACAGATGCTTTCCAAAGTGTGGGGTTAATAGTCCCTTACTATATATGGCTCTGATGTGACCACACCTAGGTGACTGTGTCCCTTTCTGAGCTCCTTCTCCAAGAATGCTGACAACCCAGGGCCTTTAGGGATGGATTGATAGGGGAGAGACTAAAAGTGTGTAGCTTGGCTAAGGCTTTGTCTACACTGCCAATTGAATGACAAAACAAAAGAGGGCTCCTGCCAACAAAGCGGCAAAACTTTTGTCTTTCGCGCGGGGGGTGGGGGCTGGGGGCTGGGATGTTTAAAGTACCCATAAAAGACAAAAAGTTTGTCAACGACTTCGCAGTGTAGACATACCCTTATTAGTGACATGGCAGTGTCGCTAAAAGCTGTATAGTGTAGACAAAGCCTAAGACAGTGGTCCCCAACCTTTTTTGTCTGGCGGGCCCCAGACGACGAGCCACGGAGGACCGTGGCGGCAGACCAGCATCTGCCGACAAGCAGCAACATCAATAGGCGTCACCGCCGAAATGCCGCCGCCGAGCAGCGTCATCCAGAGGTGTCGCCGCCGAAAATCGGCGGCATTTCGGCGGCGACGCCTCTGGATGACGCTGCTTGTCGGTGGCATTTCAGCGGATGCTCATCCGCCGGCCAGTACGCGGGCGCACTTAGATGCCCCGGTGGGCGTCATGGCGCCCGCGGGCACCGTGTTGGGGACCCCTGGCCTAAGAGATGACTAAAGGGGCTGAGTTGGAGCAGAAGTGCTAACAGTCTACAAATGTTTGACTAGCAGCATGTTCTTTAGGGTGGTACAAAGAGGTATAAAGAGAAGCGACAAATAAAAGGGAACATCCCTGATGTTCAGCCTGTATTTTCCTGCCAGTGAGATTATGAAATGGTTGGAATAGTCGCCAAGGCCCAGATTCCCAAGGGACCCCCTCCCACAGATGGGGCCAGTTTTTTCCAAAGAGCCCAGCTCCGTTTAAGCAACTAAAGATGGGCTAGACCTTTAGCAGTGCTCTGCCCGCAACAGCTCCTGCTGGGACACCCGATTTTAACACAGGGTGCTGAACTCTCCTGAAAATCTGGAACTGTTGGAGGCTCCCAGGAGGCTGCATTCCTGAAGACATTTTAAAAATCCACTGGGACTAGCAGGCAGTCAGGACTGATCCCCAAACCTACCCTGTGTACGAGGAGATCCTGAGCTCCCTGCAGTCTGGCAGTGCTGCGGGGGGTGGGGGTGGGGGGCACTGGTGAGGCAGGAGGGGCGGCTGGCAGTGCCCTCTGGCAATGCCCTCGGACCTTCCCCACTCCAGCTGTCTCAAAAGGGCTTTGGTCGTGGTCTCCGTCCACCGGTCTCTGTCAGTTATGCATGTCAGGCTCTCACCAGAGAGAATGTCCCTCTGGGAATTGGGCTGATGGGAGGAAAAGGGGCAAATTCTCACCTTAGATCATGGTCAGGTCTGCTCAGTGTTGTGGTGGAGCCCTGAGCCACGCTGAAATGCATCAGGAGTCAGCAATTCAGTAAGGAGATGCTCCTTTCACCAGGACGTACCATGGTGCTGGGGGGCTGTGATGCAGGAAGGGTAGGCTGACAGATGAGGCTTAAAATCAAAGTCTTGACTGTTTGTGGTTATTTTCACAAGAGTCAGCCGCAGGGCCGGCTCCAGCTTTTTTGTCGCCACAAGTGGCGAAGAAAAAAAAAGAAAGAAAAACCTGATTGAGCTGCTGCCGAAGTGCCACCGAAGAGGAAGAGAGGGAGTGAAGGACCTGCCGCCGAAGACCCGGACATGCCGCCCCAATAACGGACGGAGTGCCGTCCCTTTCTATTGGCCGCCCCAGGTACCCGCTTCCTTCGCTGGTGCCTGGAGCTGTCCCTGATCAGCCGTTGACTCCAGAGTCTTGGCTAAAATCTAGCTCAGGGTACTGTATTCTGCTTAGTGTAGACTTCATCCGGCAGAGCTTTTGTTTTTGTGTGTGTTTTGTAAAGCACCATTTATACTTGCAGAATAACAATTCTGCTGACCTAAATTTGCCCCTGCAGTTTTCCATCAAACAGGGGATTCTTCTGCACTTCCTGACCTTATGGTATGGGGAAGTGTCACTCTGAGCAGTTTAACCACTGCTGTCTTCCACCTTGGAGGTGGCTGCATTTCGTTAGTGAGCCAAGTGATTCCTGTGCCTCTGTCTAGTTGGTAGAGAGCTGTGGGGTCTTTTGGAGTGAAAGTCAGACAATGAATTTTTCCTCCACAGTCTTGTCCTTTAACTTTCCCTGATAGGTGAGGCTTCCCTAATAGGTCATATTACAGGAGAGAAGAGAAGCAAGATGATTAATTCTTGCTGCAGACAAAGTTAGTATGTTTAGTAATGTTTGCTAAGAGCAGTAATTGCCATTAGATGCAGACTCCACCATACCTAAATCCTGGCCCTCTAGCTCGGAGTGAGGCTGCCGGGCCCTGTTCTGCAGATGTTCGCTTTTTGCCTTCTCTCTCCAGCCAAGCTGGCTCACCCTGCTTTTTCTCTTGTCTTTCCTGCAGCCGAGAAAGTGACCTCTTTAGGCAAGGACTGGCACAAGTTCTGTTTGAAGTGCGAGCGCTGCAACAAGACCCTGACCCCTGGGGGCCATGCTGAGGTGAGAGCAACATTAGAGCATCAGTTATGCATTTGTCCCACCCTGGGTCAGGGGGGAAAACGTCCCAGCATCATGTGAGCGTGTCTCAAGGTTGAGATGATGGAGAGTCACAAGATGCTGTTGCTTCTGCTGGGATGGCTAGGAAGCCCGCCAGGGTGGGGCTATTACCCCAATAACTGGGTCTCATCCCAGGAGCCAAGAACGGGCTGTAATAATATACTAGAGGGTTGCATGCTTCATTGATTATGTAGGCAGAGCTGGACACTCAGCCACCTCCTCCCCCTCCCTGCCCCCCGTGGGTGCACTGCCCAGCTTGGACACCTGGTTTGTGGTGGGAGGGGTAGGGAGTGAGGGGCTTGTAGCAGCCTGATCTTCACTCAAACCAGGCCCACAAAGTGCCCGTGTGGTGCTGCGGGCGGAGATGGCTCTCTGGTGCCCTGACCTGGAGATCACTGCCTCGCCCCTGTATCTCAACCTGTAGAATCATAAGTTAGGTTGGTGGAAAACAGGTTCTTCCGGTTTTATGATTTTCACCAAAATGAGTAGGATTCTGCCCATTGATACCTCAAACATTCCCTGAAATTTTGGAACAGCCCGGATGAGATTTTCAAAAGTTATCATGTTGCAGACAGATAGAGAAATGCCATTGAGTTGAGTGTAAAGGCCTCGCTGTGCTCTGCTAATTCAGAGGGTCCTGGATCTTGGGACGTTTGGGAAAGCGGGAAGCTCTTGTAGCCCTTTACTTTTCCATCACACAGGGTGCTCCTAGTGCTATCTGAGTCATCACCCCAGGTGTTTTCACTAGGCTAAATGTTGCCAGTTCTGCCCTGTGTGCAAGGTGAGAGAGGTGCTGGGGAGGGAATGGAAGATAGCACAATCACCAAACTCAAATCAGCATTTGGGAAGATGCCCTGGGCAAATCCAAGACAAGCAGTGCTGGCTCTGAGCTAGGCAGGTTCAAACGCAGCCTTTCCAAAGCACTCCACCCAGCCATGATAAAGCAATAGAAAGAAAACCTTGTCTGCAGAGTCCCCACCCAGTTAAAATGAAAAGGAGTGGGTTACCCAAGCTCTCGGAGATGGGTGCAGGCGAGGCAGGAGTTGGAGATGCAGAGCTTTCCAACTTGCGTTCTCCATACAGCTATTAATGGATAAAAAAATCTGAATTCATTTTCAAATGTAAATATTTGGAGAAACATAAGAACCGAGGCCCTACTGAACTTTGGGAAACAACCTTGCGCGGTGCTAGGATGGTCTTGTTTAACTCTCACTTGGACTCCACTCCCTTCAGAAGCCCTTTAGGAACCTCAGTGAGCAGGGGAATTTATGGAATAGGGTTCTGAGGGCTGTTGGGGGATGAAGGTCTAAATGGGGCTGTGAGTGGGTGGTTACCCAAAGGCATGACATAATGGGGAGGGGTCGACTGGAGGCCCTAGAGGAGCAGACGTGTTTCTATATGCCACGCTGCAGATTCTCCCCTCTAAGGACATACAGCCTCCGTGTAAACTTGTACTGGGTAGCTGCAGAGCTGGCACTCCCCAGAAGGCTTGGTGGTTTTGTACTGCTTGTCTGAATCTCTTGGTTCTGGAAACTGGGCTGGATGTCTGGTAAAAGTGGGCTCTGTTGTGAGGCTTCTGGACCCTGATGCTGCTGATACGGTAGCGAACACTCCAGTTAAAGTTGCAGAACAGAACCATTTCTGTTGTAACCTCCGTTTTCCCCTCCTTCCCATGCTTGATCTCAGCCGAAAAGAGAACTCCGTTGGGAAATGGGAGCATAGTTCAGTCCGCCATTGCAGTTGCTATAACAGTGTGATAAATCTGGCATAGGTGCTGGAACTAGGGGTTCTGGGGATGCTGCTGCGCTCATAGACTCATAGACTTTAAGGTCAGAAGGGACCATTATGGTCATCTAGTCTGACCTCCCGCATGATGCAGGCCACAAAAGCTGACCCACCCAATTTCCCTTATCTCAGCTGTTGAAGTCTCCAGATCGTGATTTAAAGACTTCAAGTCGCAGAGAATCCTCCAGCTTGCGACCCCTGCCCTATGCTGCGGAGGAAGGCAAAAAACCTCCAGGGCCTCTGCCAATCTACCCTGGAGGAAAATTCCTTCCCGACCCCAAATATGGCGATCAGTAGAACCCCGAGCATACAGGCAAGATTCTCCAGCCGGACCCACATTTTACCAGCGATGGCACGTTATTGCCTAATTGACTAAAATCACGTTATCCCATCAAACCATTCCCTCCATAAACTTATCTAGCCTAATCTTGAAGCCAGAGAGGTCTTGGCTTAAAGTGGTTTACAGTTTGGTTCAATGGCTCCTTGGCTTAAAGTGGTTTACAGTTTGGTTCAATGGCTCTCAGCACCTCCCTATACAAATTGAAACCCCTGAAATCTCCTTTAGCCTGACCACTAGGTATTTCTCCTGCAGATAACTTAAACAGTGAAGAGTTGAAGCTCGTCACATATTGTCCTGAGGCTTGGCATCTTTCCTAAGATTGAGGGGGGACTTAAAACTAAACAAGTTCTAAGAGCATAGACGATCCCATCTGAACTGAAGCTACTAAGCAGAGACAATTTCTGTTTGGGTCTTTTTTAAAAAGCAAAAACAAAAAGGAAATTAAAACCAGTTTTCCTTTTTTTTTTTGAAATTGCCAAAAAGCAGGCAATTAAAAGAATAAAGGTTGTCATGGTAATATTGGCTGGGCCACTTTCACTTCCTGTGTATCTCTGGTATGTATTTAAGAATTTAAATAGTAATAAGTTACACATTTAACAAGACAACTGGAATAGAAAACTTCCCATCTGTGCAATGCATCTGAGTAGGACAGCCTTAGCCTGTAGCTGTGGACCCTTGGTATGTCCTTTGGTGCTGCTTCCACAGAGTAAACAGCCAAACTCCCAGTGATTGCAGTGGGAGTAGGATTGAGCCTCTGTTAGCTTCTCAGAAGTCTGTTCCTCTGTTCAGGGCAATAAAGGTGACCCAGGGAGATAGCTGAATGCTTACTCTGCTCTCTGATTTGCTAATACAAAGCACACTGAAGTTTATCACACACAAGCCTTTGCAGCGGTCTGCTCTCAGCCAGCCCCCTGAACATGAGCCTGGTGTTCCCTTAAGCTCCTGTAGTCCTAGTGCCCTTTTAGCGTGTGCTGTGTGATTTCTGTTGGAGGCAGCAGCTGGTTAGGGTAAGGAACCCATGTGAGGCTCAGTGGTTCTGCCAGGCCTTTTCTGCTGCATTATATCCTGCTCGTGGACCCAAAACCTCCTCCTCATTTTTAGGCGAGGTTTGCTTGATCTTGCCCCTGCTTGTCATGTGAGATGTGGGTGCATGGAAGGATCTTCAGAAGTGACTTAGCAGCACGAGCCCTATTGCAAGTCACTGAGTCATGTTTGAAAATCCACCATGCAGTGCACATAACTGGTGCTAGACACTGGATCTTTGTAGCTCTAGCATAGCCTTCTGCCCTTGAGGAGCTGGACCTCTGGGTAACAGACTAGGCTGAGCTCTGCCACTGGGAGCTGTTCGTTGTCAGGATCACCCTTGCTCCCACTGCTCTGCTCGCATGCTTTCCCAGCTGGTCCCGTTTGTTCGTTAACCGAGCAGCACAGAGATGCTCCGCAATGAAGAACTATCTAAGAGAAGTCTCTGAGTTCGGGATGGTGCTGGTTTTCCTCTCTGTCTTGCCATGAGCTTGTAGTAGGGTAAAGGACCAGTGGTTTGTTGCAAAGCTTGTGTCTTTCTGCTGAGTTTCCCCTTCTCGCAACCTGCGAGCCCCTCCCCGACAGCTGACAATCCTATTTCTGTCTCAGTGGGTTTGGCTCATTGGCTTCTTCCTTGTGTTTCTAACAGAACCCAGGCCAACAGAGCTGTACTGTGATTATTGCTTCCGCCTCTGTGCTTCAGCATCTGCTGTCGTTACAGTCCTTATGCTGCAGTGGCAACTACTGCAGGCAGATGTGAGAACAGTGGCGCGTGGGTCTATGTCAAGCTGTTCTGTGTCTTGGAGACAGATTTATGGCATTCTGTTTTGTATTAAGACTGAATTCACATGACACTTTACCTGTTTGTAGCCGTTATAAGATCTGTCTGATTTCCATGCTCTGCTACTCGAGTAGCAGAGCCTGTGTCGGAAAGTGGTTCCTCTTGGCCTGTATTCCCATCCTGGAAAGCTGGTGTGGGGGGAGTTGCTGGGAACAGAGTGTGCCGTGTCTGTGTCCAGAGGTGCACACGGAAGCCTGGGAAGTCCCTGATGGGGACCTGGCAGAGCTTAGCAGAAAGCAGCCTTCTCAAATGTCTCTGCTAAATCCAGCTGAAGCCAGTGTCACAATAAAAATGGAAGGAGGGAGCTTTAGCTGCTTCCATGAATGGCAAACTGCTGCCTCAGCCCAAGGCAATGGCAGAGATGGCATGCCTGGAACAGGAAGGCTTCCTTTTCCCAGTGTCCTCCAGTCTTCACCCAGAGGGGAGGAAAGGGGAGAGTTTGTGCCATCTTGCTCAAAGTGGGGGAGGTCTTTCTCTCTCTCCAAGGCCAGGTATAGCTTTGTGCTTGGGCTTACGCAGTCAGTGAAGTCTGGCCAAAGCACATGGGGTCTGAGCTGCAGGTGTCCTTGATCCAGGGACTAATTTGCCAGGACTTTACCAGAGTGCTGAGAATCCAGCTGCGGTCTGCATGGGAATAGACTCAGCCCAAGCCAAACACCTGCTCAGAGGAAGCTAACTGTCCCACAATCACTACTGCTGCCACTCAGCTGTCTCTGTTTTGTATAAATTGGGGATCTGTGTCCCTGGAAGCTGGTCTGGTCTCTGCTCTCAGGGCTGTCCCTCTTGGTGTTACTGCAAACGGTGTCCTGTCCTATCCTGGGCTATGTACGCTGCAGCTGATGGGCCACCAAAATGACTTGCTGGCCAGCCAAGATAGTGCCAGTTATGGTAAGCTGGCAAGCTGCGTTGGGCCCATCCTGAGACCTCACAGGCCCACTTCTCCTCTCCCACTGCCATGTGCGAGCCCTGGGGTGGGGCAGGCTATAGGAACAGACTGGGTCAGACTCGAGGTCAATCCAACCCAGGGCTCCTGTCTCTGGCAGAGGCCAGCACTAGATGCCACAGAGGAAGGTGCAATAACTCCATAGTTAATATTCCTTGGACTAGGGGGGTGCGGCCAGGTGCCTTCCAGGCCCCCCCGGGCAGCAGTGAGCTAGCATAGTCCCATGTGCGCAAAGGCCGTTGCTGTGTGGCATTGCGTCCTCAGGCTGCAGATGGGGGTAGGGTGACAATATTTGACCATATTTCCCAAAAGGAAAACGGAACACCGCATGGGGCTAACCCAAGCCGCCCCCCTCCCCCCCCGCACAAGGCTGGCCCGTGCTGCTCATCCGAGCCCCCCTCCCCGTGCTGGGCTGGCGTCGCTGCTTGCTCGAGCCCTACCTACCTGCCCGAGCCCTGCCTCCCTGGACTGTGCGCGAGCGCTGCTTGCAACCCCACATGTTCCTCCGCACCCCACTTTTTGACAAAAAACTTTTTGATCAAGTTGGCAAGAGCAAATGGGACAAATGCCCACGTTTGCCAAAAAAGTCGGGATGGCCAGGACAGGGCTTAAAACGGGATTGTCCTGGCCAAACTGGGATGTATGGTCACCCTAGATGGGAGGAGCGTCCATGGGGAAACACTGTCTCTTCCTAATGGTGCAGGGCAGCAGGCACTGGGGAATGGGAGCCTGAAACCTGGCATGTGACAGCTGCCGTGCAGCCTGCTGGGTCTTCAGGTCTGAGCACCATGGAAACGCTCTGCCCCTTTTGTCAAGACAAACGCTGGGGTGGCTGTGGCTCCTGCCGGGGGGGGGGGGGGGGGGAAGCTCTGTCTTCCCCCCCCCCCCCCCCCATGCAGGTGCCGCAGGTGCAGACAGAACAGGCCACTGGCCTCAAGGGCTCTGAACTGCAAGATGCTCTCTGGGAACTGGCCCGTCCTGCCCAGCCAGGAGAGTGAAGCCGGAAGCGAGTGATTATGGGTGACACTAGAGTGTCTTTCACTCAGCTCCGAGCCTGGAGCGCCCAGTGCAGCGCTGGAGAAGGCGGCTCCCAGACACCTGCCTACGCTCGGGGGCGAGGGGATCCCGGCTCTGACAACACTGTGGAATAGAAATGAGGAGCAACAGTTGGGGCTGTCCGGGCAGGCCCCATAGAGGAAAGTTCTTGATCCCAGCTGTGGCCCGGGGCTCCCGCGGGGAGGACGGACAGGGCTGTCATGGGCCGGGGCTCCCGCGGGGAAGATGGACAGGGCTGTCGTGGGTTGGGGCTCCCGTGGGGAGGACGGACAGGGCCGTCATTGGCCGGGGCTCCCGGGGGGAGGACGGACAGGGCTTTGCTGTTGTGACCTGAGGTGTAATCATTGGATGCGCTCAACATCAGGGAGGATCCTGGGCTAGCTCAGGCTTTTCCCTTTTGCATTGTCCCAAAGCGTGGCGTGCTGGCACCTGTGCATGGCTTGCATTGTCCCAAAGCGTGGCGTGCTGGCACAAGTCCTTCCTGCCCACCTCTTTCGCTCTTGCTTGCTCTTTTGCTGACTGCTCCTCTGTTTAGAAACCCAGGACCCTGCCAGACCTCAAGCAGGACAGCCTGAGCCCAATGAATAAGTCCCCAGGCAGTGAGGGACCCAAGAGCAGCCGCTCCTGCTCTCGGGCTGACCTAGGAATCCTGGTTTCTGGGGGAAGTTCCTGGCTGTTTGGAGTTTGATCTGAACACTGAAATGGGAGGATGGGGGAGCAGGTCCTGTCAGCAATGACATTTGGTTGGTGGTGGGGAGCGCTTGGGGTACAGAGAGCCCAGGGGATGTTTGTGGCTGTCTTTTTATATTACTTTAATCTTTGCTTTTATATACACCGTGACCAAAGCTTGGGGCTGCGGAGTCCTTGATCTGTGTCTCAGTCTCTGGTCCTGGGATTGGGGGAAGAATGCTCCAGTACAGACATGTTCTTCATCCCCCTCCCTAGCGCAGACCCTGCCCATTTCTGGCGCTGCCACGCCTGCACTGCCACCTGGGGCTGGGTGGGGTCGATCACAGCTCCTTGCACCACTGCAGGAGAGGGTGTGGTAGCTGAGGCTTGAGGATGACTGGCAGAGCTGTTAGTGGGGCCCAAGTCTGCAATGGCAGGGGGTGATGCAGTTCAGCATGAGATGTGTTGGTGAGAAGCTGCGGGGGGAGGGAAGAGGGGCTTAGAAATGGGATAGTGAAGTACAGGGGGGATGGTAAAGAGCAGAATGGACCAGCAGGGGGTGCTGCAGGTCAAAGACAGGTATGTTGGGAGTGCGGAGCAGTGCTGGCAGAGCTGGGGTGCCGCACTGACTTCTAGTCAGACTTGTTCATTACTCCGTTTCAGGACATGCTGCAGCAAATAGAACAATTTTTGGGGTGTGAAATGTGTGCAAAATCTCAGTGCATTTAAACCAGCAAAGCAACATGGCACGCAAAGTGTCTTGCACCTCTGCCCCTGCCAGGAAGGCTGAGTGTCCAGTGCCTGGGAAGAGCAGAATGCTTCTGTTGGTGACTCACCCCAGAGGCATGTGCTTTGGTTCTCCAGTGTCCCATCTGGATGGGCCCAGGCCTTCCAGCGAATTCAGCCCCGGGGGATGCATTCCACATTTACTAAGGAGACAGACACATGGCCATTTGACTTCCTTTTTGGTTCTGTGCAGAGCGGTTTGTGCTCAGCATCCCAACCCTTGCAGAACCCAGCTGCCAGAGCCCACAGATACTTTCTCTTTTCTTTGACTCGCTTCCCACTGACTGGTGGGAAACTGCTGCCGGGAGCTGGAATAACATTATCTCCTGCCTGCTGGCTGTCCCAGCCCCTGTCCCCTCCCCTTCCAACCCCCCCAATCAATGGCAGTACACATGGCCCAGTCCTCGTGATAAGGGCATGACATAAGGGGGGAAAACTCTTGCTCCTTATCACTCTGTCCAGAGAGAAAACTGCTTTTCCTCTAAGCAATCAGCCCCTGTTTGATAATGTGAACAGATAACTGCTCTGATGAGGCAAGCACCATAGCAACCGTGCCTGGAGAGGGACCCGAGGGGGGAATGGTATCATGGCCTCCTGGGGATGTTCTCTCTTTGCCTTGCTAGTGAGACTGGGGTGCAGCATGGAGGTGGGGGGAATGAGGGCAGCAGGGGGAGAGTGGCATGTATAAAGGGCTTTATTGATATGATTCGGGGATGGATGTGTTGTGCATGAGTGAGTTATGCATGGTCTCAAATGCAGGCTGATAATACCTTATCCCAGTCCTTACCCCTGCACATGCCGCTATGTTGCAGAAAAGTTATTTAGAAACTTTGAGGAGATTTTTTTGTTTGTTTTAAATGGACTGGCCCCACTCTGCCTTCAAGATCACTGGGAATTGCAGAGATTTGGGGCGGGGTTTTCATTCCATACGTTTTCAAACAGGACTTTTTTTTTTTTTTTAACCTTTGAAATTTTCAGCTGAATCTTTTATTGGTTTTCTTTGTGTTTGTTTCAAAAGAAATGCATTTGGAAAATATCCCACTGTGTGACTAAACTGACCAATCGGAAATTAAAATACCCCAAAATCAATTAAGACAGATGAGCACCAAAAAATGAAGCTATGTTGCGGCTCCACAGGCTGCACAGCAAAGGGTGACCAAATTCAAAACAGAGAGCTGGAGCTATGGACATTCTGCCTGCTGATAATCAGGCCAATTAGTTAGGGGTCTATATACGGATTTAGGTGTCTCGCTTTAAGCACCAAAGCTTGAAAATCTGACCTCTGTTTATATATACAAACTCCCCATCTCCAAGTCTAAAAGTATTATAGTAATAATACAATCTGAACTCCACAGTAGATGGAAATCACTTAAAATAAATGGTCCAGTCTTGCCAGGATGACGCAGTTTGGCTCCCAAGACCTTAAATAATCCCCCAAAATAAGCATATAAACAAGAGAAGTCCAACCCGCAGAATACGTTAAAAGGCAAAATTGTATGTTACCGGATCCTTGTGTCATGTTGCAGAGTTTCAGCTCTGAGAGCCTGTTGAGCTGAACTGCCCGTGGGTTCTGGTGTGCCCTCTCTTTCATGTGGTTATTTTATGGTGTAATTGAATTCTTTTGGGAAATACGTAAACATGAAACCCCCAGAATATTCACTGAAGTGAACACCCGGGGCTGTGTATTTAGAGTGTTAGTTATTGAAATGGATGCTCTGCTCAGCTCTGGATTCAGCTGCATGTAGCCCCGGGGTACCTGAAGGAGGGCACAAGGTGCCAGTGACAGCCCAGTTACATTTGGTTCAGTTAGTGCTTTGTGGCAGGTCTCTGATTCACTGGAGGGGGACTCCACAATTCCAGCACGGGGGGCTGGGCGGGGTGGGCCGAGCCATCTATGGGTCTGTATGGGTTACCAGTGGTGAGTTTGTGTTATGGGTCCCTCTCAGTGTTGATCCACACGGTATATTAGTCTGTAACAGCCCTCAGTGACAGGGGCTTGGTTCTTGAGCTCAAGCTGTAGCCGTTCATGCTTCCAGCTCTGGATTTCTGTGGTTCGGTCCCCCGGTGTGATGACCATCACATGCTCACCGCAGACAGGGGGATGTAAACCTGATAAATCTATCTAGGGCCGTACAAGGTCCCCTCCGTCACCACAGTATCTGAGCACCTCAGTCTTCAATGCGTTTGTCCTCACAACCGCCCGGTGGGGCAGGACAGTGCTGTTATCCCATTGTACAGGTGGGAAACTAAGGCACAAAGTGACTAGCCCAAGGTCATGCAGGGAGTCTGGGGCAGGGCAGGAATTGAACCTGGGTGTCTCGAGTCCCAGGATAGTGCTGTAACTGCTGGGCTATCGGAAAGGAAAGCTGGCGGGCTATTGGTGTTACTCTAGATCAGGGGTGGGCAAACTTTTTGGCCTGAGGGCCACATCTGGGTATGGAAATTGTACAGTAACTCCTCACTTAGTCGTCCCGGTTAACGTTGTTTCGTTGTTACGTTGCTGATCAATTAGGGAACATGCTCGTTTAAAGTTGTACAATGCTCCCGTCTAACGTCGTTTGGCAGCCGCCTGCTTTGTCTATTGCTTGCAGGAAGAGCAGCCCGTTGCAGCTAGCTGGTGGGGGCTTGGAACCAGGGTGGACCGGCAGCCCCCCATCAGCTCCCCCTATCAGCTCCCCGCTCCCCTAAATTCCCTGTGAGGCAGCTGCCCAGCAGGCTAGCAATTGCAGCTGTCCCTCCTCCCACTGCAATGTGCTGCTCCTGCCCTCTGCCTTGGAGCTGCTCCCCGAGACTCCTGCTTGCTGTGCAGGGGGGAGGGAAGGAAGAGGGGGGCTAATGTCAGGGGTCCCCCTCCACCCTGCTCCTGCACCCCACTTACCTCAGCTTCCATAGAGCAGGGGGGACACACCAGGGCTCAGGACGGAGGGAGCTTGCAGCAGCTGCGGTCTCAGCAAGCTGATCTAATTAACAAGGCAGTGTACTTAAAGGGGAAATGTGCATATCTGTCGGTGTGTGTGTCTGTCTGTGATGTCTCCCCTCCCTCCATTCCTGCTGCCTTGCAGAGTGAGAGAGTTAACCCTTGAGGGCTCAGCCAATTGCTAGTTCATCATTTAGCAATAAAGGAAATATCCCACCCTCTGACTCCTCCACCTCAACCAAGCTTCACAGTCATCATCACTGTGCACCAGTATTAAATTGTTTAAAACTTATACTCTCTATGTGTGTGTGTGTGTGTGTGTGTGTATGTACAGCACTTTTGTCTGGTGAAAAAAATTTCCCTGGAACCTAACTCCCTCATTTACATTAATTCTTATGGAGAAATTGGATTCGCTTAACATCGTTTCGCTTAAAGTCGCATTTTTCAGGAACATAACTACAATGTTAAGTGAGGAGTTACTGTATGGCGGGCCATGAATGCTCACGAAATTGGGGTTGGGGCGCAGGAGGGAGTGAGGGCTCTGGTTGGTGGTGCGGACTCTGGGGTGGGGCCAGAAAGGAGGAGTTCAGAGTGTGGGAGGGGGCTCTGGCTGAGGCAAGGTCCTGGAGTGCAGGAGGGTGAGGGCTCCGGCTGGGGGTGGGGCTGGGGTTGAGCGGTTTGGGGTGCAGAAGGGTGCTCCGGTCTGGGATCAAGGGGTTCGGAGGGTGGGAGAGGGATCAGGGCTGGGGCAGTGGATTGGGACGGGGGGGCGCTCAGGGGTGCAGGCTCCGGGTGGCGCTTACCTCAAGCAGCTCCCGGAAGCAGCGGCATGTCCCCCCTCCGGGTCCTACACGGAGGCGCGGCCAAGCGGCTCAGCGCACTGCCCCATCCACAGGTGCCGCCCCTATTGGCCACAGTTCCCGGCCAATGGGTTGCGGGGGGCGGCACTTTGGGCGGGGGCAGCGAGTGAAGCCCCCTGGCTGCCTCTAAACATAGGAGCCGGAGAGGGGACATGCCACTGCTTCCCGGAGCTGTGCGGAGCTGAGGCAGGCACGGGTGGAGCAGCTGCCAACCCCGCTCCTCGGCTGGTGCACAGGAGTGGGACAAGCCCCAGACCCTGCTCCCCAGCAGGAGCTCGAGGGCCGGATTAAATCGACTGGCAGGCTGGATGTGGCCCGCGGGCCGCTGTTTGCCCACCCCTGCTCTAGCTGAAGCTAATGGTGGGCAATGGGAGGTGTTCTTGGGCAGGGCTGGAGGTCTTTTGTGAGGAACATTGTACATAAGAGAGAGAGTGCAGTACCTCTTGCTGTGAAGTTCCTCCCCTTTCCCAGAATGCTCTTCCTCTCTATATAAACTGTTTGACTGTTATGTGTAACAGAACTCCCTCAATGTTGGTCTACAAATTCATTCCCTTTTTGTCTCTTTGTGTATATTTTACAGACACTTAAGGAATGTAAGCTCCCGCCTCTCAGTAATGCCTGATATGGCAGCTAGTATGTTCCGGGGTTTGGTGTCTGGCACTAGAGATGCCAGGGGGAAAGCCCCTGCTAACCTCCATTCCTAATGCCCCTTCTCTCTCTCCCTCAGCATGACGGGAAGCCCTTCTGCCACAAGCCATGCTATGCAACATTGTTTGGACCAAAAGGTACGTATGCCTCCTGGCCAGCCTCCCCTTCATATGAGAAATGGACGCCCAGAGGCAGAAAGATGAATGCTGCCCATTTTCAGGGCTGCAGTGATTCACGCAGCTATTCAGAGTACTTGTCCTATCCTAGGTTTTAACAGGGGAGTTTAGGGCCCTGACAACTGCCCCAGACTCAGAGCAGCACAGGCCAAAGCTGTGTGAGGGATTCTTCCAGGGGAATCCAAAGAGCCACCATCTCAGCGCTTCACAGCCCCAAACCCCACACTGAGCGGCTCCAGATCAGCAGTGAGTTCAGAGGAACTTGCTCTTCACAGAGCTGGAGGTTAGATGTTTCAGGGAAAAAGTCACGACAGCTCCCCTGCAAACCACAGGAAGGGCTGGTCACTCAGACAGCATCGCCTCCCAGGAGGTAAAATAGTCCCAGGAGAGAGCCACATGGGGCAGAGCTGTGGTGGTGACTAACTCCAGCTCGTGGACGGGAGAGGGGCCAGGAGGCCATTTGTAGTGTGCTGCAGACATGGCCCTTTCCCAGCTGTACATCTTGGGGAAGGTGCAGTGAGACGACGTGTCTCTGGGCCAGCAGAACAGGAGTCCTGGAGAGACTGGCGGCTCCAGCTGGAGCTGGGAGTGCAGGCTGGCCAAGGCTTGCCTTTCGTAATGGCCCTGTTCCCTGGGAGAGGAGGAAAGCCCACAGGGCGTCTTGGATCCAACAGCCTCAAACACTGATGCTCCCATTGCAGGTGTGAATATTGGTGGAGCTGGCTCCTATATCTATGAGAAGCCTCAGATGGAAGAGCAGCCGGCTCTGAGGCCCATTGAGCATGTTTCGAAGGTAGAAGAGAAGAAAGTCAGTGGTCCACCGAAGGGGCCCAGCAGAGGTGAGTGCCGAAGGGGGCAAGAGGCTGGAAAGCCAGCATGGCTCTGCGCTCTGCTGTGAGAACCCTGCCAGCTGACCGGGGAACTCCGGCAAGGGGGGCAGATGAGGCAAGGGAGGGCCGGGTGGGGGCAGTAGCTAAGACTTCATGGCCCTTGTTCAGACCTGCACTTGGTGCCACTAGCTGCTGCGTAGCCAGGGACTTAGTGCAATGGCAGCGAAGCTCGGCTGTGAGTGGAATGAGGCACTGATGCGATTCTGGGTGCTCCCTCTGCTTTGCATGTACTTATTGGAATGACCACTAGGGGGCGTCCATAGCACACAGTGCACATGTCACTGTGGGACTCTCCAGAAGGACCCTGTCACTCCAGATAGGAGCTGCTACAGCCTGCATTCAGGTAGATGTGGGTCCACACCATGGCCTGGATGATGGTACGGTGGGCCTGATTGTGCTCTGGTGGTGGTCTTTCCAGAGACTAGCCCATATGTCCCCGCTGACCCGACCCCCAAGGGCTGGGTCTAGGGTGACCAGATCACCCAGGTCAAATATCGGGACGCGGGGGGCGGAGCAAAAAAAAAAAAAGGCGGCAGAGCAAAAAAACAACCCCCCCCCCCCTTCCTTCTCCCTCCGCAAGCGCTGGAGGGAGGCCCTGGAGACGCAGGGGAGCACGGGGCCGGGGTGAGTGAGAGTCCGGCCTGGCCCCGAGCACTGGCAGGATTCAGTCGGGCGGTACCTGGAGGGGGAGTAAGGGGGCGGCCCGCGGGGCCAGGCGGCAGCTGTTCTCCCCACCTGGGCAGCGGGACTCGGGAGCAGCCGCTGCTGCAGCTCCTAGTGCCGCGGCTGGAGGAAGCGGCCATGGCGCTCGGCGGCTGCGGCTCTGGCGCCCGGACCCGAAACCCCCGAGCCCGGGCCTGTTGCGGGGACCCAGCAGCGCGCACGCTGCGCCCAGCCCCTGGCCAGTTGCGTCTGGGCTGCTGCCCAGCTGGTACAATCCCGCGGGCGGCCCCGGAGTGGGGGCAGCAGGCCCCAGCCCCCCTGTCCTGCTCAGGTCCCACAGGGAAACGAACGGGGCTGGGCTGCCGATGCCTCTGCCCCAGGGCCGCTGCAGGATTGCACCAGCTGGGCAGCCAGCCCAGACGCGACTGGCCAGGGGCTGGGCGCCCGCAGCGTGCGCGCTGCTGGGTCCCCGCAACAGGCCCGGGCTCAGGGAGTTTGGGCGCCAGAGCCGCAGCCGCCGAGCGCCATGGCCGCTTCCTCCCCCCGCGGCAGTAGGAGCTGCAGCAGCGGCTGCTCCCGAGTCCCACTGTCCAGGTGGGGAGAACAGCCGCTGCCACCTGGCCCCGTGGGCCGCCCCCCTACTCTCCCTCCAGGTACCGCCTGACTGAGTCCTGCCTGCGCTCGGCGCCAGGCCGGACTCTCACTCACCCCGGCCCTGCGCTCCCCCTGCATCTCCAGCGCTTGTGGAGGGAAGAGGAATGGCGTGCTTGGGGAAGAGGTGGGGATTTGGGGAGGGAGCCAATGGGGGAAGGAGGGAGCGGAGTCGGGGAGGGGGGGGGCGCGAGCCCTTCCGGGCTCTGGAGCCTTTGCTTGTTTGTCCAGTGTCCCGACCTAACATTGGTCGGGACGCAGGACAAACAAGCAGATATCGGGACGTCTGGTCACCCTAGCTGGGTCAGTGCTATAGTAGGGGGTTGAGCAGGTTTGAGCCCAGGGAGCATGTGTGTCCTCGCTGGCCTTGCTGAGCTGCTGAAAGAGCCCTTGCAGGATTGCCCTGTGTCCGTGCTAGCCCTGTTGGAAGCTGTTTCCGATGCGGTGCCCTTTGGGTACCTACCCCACAGTTCCTGGCAAAGCTCCCAGAAGCAGTGTGTTCTGGGGTAGCTCAGAAGGCACTAAGGGATAGTAACAGCAGGACTGTTAGAACTATATCAGCTTGTCCAGGTCCAGACTGGCATCAAACCAGTTCAGAGTGAAACCCCTTAGAGTGAGCTGGCTCATAGACCTGCTGAGAGCTCGTCTGCTCTGGCTGCTGCTGAGATGCTTATAAAGCAAATGTGACAAAGTCGTCGCATGGGGGTAGCCTGGCTGTTGCCAGTGAATATCCCCAGTGTGGATTCACACACCCTTGGCCTGCCTGCCAGCTCTGAAAGCTAAAGTGCGTCACTGGGTTTGCTCCCGCAGAATTCTCCCAGGTGCCCTTGAAGGCCTATGTCTTCACTGCACCGTAACTCAAGCTTCATCCACGTGCACAAACCCTTAACCTGAGTGTAGTGGGGCTTGAACTCTAAGTGGCTAGCCCCTTGGGGGTACGGGCTGCTGCTTGCATTAGTGCAGCTCATCAGCTGCTAACCTGATGCTGTGTGTCACTTGAATGTTGTTTCCCAGGGTGGCTTCTCTCGCTCAGTCTAACTGCAGTGAAGACGTACCCTCGGGGATTAAAGAGCATTGTGAGGAGCTCCTGCCTGAATTTTCTCACCCTCTGCCCTTGTTGTGCATCTGCCCCTCCACATCTTTCACCAGCCCTAGGTCTTTCTCCCCTCTCACGCTGCCCTGGCTGTCTCTCTCCCCAGCATCCCTAGCTGTGCATCTCCCATGCTGCAGCCCCCCCTTGTTAGCCCTGAGGGTGTTATCTCCATGTTCCACCCAACCTAATCTGCTTAACAGAAATGACCATGACCGTATGCTATTTGCAACAGAGCCGTCACTCAGTCACCGATGAGCTACCTCCCCCACCCCACCTTCAAAAGCAAATAATGACATGCGCCAATGGGCTGTGATCTCGTCTGGTGGAGGATGCAGGGCAGAAGGAAGGGCACTGTTTAATGCAGGCCCTACACTCATTAAAGAGACTGGGGACAGATCTACACTTAAAACGCTGCAGCGAAGATGCTACTACACCAATGGGAGCACGTCTCCCATCAGCGTAGTTAATCCACCTCCGTGAGAGGCGATAGCTCTGTCAACGGGAGAAGCTCTGCAGTCGATCTAGCACTGTCTACACCACATGTTAAGTTGGTATAATTGCAGCGCTCCTGGGGTGTGGATTTTTCACAACCCTGAGCGACGTAGTTACACCAGTGTACATTTAAAGCGTAGATCTGGCCTGGCTCTGATCTTTAATGGTAGCTTTAGCCTGTTGATTCTGCAGCGAATGAAAGCCCCCTTTTAAAGGCACGGTTCATTGTTGATTGCCAGCTGGAGATGGTGAGCTCTGAATGTAGCTGGAGAGAGGGCCCACGGGTGGTGCAGTAGCACTGGGGTGTGTGGGGGGGTCCACGTAGCTGATTTCTTTAGGATCCTAAAGAAACTCTTCTCCTGTCTTTCAGCCTCCAGTGTCACCACCTTCACCGGGGAGCCCAACATGTGCCCGCGCTGCGGCAAAAAAGTCTACTTTGGTAAGGACCGGGGCAGGCTGGCTCCCTCAGTGTTCCCTGCTTATGCCCCAGGGTCACTTGTTTGTACTGTGAGACGTTCCTAACAGAGATCAGGGCTAGGTGCTGCACATACACATAGGAAGAGAGAGGCCTTGCCCCACAGCACTTAGACTCGGTGGAAATGGCCAACAAAGAATTACTAGCCCTGTTTTACTGCTGGGAAGCTGAGGCCCAGAGAGGTTATGTGACCTGCCCAAGGTCGCATTCCAGCAGTGGAATCCAGGTCACTGGACTGAGACTTGGGAGCCTTAACCATAAGGCAGTCCTTCCTCTGCGGGAGGGTTTCAGCTGCTGATATGGGGAGCCTGGAGGATGTGACTGCTTCAGTGGAGGGGGTTGTGAGGCCTTTGGGGAGGAGGTATCTGGGAGGCTAAGTGTGGGTGAGTCTAAATTGGTTTAAAATCACATTTTTAGCTACATCGATAAAACGCTCTAGGTAGAGGAACAGACTGTACAGGTAGTAACATGTTTACCTTCTAAATGGAATTGCACCACAACTAACAATAGGCATGTCTCCAACACACGTGCTCATACAGTCTCCCACGCAGAATTTGTAAGGCTGTTTGTAACAGTGCCATCTCATGACTTCCACTAATGTTACAAAGGTTTGGGCCACATTCTCTGAAGTCAGTGACATTCTGCCAACAGGGAATTTGGCTCTTTTGTTGCCTAGGTTAGTATTTACATGGTTCCCGGGAGGCGCTGGAGCTGTCACCTCCGAGGGCTGAATAGAGTACCAGGGGAGGCTGATTTTACCCCTTTGCTGCTGCTGTGGTTGGGTAGGAGACAGCTTTCATTAAGTCTCAGTAACACGCTCAGCAGCATGTCAGGGTATGGGTGCAGCTGACTCCCTCAAGGAAGAAGGAAAAGACCCTTCAGTAAAGGCCTAAGCTGTTCTTTGCAAAGGTTTCATGGGATGCTGGCAACACGTCAGCTCTCCAAGAGCAAAGCCTGCCCATGGAGAAGGTGTTGTGCGGACCCTCTCCACTGGAGGCCTGGTTCAAGAGCAGTCTGGCCCAGCCGTCACACTACTGCCAGCAGGTTTCCCTCTTGGCCATAGGCGCCGACTCCGTGGGTGCTCTGGGGCTGGAGCACCCATGGGGAAAAATTGGTGGGTGCTCTGCACCCACCGGCAGCTCCCCGCCCCAACTCGCCTCTGCCTCCTCCCCTGAGCACGCTGCCGGGTCCTGCTTCTCCCCCCTTCCAACAGCAAGCCTGGGAGGGAGGGGGGAGAGGGGGAACGCGGTGCCCTTGAGGGAGGAGGCGGGGCCAGGGCAGGGATTTGGGGAGGGGTTCAATAGGGGCAGGGAGGGGCGGAGTTGGGGCGGGGACTTTGGGGCAGGGGTGGAGTTGGGGCGGGGGTGGGGCCAGGGGGGCATGAGCACCGACTGGCACCAAAAAAAGTTGGCGTCTGTGCTCTTGGCTTGACCTAGACACGGGCTCTTTGGGCAGCAGGGCTAGGGGGTAGGAGCCTGGTAGCTGTGGGAGCTGTGTGTGAGCACTGAGGCTCTCTTGCCCCATGGCTAAGAAGGGGCAGTTCTCAGGTGAATGCTCCCCTAGTGTGGCCAACTGGGACATCTGCAAGATTTCCCACAATCCCTTGGGCGCCCCATCGGGGTGGTCTCAGCCTGCCTGTAGCTGTGCGGGTTGCTGCCAGGGGGCGAGCTCATGCTGTGGAAGCCCCGGCTCAGACATATTCACGCCAAGGCAGGGAATGAAGAGCTCCCACTGGAATATGTCCCTTCTTGTCTATGCTCCAGCTGAGAAGGTGACTTCACTGGGGAAGGACTGGCACCGCCCCTGCCTGCGCTGCGAGCGCTGCGGCAAGACTCTGACCCCTGGCGGCCACGCAGAGGTAAGGACTGAGCACATGCTGTGATCTGTTTGCCCCATGTGTGCTCTGGTGCAGGCTTTCGCCGCAACCACCTCCCTCCCCTCACACCTCCGCAGGAGACTCACACTGGTGCATGTGCATGTTCAAGCTAGCGAGGGATGGGGTTAGACCTCAGGACTGGATATTTCATTCCCCTACCCCTCTCCCGATTGCTGTCTTTGCAGCAGTAATGGCCCGTACCCCAGGGGGCAGTGTCTGGAGTTAGGCCGCACCCAGCTGTGATCCTGGGAGACCTGGTGTGACCCACATGATAAAGCTGATCACCCAGACAAGAGAAAGGGATATGTTGCGGGAGCTGGCCTCAGCTCTGGAGCAGAGTCCTTGCACCCCTGGCTAGCATCCCATCTGACCCTCCCACCTTATTTCACACACCTGCTTCTCAGCTGGGCACTGCCTCCTGCTTCTCACCCAGCTTGGCCAATGGCTTTTCCGCCTGTGACCTCTTCCCCGGTCCTTGGTGCTCACTGCCCGTGCCTGGGGATCACCAGGGACTGCAGTGGCCACGGACCCCCAAGACAGAGTTAGTCATCTGAGCGCACTCTGGCTGGCTAATTGTCTGGTGGTTTGGGGACTCCAGGTGGCAGACCCAGGCCAGTAGCCAGAATCGTGTATGCCAACAGCCAGGCCTGGGCTCGTGCGGTGTAAAGGGATAAAAGCTGTACTGTAGCGGGTCCGTTCCCCCAGAGCTGATCTGTCGCGGCGTCTCCCATGCGCTAGGTGTGGTGAGAGTGGAGTGCTGGGCTACTGGGAGCAGTCCTGGGCCTCTGGTGGCCGGAAGGCTTTTACCTCTGCCTCCCCATTGTTGCTGAGGAAGATGGGGAACTTCAGACTCCAATCACTGTCTGCATCCAGACTCCAATCACCGCTGCAGGCCCTTCCACCCCTGACTGCTCCTGCTCTGACAGGTCCAAGGCCTTGGCCTCTCTCCTGGGAGGATGCCGCAGTCAGGCAGCATTTCTGGCCCTGCAGCATTGGAGGGGAGGGCTGCACAAAGGGCATGGCCTGTGTTGGACAGACACCTGTGTGCAGTGGGTAGACAGTGCTCACGGCCTGCATGGCCATGTGGCAGCGGCTGCAGCAGGGGCAGGGCAGAGCCCCATGATGTTCTGATCCCCCCCCCCCCCCCCATCCCAGGGATGGTCTCACAGGAATAGCTGCACCCTGTAATCTCATCCCGGGGCTGGGGAGCACTCCCCACATTTGTGAGCTGAGCACCTCTCCTGCCATCGCGTGCTCCAGCAATCCCAGGCGTGCCCACCAGAGGACAGACTGGATTTAAATGGAAAGCTGGGGCTGTTGGCTGGGGCAGCCCTGGCGGCTGGGGCCAGCCCTGGCTGCTGGAAGGCGAATGCGGACACGTGGGGGAGGTTCCCATTGCTCAGCGCTGCTGGACCGCTCGCAGCACAAAGGCTCTGTGGCTCCAAGCGATGCAGGACATCAGTGAGATGGAGTGTGTGCTCTGTGCTCCAGGTGTGAGGGACTGTCTGTGCCATGGAGGGCGGGTTCCAGGGGCAGAGCGAGTGCTGCACTAGCAGGGAGACAGCAGCCCAGGCCTGGGGGCATTGGCGGAGCTGTCGGGGGGTCAGGGTTGTAGTAGCAAACCAGCCCCATGGGGAGCTTCAGGGCAATGCAAATTGAATGATGTCTCTCCAGGAGCCCCGTGCAGTTGGGGTGGGATGCTGGGGAGCCCCCCCCAATGCGCTGCCGTGGCAGGGCTGTGCCCCGGGGAAGGGCATGGGTGAGTGGCCATCTGCATCGTGTTCTTCTGCATCTCTTGGGTTGGGTGGCACTGACGTGTGTCTTGCTTTGCCCCCTCACAGCACGACGAGCAGCCGTACTGCCACAAGCCCTGCTACGGGATCCTCTTTGGGCCAAAGGGTGAGTGTGCTGCACAGAACCGGAGCTGCTGGAGGAAGGGCAGGAAGTGTCCAGAGGCCAGAATGGAGGGTGGGGGAATGGGTTTTCCTCAATGAATCCCTAAGGAGAGGGGTAGGTGGGAGTGTAGGGAGAGGGAGGGGGCCATGGGGCACCTGTCAGCAGTGACTGGGCACGCTGCCTCTGCAGGATATTCTCCCATCCCCCCGGCTGGCCGTGCCGTGTATCGGTTTCTAGGACCCCGCAGCAGATAGCCCAGGGGGGTACGTCGGGTGCCCCGGCACATCCAATACACCCAGAGGCTCCAGGAGGGAGGGCAGCCCTTTGCTAACTGCGCTACAGCCTTTGCCCAGGACGGGGAAGTGTTGTGGGGCCCACACATGAAACCCGAGGCTTGCTGCGTTTTGGAACCCAGCCAGCAGAACACAGATTGAGCACAGTCCCCTAGCTCCCTCTAGGGGCCAGGGCCAGGGGGTGCATGGGGCTCAGCTGGGCAAGGATCCTCTGGCAACTTGGCGAGGGCCCTTATGCAAAAGTTTCACCTACTGCTCAGCCCCCACTTCTCCATTGGCCCTTCCTGACTATCTGCTCCCCCCTTGGGTTCCCTATGCTCCCAGCCTGTGGAGCGGTGATGGGGCGTGGTTCCCTAATGTAGGAGGGCAGGCTGCTTGCACTACTGGATCCCAGGCAGGGATGGCCAGGCTCTTGGCCTTCCACTCACCTTCCTTCCCTTTTCTGACCTTCCCCATCCATTTGTCCCCGGCCTCCACGGCCGTATTGGCTGGGGCTCTGCGCAGCCCCCAGGCTAAGGGGAGGTATCTGCGCTCAGCACCCTGCCTGGCTGTCCTGGCCCTGCCCTTACGTGTGGCTCTTTCTCTGTTGCAGGAGTGAACACTGGAGCTGTTGGAAGTTACATCTACGATAAAGACCCCGAAGCAAAGGACCAGCCCTAAGGAGCTCGCTGCCTCCCTCCTGCCCGCCCGCCCGACACAGGCCACTCTCACTGCTCCCTCTTTCCTCAGCTCCCCTCTGTAGAAGTAGCTTAGCTCCAGGACGGCTAAGCCGTGCGCTGGAGCAACCCTGAGCCTGGCTGGCCACAGAGCTGTGCTCCCTGCTGTTTGTATTCTGGGCGGGGCAGTCCCGCCCTCTGGATTTTATAATATAATATAAGCTTTGATGTTAAAAACAGAAGTAGAAAGTGTCTCTGGTTGCTCCCAATGTGCCTGACTCTCCTGAGCTCTCCCATGGGGTTCCTTATCCCTCAGGCCCTCAGCCCCCTGCCAGCCATGGGATGGAGGCTTCCTGGGCATGACTGGAATGCACTTGGCATTGCAGTTCATGGTAGCCCTGTCCAAGCGAGCCCGTCGGCAAGCCCTGGATGATGTGCAGCCAGTGCAGGCTCCTGCTGCGCTGCAGGCTGGGACAAGCTCAGTCCCAGATCATCCATATCTAACAGCAGCTCCTTTCACCGCTGTGGTTCCAGTCGCAAGCAGGAGGACAGAGCTCGCTCCCCCAACCCCCCGGTAACATGGGATGGGGTGGGGGCGGGGAGAGCGTGGGTCCCCCAGGCTGGGTGCAGGGAGGAGTCACGTGGGGGGATGTCACGTGGGGAGATCACATGCCCCCTTTAGCTGGTGCCCCCCTTTGTGTCCCTCCCATGAGTCGCCCAGCCTTGAGGAAATGGTCCCATGGCCTGCCAGCCCTCCAGCTGGGTCTGCCCAGTGGCTGCTGGCATTCTGGGGAGGCCAATCAGGAACAGATGGCCCACTGGCTGTGTAGGACGGCAGTCTTGCACCTCAGAAACGGTTGTGTTAAGTGTGGGAGTCATTGCTTAAGCAGGTGTTCTCTTCAAGCCCAGGGAGAACGCTTTGGGCTCCATTGTGCCCTCAGTCTGCGAGCTCTGTGCACACACCATGTAGTTGCTCTCCTGCTCGTGTCCTTGCCTGGAGCAATGGGCGGAGCCCAGGCGCAGCTTCCTAGCTATTGGTGGGTTACGAGGCCATATGGCCTATATTCCTTTCAGTCCTGCTGTAGGTGACCACGCCGGCCTGCTGATGATGAGCATGGGCGGCCCATTTCTGGCATCCTTGCGCTCTGCTGTGTTGCTCAGGGCTAGCGCTTCCTTGGCCCTGAATCCCACCCGCCCGCCTTGTTCTCTGCAGCAGGTGGCAGAATTGGGAGCTTGGACTCTGGGAACAGCTGGGATGTACATGTGTGATGCCAGCCCCTGGTATGTAGACTGCATGCCCATTCCCAACAGCTGGGAGCAACTTAGTGCACTCTCGGGGCTGCCTAAACAGCTGCTTCTCCGCACTGTGCTGCAAGGAGAGGTCAATCCGTGTGATCCCAAATGTGTTCGCCGGGGTGCTGAGGGTGCTGCTGTAGGTGCACATGTACCCCAGCCTGCACCCCCAGTAACACTGAACTTCACAGTGCGCTGCATCCAGGACCATGGGAGGGTCCCTGTGACATGGGCCCTGCAGATAAATGCTAGGGTCTGAGTCCATGGCCCTAGCCTGTGTGGGAGGAGGGAGCGCAGGTCCGTTGTCTGTGCCATACAGCACACTATGGCCCTGGTGAGGGAATGGGCTGGGAGGGTCTGGTGGGAGAGTCAGGGGTGTTGGGACAATGGCTGGAAGTCGGCTGAGTGGTGTGAAGTGTGCAAGGCTCCTGCCTTCGCCCGCTCGGAGGAGACAGTTTGTTGTGTATGTGTTTTTAGTCTATTTATAAGCGGATAGAAATGTGCTTTCTGCTTCGGTGAATGGTGTGCACTCCCCAGGTCACCCCCCAGATCACCACACTGGCCATTCACACTGACCCCCTAAGAGGGAATTGGGAGCAAACCTACGGAGCTTGCGCTCTGCCTCCAGCCTGGCCTGTCGCCCTAGGCTAATGTAACCTGCAGGGCCAGCTGCCGTGCTCCCACCAGGTACAGGCCAACCAGAATGCACCTGAAACAAGCCAGCAAAACTGATTTCCTGTTATTATTGCTGACAATAAAAGTTTTGAACAACAAGTGGCATGGTCTGACTATGTGGGGGATGTGGTCCTTGCTGTCTGTCACCCAGGTTTATCACATATCCCGCTCTGATGAGTTAGGACCCTTTGCTCCCCTGGGGTGACCTGGAAAAGCAGACAAGTAGTGGCACTGTACCTGTCTCAGCTGCTTTGTGATGGAGAGGCAGCATCTCGGACTGTGGGTTTATTCCTGGCTCTGCCGCTTCCCAGCTGGGTGACCTTGTGCAAGACCTCGTGCCTCAGTTTCCCCTTCCCACCCTTTCTCATGTCTGTTTAGAAATGCTCTTGAGGACAGGGACTGTCGCATGGTGTCTGTGCAACGCCTAGCACAATGGGTTGTTGATTTCAGTTGGACCCATGATGCTAGCATAATGCAAAGGAGGCCTGACAAGTTACGTGGGTTCTGGAGAGTTTCTGGCATCACACAGGGCTGGGGGGGTGTGTTTTTTTTTTTTTTTTAAACCAGGAGTCCTGGGGTTCTACCCCCTTCACAGATCCTGCTCTTCCTGGTATCTGGCCCTGAGCACTGTCAGTAGAAGCTCAATGGAGCCAACTGTCTCAGCACATTGCTGTCTGGATGGGGGTGATACATGAAGGGCTCATGTTGTACAGCGGGGTTTCTGCTAGAAGTGTCCATTTGGAGGTGGAATATGCAAGAATCGTCCCTTAGCTGCTTCTCATTCTCTGCATCATTTCAGCTCAGTACATTGGAAACAGTCTTAAAATCACTGTCACGCTGGCCTGTTGTCTACCTCCAGCCCCCACGTTTCTGTCGCTGTGGGGCCTTACTGTCTATTCAGATGCTGCCCCAGTAGGGTACATGGGGCTTCAGATCAAAGAAGCATCCTGGGAGATGCTAGGGAAGGGATGGAGTGTGACTGACACCTGGAGCAGAGCAGTGCCAGATGCTGTACCAGCCAAGCAGTGAGGTCTGAAACCCCCCTGCCTGAGTGCCCAGTGCCTGGCTATGGGCATTTCCCCCTTCTGGATCCTGGTCAGGGAGTGGATCCCTGGAACAAACGCCCTGCCCACACTCTGCTAAGTCGCCTTCACTTATTTCCTGAGCTCTCCAAAGGGGCATCCCAAAACCTCTACGGAGGCCCTTTGAAATTCATTCCCCTGGGTGGATCTGGCTGGCCGGGGCATAGACCTGCCCTTCTCCCTAGGGCCTGTGGGGGCCTTGCCCGTTCCTGAGCCAGTGGCAAACCCCTGCGGGTTTCACTGTGCCAGCTCCGTCCTCCTTCCCTTGTTTGCCATGGATGCAGAGGAGCAGCCCCGTAAAGTGCTCTCTCTACGGCATTGTGCTCTGGCAAAGAGCCACTGCTGCGCTCCTGGAGCAGCCAAAATGTATTAGGGAGTCGGGCCCCAGCAGTACACAAAGAGGGCAGCAATGGGGGGCTTTGTGGGGATGGGGGCGGCGGCTCTGCAATGGAAGCAGTCTCTTGCTGAGAAGAACTTCCCCAGCCTGCTGTAAGCTGCTCGGTGTAAGGTGCATAGCGCCCAGCGTGAGTGGAAAAAGGAAACCCCAAGTGCTGAGAGTTGGCTCCAGGGAGTATGAGCAGAGCTACCTAAGGGACAGGCCCCCTGCTTCAGGAACCACTCACCTAATGTTACTGGCCTGACGTAGCTTTGTAAAGGAAACTGGACCCAGAACCCAGCCGCACCCCAACGTTAACCCCCCGGCCCGAATAGCCTGGCTGGGGCTTGGGGCTGGAGTATGGTGGCTAAGCCTCAGCCCTGCAGGTGGGGGTGATGTGGAGCGGCTCAGCCTAGCAGTTCCCAGCATTGCTCCTTGTGCATGATACGGAGGATGGGACATGCTTTGCTCGTGGCCCAGCCGTTGTCTCTCTCTCTGTGGAGCCAGGATTCCTGGGGAGAGGCAGGTACAGGTAGGGACTTGGCTAGTGACTCCTGTGCAGCTGGGGTGAGAGAGCTTCTTGCTCGCCTCTCTGTCCCTGCACTGCTCTGGGCAGTCAAGCCCTTGGAGGGACCTGGAAGGAGCAGGGGTTAATGGAAAAGTGCTGAGTGGGCCAGACTCTAGCTAGCTAACCTAGAGCTTCCCCTGTTTCTCAGCCTTGTCATCACAGGCCACTCAGTCAGCTCATTGCTGAAAGGGCCATGTGGGCTGAGCCAAAACTGCCCCCTCCTGCCCCCAAATGGAGTGCCCAACAACAGAATGTGTGTGGAAATGGGTGCTAAGTAGCACCGGCGGAGCGAGAAGGGATTTTGCTGTTGGTATGCAGGCCTGAAGACAGCTCCTTGAACATGAACCAGCAGTCACCCAGCACCTGTGGCTCATAGGCCAGAAGGGACCATCATGATCATCTAGTCTGACGTGCACATTGCAGGCCACAGAACCTCATCCACCCCCTCCTGTAATAGACCCCTAGCCTCTGGCTGAGTTAGTGATGGCCTCAAATTTTGATTTAAAGACTTCAAGTTACAGACACTCAACCATTTACTTGAGTTCAAATCAGCAAGTGACCTGTGCCCCATGCTGCAGAGGAAGGTGAAAACCCCCCAAGGTCTCTGCCAGTCTGACCTTGCAAAAATTCCTTCCTCACCCCAAATATGACGATCAGTTAGACCCGGAGCATGTGGGCAACACCCACCAGCCAAACACTAGAATTCTGTCTAGTAGCTCAAAGCCCTCCCCCATCTAGTGTCCCTCCCCAGCCATTGGAGATAGTTGCCTTTAGCAGACATGGCTAGGCCACATGCCATTGTTGGCAATCTCATCACACCATCCTCTCCATAAACTTATCAAGCTGAGTCTTAAAACAAGTTAGTTTTGCCCCCACTACTCCCCCTGGGAGACTGTTCCAGAACTTCACTCCTCTGATGGTTAGAAACTGTCATCTAATTTCAAGCCAACACTTCTCGAGGGCCAGGTTATAGCCATCTGTTCTTGTGCCAACACTGGCCCTTAATTTAAACATCAGGGAGGGAGAGGAGTTACTTATCCCTCTGCTGTAGTTATAGAGAGCAATCCTATCTCCCCTCAGCCTTCATTTGATTAGCCAAGCTCTGAGTCCCCTCTCGTAAGGTAGGTTCTCCATTCCTCCAGTCATCCTCATAGCCCTTCTCTGTCCTGTAGCTCTCTCCATGCTATTGGCCAGGCAGCCAGCCAGGGGATCAGGGCACTACACAGCTGGATGGTATTGCATTGCTATATTGAAGAAGCTGGAACGGAAGGGCACTCTCCAGGGTGGTGGGCGGTGAGTGCCGAGGGCAGTGCTGCTGCCTGATGGATGTCAGGGGAGAGCCCTCCGGCACTGGCTGTGTCTGTGTTATGGCCAGGGCCGGCTCTGGCTTTCTGGCCGCCCCAAGCAAAACAGCAAAGCAAAACAAAAAACCTGCGGCATGGCTGGAGCCAGGGTGCAGGGGGACTCCCTGCCCTGCAGATGTGCCCTGGCTAGCGGGGGGAGGGGGAGGGAGCGGGGGGAGAGAGAGAAGGGGGGCGGCCAGGGCTTCAGCGGGGCGCTGCCATGCAGCCCCTCCTGCCGTGCCCCCTGCCGGGAGGGCTTCGGGTCGGCTGGGAGGGAAGGACGCAGGCTGCCTTGCCGGGCTTGCTGCAGGGCACTCCCATCCTCCATGCTGCTGCCCCCTACAGGGCGGCCGGAGCGGAACAACAACAAAAACAAAAACAAAACAAAAAAAAGCGGCTGTGCAGCCCTAGGATTGGGCGGAATGCCGCCTCCTACAAGCTGCCGCCCCAAGCACCAGCTTGCTCGGCTGGTGCCTGGAGCCGGCCCTGGTTATGGCGATGGTTACGTGCCTGCTTGGGCATGCTCTGGGATACACTGCGCCCGTAACTTTTGGCAATCGTGTTCTTGCCATGTGCAGAGCTATTGAGTCCCGGTCGCTGCTTCTGGCTGTGCCTGGCGCTGGGAACCAACTTACTGCAGCCAAACGGTGTGTGATGGGTGGGTTCCTGCAATGGGACAGGCCTCAGCGTCTGGCTCAGGGGCGGCTCCAGTCTCTCTGGATGCCCTGCACCTGCCTTTCATTGCTGCTGTTTCCCCCAGCCCGCATGGGTGTGGATGAAGATAGCCTGGCTTTGGTGTAGCCCACCTTGAAGCTGCAGAGCTGGCTGTGTGGGCACCTCTGCTGGATGCCCAGGAACTGGGACATGAGCTGGGGCAAAGCTAAGAGGGCACAGCTGGCTCTGGGGTCCTGCCTTCCCTTGGAGCTGTTGCAAGGATGAGCCCAACGTTACAGCAGCCTAGGCCTCCTCGGGAGGGTCAGGAATGGCCAAGGGCGCGCCAGGGCCATTCCAGGCTGAATTCTTAGCTGAAGGGCTTTAGTGGAGCACAAAGAGTATTCACCGAGCTCCACTTTCTTTGCCTCCAGTTGGGGGGGTGTGGGAGGGGGGCGGGGTCTTAGCTGAGAGGGAATTGTGAGCTGGGTGCAACTTAAACAAATACAATAAAGGGAGAGTGGCTGGTGGCAACTGCTGTGGTAGGAATCCATGCTCCCCATCATCCCTGGGGCCTTTCAGTGGGAAGGGGCTGCCGGGGCCATTGCTTTGTTTCAGCTAAAAGTCTCTGTTGCTGCTGGGACAAGCTCCTGGTGGCTGCACCTCCCCCTCGGACCCTCTCAGGTCTGAGTTTTCGCCCCATTGCTCCTCTCCCTGGCGCCGTCTCTTTAGTGTGACTGGGGCCAGGCAGGCAATGAGGGTTCTTGGCTCAGCCACTCTGCTCTGTGAAGTTCCCAGGCCAGTGCCAGCTCAGTGCCACTCCCTTCACCAGCACGGTCTGGGCTGTGGTGTTCAGAGCTCACTCCTTGCTTACCGCGCTTGCCAGAGCTTTGTTTTACTCTGTGTTTGGGTCTAACTGGTTGTGCTCAACAAGAGCTTTAACACTGCCTCATCCAGCCGCTCTGGCGGGGCAGCTCAGCCCTTAAAGGCACAGATTCCCCATGACTACATCAGCCTCCTGAGCAAGGTTTGGAGCGCTGCGGTGTGGTTGTTCCCTGTGGGACACTGACCTTCTGTGCATGGTGGGTGGCATCACATTAGCAAGCGCCACTGCTTAGTGAATGTGGTAACATGATGGCTCAGGCGCTCCAACAGCAGCCCGCTCTCTGGCAATGGGCCGCTGGAATGGTGAGGCCTACCTGCATGTAAAGCAAATTCATGTATTCCCACTTTATTCTGTTCTATTAGCAGCAACACAAAACCAAGTCCTCCTTAGAGGACTGTTGTACAGCCAGAGCAAACTGAAAATGCTGTTCTAGAGTCTGGCATGAAATGGAGACTGGACACAGCAGCGCTAGAGTGAATTGCAGGAGGAGCAGAGCTCACTGGCCAGCCGCTCACCCCTGGCAGCTGCATTTTTACTGCTGAGATACAACAGCTACTGCCAACACCCAGCTTCAGACATCAACACTATTCCCCGGAGGAGCTTGGACTCTGGGAACTATGCGGTGCTGCTAATTAGCAAACTCTTAATGCTGCCAAGCCGAGCAGTAACTATGGGAACTTGTGCTAGGGTCAGTCCTGCCTGCTGCTCCTTGGAAGAGACTGTGCTCATGCTTGGATTGTCCCAGTGGGTTCAGCGAAGTGAGCGTGTGTCGGTACCACCAATCGTACCTTATCTATCCATGCTATGGAGAGATCCAAAGATATGTAGTGGACTGGGCATGCAGCAGAGGACCCTGGGGCTGTACTGCACACCTAGCACCTGATATTTGCCATGCCTGTGCACCCGGGGCCATCAGCATTCACAGTGATCAGTGGCTTTACAGCAGCATCAAACGGTGTGATGAGAAGACTTGGCCAGACAGCTTGCAGCATGTGGGACTGCACCTCTGCACAGCTGCTGCCACTTCATCTTCAGCCCACGCTAGGGCCCCATAGCGTCGCTTTCAGGCCTGGGCCCCCTGTGTCTCTGCCCCGCAGTATGTTTGTTGTCTGTCCCAGTGCTGAGTGGGTGTGAAACTCTGCCATTGTGGTGTGGCAGGATGCCACAGCACTTTGCCCAGGGGCAAATGGTCACCCAAGCAGCACGGCAGGAGAGAGTTGGGCATGGTGTGGTTTAGACTGGAGGGAGCTCAGCTCAGCCAGGGAGAACCTCTGGACCAGCTAAAGCACCAGTGCGTGTTACATCCTCTGTACGGCAGGCGTTTGCTTAGCATTTACCAGTGCCAAAGGCCACCTCTGCCCTTTGTGGGCATCAAGGAGCAGGTGAGTTGTCTCATCTTATCTCTGTTGGGCCTACCCAAAAGGGAAAAAAGGGGAGGAGGAGGATCCGGGGAACTACAAGCCAGTCAACCTCACCTCAGTCCCTGGAAAAATCATGGAGCAGGTCCTCAAGGAATCAATTTTGAAGCACGTAGAGGAGAGGAAAGTGATCAGGAACAGCGAGCATGGATTCACCAAGGGCAAGTCATGCCTGACTAACCTAATAGCCTTCTATGATAAGATAACTGGCTCTGTGGATGAGGGGAAAGCAGTGGACTTGTTACTCCTTGACTTTAGCAAAGCTTTTGATACGGTCTCCCACAGTATTCTTGCCAGCAAGTTAAAAAAGTATGGGCTGGATGAATGGACTATATGGTGGATAGAAAGCTGGCTAGATCGTCGGGCTCAATGGGTAGTGATCAACGGGTCGATGTCTAGTTGGCAGCCGATATCAAGCCGAGTGCCCCAAGTGTCGGTCCTGGAGCCAGTTTTGTTCAACATCTTCATTAGTGATCTGGAGGATGGGATGGATTGCACCCTCAGCAAGTTTGCAGATGACACTAAACTGGGAGGAGTGGTAGATACGCTGGAGGGTAGGGATAGGATACAGAGGGACCTAGACAAATCAGAGGATTGGGTCAAAAGAAATCTGATGAGGTTCAACAAGGACAAGTGCAGAGTCCTGCACTTAGGACAGAAGAATCTCATGCACTGCTACAGACTAGGGACCGAATGGCTAGGCAGCAGTTCTGCAGAAAAGGACCTAGGGGTTACAGTGGACGAGAAGCTGGCTATGAGTCAACAGTGTGCCCTTGTTGCCAAGAAGGCTAATGGCATTTTGGGCTGTATAAGTAGGGGCATTGCCAGCAGATCAAGGGATATGATCATTCCCCTCTATTCGACATTGGTGAGGCCTCATCTGGAGTGCTGTGTCCAGTTTTGGGCTCCACACTACAAGAAGGATGTGGAAAAATTGGAAAGAGTCCAGCGGAGGGCAACAAAAATGATTAGGGGGCTGGAGCACATGACTTGTGAGGAGCGGCTGAGGGAATTGGGATTATTTAGTCTGCAGAAAAGAAGAGTGAGGGGGGATTTGATAGCAGCCTTCAACTACCTGAAGGGGGATTCCAAAGAGGATGGAGCTAGGCTGTTCTCAGTGGTAGCAGATGACAGAACAAGGAGCAATGGTCTCAAGTTGCAGTGGGGGAGGTTTAGGTTGGATATTAGGAAAAACTTTTTCACTAGGAGGGTGGTGAAGCACTGGAATGGGTTACCTAGGGAGGTGGTGGAATCTCCTCCCTTAGAGGTTTTTAAGGTCAGTCTTGACAAAGCCCTGGCTGGGATGATTTAGTTGGGAATTGGTCCTGCTTTGAGCAGGGGATTGGACTAGATGACCTCCTGAGGTCCCTTCCAACCCTGATATTCTATGATTCTACCCAACCCATGCAGGGTGATACCCACACACCGGTCAGGGCTTTGGGATGACTTTAATCCTGACACACCAAGGCCTGACTTGGAAGTCTCTGTAGACACACACGTACACGCACACCTCTCCCCAGCAACAACAGGATCGGTGAGACCCCAGGAACATGGCTATTGCTCAGTAGCCATTGTCAATTGGGGGGGAGGGACAAAGGCTCCACCCCTCTGGGCCTCCCAGCAGCATAAGGTCCCTCTTCCCCAGCCTCATAAGAACATAAAAGCAGCCATACTGGGTCAGACCAAAGGTCCATCTAGCCCAGTATCCTGTCTTCCAACAGTGGCCAATGCCAGGTGTCCCAGAGGGAATAAATAGAATAGGTAATCATCAAGTGATCCATCCCCTGTCGTCCATTCCCAGCTTCTGGCAAACAGAGGCTAGGGGCACCATCCCTGCCCATCCTGCTAATAGTCATTGATGGACCTATCCTCCATGAATTTATCTAGTTCTTTTTTGAACCCTGTTATAGTCTTGGCCTTCACAACATCCTCTGGCAAGGAGTTCCACAGGTTGACTGTGTGTGGTGTGAAGAAATACTTCCTTTTGTTTGTTTTAAATCTGTTGCCTATTAATTTCATTTGGTGACCCCTAGTTCTTGTGGTGTTATGAGAAGGAGTAAACAACACTTCCTTATTTATTTTCTCCACACCAGTCATGATTTTATAGACATCTATCCTATCCCCCCTTAGTCATCTCTTTTCCAAGATGAAAAGTCCCAGTCTTATTAATCGCTCCTCATATGGAAGCTGTTCCATAGCCCTAATAATTTTTGTTGCCCTTTTCTGAATCTTTTCGAATTCCAATATATCTTTTTTGAGATGGGCCGACCACATTTGCACGCAGTATTCAAGATGTGGGCGTACCATGGATTTATATAGAGGCAATATGGTATTTTCTGTCTTATTATCTATCCCTTCCTTAATGATTCCCAACATTTTGTTCACTTTTTTGACTGCCGCTGAACATTGAGTGGATATTTTCAGAGAACTATCCGCAATGACTCCAAGATCTCTTTCTTGAGTGGTAACAACTAATTTAGACCCCATCATTTTATACATATAGGTGGGATTATGTTTTCCAATGTGCATTAGTTTGCATTTATCAACATTGAATTTCATCTGCCACTTTGTTGCCCAATGACCCAGTTTTGTGACCACCATCTCCTCCCCAGCACTACACATACGTCTATCTAGATGTCTTGATGTCTTTAGATATTGCCATCTCCGTGAGGTACTTAGATCCACCATTACTATAGTTTCGGAGCCTGTCATCTTTTAATGTACGTATTTATCCTCTCAACCCCTTGTAGGGCACGGCAGTGCTGCTAGTCCCATTGTACAGATGGGAACTGAGGCACACAGAGCCCAAGTGACTTGCCTGGGGTCACAGAGGGAGCCTGTGCAGAGCAGGGACTTGAAGCTGGCTGTCTCAAGTCCCAGCCTAGCACCCTTTCCATTTGGTCTGCCTTCCTCTGTGGCCCAATTCCCTTCCTCAGCTCTTCCCAGGCTTTAGCTGATGCTCGCCACCTCCGAGTTTCCTTGTTGCATTTGGACTGGAGAGGGGGAGCACTGTATGGTTTGTGCTTCCTAGACTACACCTCCCGTGATACACCGCAACACAGTGACTGCCACAATACACCCTGCAAAAAGGCTGATCATGATGCATCATGGGAGATGTAGGCTGACCAGCAAGTTTCTCCCATAGAAGAAAATGGGATCATGATGCACTGCAGCAGAGTTTCCAGATCAAAATATTTTCTGCTGTTGGCCAAAATACTTTTTTGATTTTATTTATTTTTTTGCTGCCACCTCAACATTTTCCACAGGGGGGAAGCGCCATTTTGCAATCTGCTCCAATTATCCATTTTCCAACCTGCACACTGGAAACAATTTTGAAACTTGTTGTGAGAGTGGCGTTTCCTTTCTTGACCAACTTTGCACTGCTTGCACTCGCCTCTCCTTTCTAAGGCTTTTTTTCTCAAGGAGGACATTCAGAATAATTTCTTAATGAAAAGAACATGCTGGAGTGCAGAGCTCAAGCTGTTGCATTTGCAGCAAAGTCCACAGCCGTGAAATCTAAATCTGCAGGGCTTAAGCGATATGTAATGGACATAAAGGGAACTAGGAGGAATTCAGTGACAAAACAACAGGCACAAAAGCTGTTTTTTCCCAGCAGCTAGTTGGAGGGATTGAAATAACAAACAGATTTCCTGAGTCAGGGCCAACTTCCCAGACACTATGAAATCTCATCAAAAAGCCATTTCTTTTGCCAGGGGAAATCTAATGGGTGTGTTTATGTTTCAAAGGGGTCTCCATGGAGACTAGCACCCAGTGATGGGGGTGTTTGTATGTGTGCGCATGCACAGCTCCTTCAGCAAGCGCAGTCTCCAGTCTTCTTTACTCTTCAGCCTAGGGATGGGGCTGTCTCAGCAGAGATTGATGTTGGAGGCGCCAACATGGCAGTCTCCATCCCACGAGGATGAGGTGTGACCTTACAAAACCACCCGCAGGGAACATAAACTGTGGCAGACTGCGGGCTACAATAGACAGGGAGAAACCAAAATGCCATGCTGTCAGATACAGCTCTCCAGGGCACATTGTGTTTGCTTTCAATAAAGCTACTGCTGTGTATTAACAACATCCCCCCGAGTAGTAATGGCCACTGCACTATCTGCCTGGCACTGCAGTTTGGAGACACAGTTGTTACGTCTTTCTTCATTTCTCCACCCCAAAGTCTGCACTCAGTGCCACCACAACTGTTAATACAGAGTGACTTCAGTGGCTTTACGGAGAAGCTGGCTCCGTAGTTGTAATATCCTGTTGTTAATTTATGACCATGCATGCAATATGCACGACTTTTGACAGGCTTGCTCCTCACTAGGCTTCAATCTAGCCCCTGGAATGCCCTTTAGAAAGAAGGGTGAGCACAAATGACAGGGCTGTGGCTCCAGCCCTTGACTGGGTTCGGCGCGTGTAGTGATAACTTGGCACAGCATGGTGAAAGCACGTGCGAAATCTGAGCTGATGGTTAGTAAAGACTTTGGGTGACTAGTGGTCTTCTGAAGGCTGGCTCTAATCTCCACTTGAATCCTGCTTTTTGTTGGACTCTCACAACAGCATCAATTTTGCTTTACTCTTAGGAAAATTTCCCCTAACGTCTCACATAACAAGTCCGAGTCAGTTGCAAAGCCATACAGGGGACTCTACAGACATTTCCTGTGGGTGGTCTGAGCCCCACCGTGTAGACATCCTTGAGGTTATGAGTCATCTGAGGGTTCTCTGAATTAATAGCCTGCCAGAACTAGCAGCTCCAGGCATCAGCAGAACAATGAGCTGCTTTGCATTAATCCCTGTCATGCTGATTCAGCAGGTTACTGGAATTGCATCTAAAAGCATCGCTTAGGTGAGGCTGATGGGTTCCCAAGAGCCAGGAGCTGTGCAAGTTTCCTCATGAGGTCCTGCAAAGCTGTGGCCCTGTCATGCTTAGCATGGCACAATGACCCCCATTGGCACAATGCTTAGCACGGCACAATGACCCCCATGGCACAATGACCCCCATTGGCACAACAGGCCTGTGGATGCCACAGTCATGGAAAACCCAGAAAAGAGAGCAGCTGCCTTTCTAGTGCAGCTTGCTTGAGCGAGAATTGTCAGGGTCATGGCCGGCAGCATCCAGCACTCAGAGAGATGGATTCTGGGATACTAGTGCTAAAAAGGGCAGTGCATTATGGGTGATCATGTTAATTTAACAAAATGGCTGATGTTGCTCCAATGCATGGACCGCCCCGCACACCTCATTATCAAATGACACCCTTTGAAGACCCACGGCTAGGAGTTTCAGAAGTGACTAGGGCACCTCTGTTTTTAGGTGCTCAACTTACAGTTTGCCAGACAGCACCAGGCAACCCTGTGCTGGCAATCCAGGCCTGTGAAGGTGTGTCAAGTTGGGCACCTAACATCACCAGTCACTTTTGAAAATCCCAGCAGCATTCTCTATGAGATTGTCTCTCTCATGCTGGGAGGGATAGCTCAGTGGTTTGAGCATTGGCCTGCTAAACCCAGCATTGTGAGTTCAATCCTTGAGGGGGCCATTTGGGGCAAAAATATGTCTGGGGATTTGTCCTGCTTTGAGCAGGTGGTTGGACTAGATGACCTCCTGAGGTCCCTTCCAACCCTGATATTCTATGATTTTTCTGAGCTCTCCCCTCATGGGAGTCTGCAAAGGAGCTGAGCAGCTGCATGCTGGGATACTAGTGTTTTCCCACAAAGCTTGTCAGACCGCGTCAGTGCTGGCCAGACAGCGTCCCGGCAAAGGCTCTCACTGAGCACAGAGCTGAGTGAGATAATTGTTTTCCCCAGCAAAGAGTCAGACAATGGGATGCTGTCAGTCAGGATCTCTCATGCCCAGCCTAGCGAGTCATTGACCCTGGACTCCAATCTAATCTTTTGGGATTTAGACACACTGGCTGTCATGCTGCGGCTTCCCTTCCCACACCCTGCCTCTGTTTCTGCAAGAGTCTGCAGGACTAGAACTTGGACAATCGGCAGTTTGGGGCTGCTGACGCTTCTGCATCACCCCTGGAAGCTTAGGCTGGAGGACCCTGTGAAGCTAGATGCTGCAAAAAGTACAGCCCAGCAGGTCCTCAGTGGCGGCTCTCTGCAGCCTAGTGATTGGCTCATGCCAGTATATAAACCAGGAAGCCATTCTAGGGAACTGTCTGAACACTGATATAGCCTGCCTGCTGCTGCGTCAGACCTTGCCTTGCTGGGGACCCTCGAGTCTGGCTTCTGACCCTGGTTTGTCCCCGACTCTGCTACTTGCCTCCTGCCTGTTTGACTCTGCCTTGCTGGTATCCTGACCTGGCACACCCCAACCCTGCTACTTGTCTCCTGACCGTAATGTGGTAACTGACCAGGGCACACTGGCCACCTCCAGCCTGGGCCGGGCACTTTCATTCTTCCCAGGGCAATGGGGAGCTGGGCAGAGTGAATGGTAGCTGGAGCATGGAATGGGGAGTGCTGGTCTTTCTTCTAAAGCTAATCAAAGCCACACCTGGGCAGATGCTGTGATGGACCAAAGAGGAAAGCATTACCATGATGCTGAGACAAAATCCCATCACTGCACAAACGCAGCTCAGACACGTTCCCTTCTCGTACGTACTATGAGAATGAGAGGGGAAATCAAACAAGTTCTGTGTTCCATCCTGTGCTTCCCATTTGGGGTATGTCTGCACAGCAAGTAGACACCCACCGCTGACTTGGGCTCGCAGACCTTGGGCTGTGGGGTTGTTTACTTGTGGTTGAGGCTCGGGCTACAGCCTGAGCTCTGGGACCCTCCCACCCCACAAGGTCCCAGAACCTGGACTCAGGTCCGAGCCTGGAAGCCTTTGCAGCAAAGAAACAGCCCTGCAGCCCCAGCCCTGTGTGCCCAAGTCGGCTGGCATGGGCCAGCAGTGGGTGGCTAATTGCTTTGTAGACCTACCCTGACTTGCTAGTGAAAGGTGATGTGTTGGAGATGGATGCCCGCCAGCTACCCCCAGCAGCAGGCATACAAGCTTTCTCTGTGCGCCCCTTCCAGCTGTATGTCACAGCCACTCTCTGGTCGCGATGCTTCAGAGCTCAGGACTGGTGCTCCAGGGTCATCCTCCCTATTAAATTATCCTCCTCTACCAGCTGGCTCACCCTGGGCTGAATTTGCAGCAGCTGGGCTCTCCTGGCACATCCCCAGTCTTTGTGATGATGCAATGTTGTGGTTACTGTCACTTGTGCACACATGTATTGGATGGACGTGTGTAAATGCCATTTGCTCACACACATGCACAAATGGCTCTGTGCATGGAGATGCAAACATTTCTATGTGCAGCTGAATGCCCTAAAGCTGTGTGCATGTGGCTGTATGTGCAAAGCTGCCTGGGCTCAGCCAGATTGCAGGTATTTTAAAAGTGGGTCAGAACAGCCCAGCTGCTGCATAGATCACCCAGTGGTGCCAGGAAATGATGAGCCAGCCCCTCTCACCATTCCTGGTTTGTGCTGTGCCACGCTACTGGTGGATCCTGGCCATAAACCCAGCAGAACTGGCACTGGGATGATCACCCCTTGCCCCAGTACAAAGAGGTCCCCAAGGACCCCTGTGCCATAGGAGGTTCACTGCAGGGGCAGGCTGCAGAAAATGGCAGGGGTGCCCCTATGGTGCGCTGGTTTGAGCCCTTATGGTGCCGGGAGCCAGCAGCTCAAGGCCATTAACTTACTTCTGGCTCTGATAGCATGATCATGATCATCTCCCAAGCAGCTCAGCATGGTATTAGTGTATCTTAGTCTGTAGCAGCCTTGAGCGGCTTCCCCTTGCCACGTGCAATGGAATCCCCCTCTGTGACTGACGCGCGAAAACAGCAGCCTGGGGCCAGGCTTCACTGCAATGATCATACCGAGGAGGGAATCAGTCCATTGGAAATCCTGCTGTAACGGAAAGCAGTGGGAGATTTGCCATTGACAGCAATGGGAACGGGACTGGGCCCGTGGAGGACAAGCAGGTAGAATGAGCAGGTGGTGGCAGTATGATTGAAGGCGCAGAATGTGCACAGCTAGGGTGCTTGATGGCTAGGAAGGGACGTGAGCAAGGGCTGCGAGTAGCCGAAGGGTGCAAACCCCCAGGGTGTAGCACCAGTAATGACTGTAGGACCAAGGGGATGAAATGAAACCAAGGCAAATATCCCCACAGCAAGAGCTATGCTACACACGTCACGGGCTTCCAGGGAAGTGGGGACAGCCCAGTGTGTGTCATCCACACTGTGTGGATGCAGACATGGAGAATGTACTTTAGAGAATCATCTGAAACTGCGCTCTGAGGGGGCAGAGGGATACGGAGAGGAGGATGAACTGTGTCAAATCAATGCTTCATTTAGCGGCAGTTCTAGTTGCAAAGCCCTGATTCTACAAAAAGTTGGGGCATTCGAGAACTCACATTAGTGCAGCTGGCCCATTGTGCAGTGCTGTGCATGGAGAGGAGGAGAGGGGACTGAATTTCTTCTCGACCTTGCCTGTACTGATTAGCCGATGTCCTGAGATGTGAGCTGTGACTACCCTTACTACAAACTTTATTTACAACAGTTAACTTACCAAACCCTGCTCATATTCCAACCGGAGTCTTTGAGGACCCAGGACGGCAGTGAATTTCACAGGCTGACTGTATGCTGTTTCCTTTTATTGGTCCCAAATATACCACCCATCAACTTCACAGTATTTTACCTTGGTCTCAGATTATGGGGTGGAGTAATTGAAGGGACTGCTCAATTGTCACTATACCCTTCATAATTTTGATTAATTCCACTGAGCCCTCTCTATTCTTTCCAGGATTAAACAATCCTAGCTTTTGCAGTCTCCCCAAATAAACCATCCCCATCTGGGCATCTAACCAGACTCATTTCCCTTCTCCAGGGTCTCCAGTAAATATAAAAGACAAGAAATTTAAAAATGATCAAAGGAAATATTTTTCTACTCAACACACAATTGACCTGTGGAACTCACTGCCACAAGATATGCTTGAAAGAAAAGAGCTTAGTAGGATTATATCACAGGGTGAGCTGACCCTTTGGGGTGAGGAGGGACTTGGTCTCACCTTTGCCATGTTTAGCCTACATCCCCAGGTGAAGGGAATGAGAGTACAGGGGTCATGTGCTAAGGAGGAGCATGTGACAAAACCAGGCCTGCTGGGAAATAAAAGCACAGCCTGCTTTCATTCAGGAAATATAGGAAGGGGATGCTGCATTGAAAGGCAGGTGAGCATCCAGGAAAAGGCCAGTGAGGAGCTTGGGCTGAGCATATGGAAGGAGGCCCTGGGAAGGAAAGATAGGCTAGGTAAGGTTATGGGGTGGCTAGCCCAATTGCTTAGAGTCTCATGGCTGGGGGTTTCTCCCTATAGTGCCACCTTGTGAGGTTTGATAGCCAACAAAGGGGGAATGAAAAGACTTGAGCGCAGCCCGGCAGAAGGGATGCAAACTGTTGTGTGCAGGGGGTCAGAGAGATTAAGGGCAGAAGGCATCACCAGATCATCTAGTTTGACCACCTGGGTATCACAGGCCACCCACATGCCAAGCCAAACAACAGAATTAGGCCAACGTATGACAGCCCTCTGGAGACTGAGCTGGTGTGTACCCCCGGCATGGAACAAAAGAGCCCACACTGCCCCAGGGCCTGAGGCCAGCCCCTGAACCGAAGGGCAGAGTCTGGTGAGAGCGTAGGGTGGGAGGCTTTGTGTTGGCTTTGATTAGTGCTGGAAGGGGGAGGCTTTCATGGCTCAGCTGCAGGCTGTCACCTCAGTGACCTACCCATGCTGGAAGCGGGCAGAAGAACCATCTGGGAGGAAGGGAAACTGAGTCAGTGTCAGGGCCTGAAGCCAGACTGGCTAAGCCAGGCGTGAGCAAACTTTTTGGCCCGAGGGCCATATCTGGGTATAGAAATTGAATGGTGGGCCATGAACGCTCACGAAATTGGGGTTGGGGCGTGGGAGGGGGTGAGGCCTCTGGCTGGGGATGCCGGCTCCGGGGTGGGGCCAGAACTGAGGAGTTCAGGGTGTGGGAGGGGGCTCTGGGCTGTGGCAGGAGGGTTGGGAGGGGGGGTGAGGGCTCCGGCTGGGGGAGCAGACTCTGGAGTGGGGCTGGGGATGAGAGGTTTGGGGTGCAGGAAGGTCCTCTGGGCTGGGACTGAGGGGTTTGGAGGGCAGGAGGGGTATCAGTGCTGGGGCAGGGGGTTGGGGCACCAGGGTGGGGGTGAGGGCTCCAGCTGGGGGTGCAGGCTCTGGAGTGGGGCTGGGGATGAGAGGTTTGGGGTGCAGGAGGGTGCTCCAGGCTGGGATCGAGGGGTTTGGAGGGAGGGGGAACAGGGCTGGAGCAGGGGGTTGGGGCATGGGGGGAGGGTCAGGGGTGCAGGCTCCGGGTGGTGCTTACCTCAAGCGGCTCCCGGAAGCAGAGGCATGTCCTTTCTCCAGCTCCTATGTGGAGGCACAGCCAGGCGGCATTGCTGCATGCTGCCCCATCCGCAGGCACCGCCCCTGCAGCTCCCATTGGCTGTGGTTCCCAGCCAATGGGAGCTGCAAGGGTGGCACTTGAGATGGGGGTAGTATGCAAAGTGGAGCCCCTTTGCTGTCCCTATGCATAGGAGCCAGAGGGGGGCAGTGCTGCTGCTTCTGGGAGATGCGCGGAGCAGCCCCCAACCCTACTCCCTGGCTGGAGCGCCGGAGCGGGGCAAGCCCCAGACCCTGCTCCCTAGTGGGAGCTCAAGGGCCAGATTAAAATGGCTGGCAGGATGGATTCGGCCCGTGGCAGGTTACACCATAGCCAATGTTCCCTCTAATTTTTTATGTCCATGTGCAGAATGAATTTTGTTATGTGCACCAATATGGAAGTGATGTGTGGTGGGGTGGGGCCAAGGGGGCTCAGGGGTACAGGCTGCCCCAAGGCTGCAGAGGGAAGAGAGGACTCCCCCCAGTGCCCTCTCTTGCCACAGCAGCTCAGGGCCAGGGGAGAGCACCTCTCCCCGCCAGGGCAGCTCCAAGGCCAGGGGAAAGGTGCCTCTCCCCACCTGTGTGGCCACGCAGCTTAGCAGGAACTTAGCCCCATACCTGTTTGCTCTGGAGAGTTTTATACTCTTCTCTGAAGCAGCTGTTACTGACCCCTGTCAGGGATGGGATGCCAGACCAGATGGACCTTGAGTCTGATCCACTGTCTGTCTTAGGTATTTATCTAGCTCCTATCACCATCTCTGAACACCTCAGAGTCTGTAAAGTATTTATCCTCGCAACCCCCCTGCCAGGCAGGGTCGTGCTATTATCGTTATTGTACAGATGGGAAACTGAGGCATAGAGACACTAAGTGACTTGCCCAGGGTCATATAGGAAGATTGTGGTAGAGCAGGGATTTGACCCATGATCTCCCAAATCCTAGGCTATTGCCCTAACCACTGAACTATCCATTCCTACGTGCCTTTGTGGAGTTAGATATATATAAAATTTCCCCACTGTATGTACTTGGAAGCAAGAAAATACCCCCGGCTTAGCAGTGAGGCAGAGGGAATGCAGGGGTAAGTGACACAGTTTCCAGTCTCCAAGATGGATCTGTTGGGCATCAGCAGCAGGCGAGTCCAGTTTCTTTCCCAAAGTAAGTGGTGCTTTGCTGGTGGCTCACAGGCCCACCATGTGCTATAGAGAATGAGAGCTGGCTTCATTATATCATGCAGGAGTCCCAATAATGCAGAAAGCAAAGTCTGCCCTATTGAGTGAATACATTCCAGACTCAAGCTCTGTGCAGATGACACACCAGCGTGGCCTTTACTTGCACTGATGTGGTCATTAGCCAGTGCTGGGTTTCTGAAATGATTCGCCTGCACTAGGATGGATTAGGTTGTACTGTCTGTATAAACTCATTGTTCCGAGAGCGCAAGTGTTTCAGTTCAGAGTGACTGTCACTCAAGGAAGGTCACTGATTGAGTTTGTCATCCAAGGCAGCGTTCCAGGCACTAATGAGCCCCGTCTCCTCTAGATTCATAAGGCTCAGCCTGTGAGCAGCTCCAGACCATGAAATGAGACCTACTTGCCCAGGCTGATGGATGGTATATGGCCTGTTTTAGTGTTACTGAACCATCTCAGCTGAGCTGCTACTCTTGCTCCTCACACAAGGCTAGTGAATATTGACACCCAACCTAGCTGGAGTCCCAATCCTTGTAAGGAAGGGGTGGAGATTTTTCTAGCCACTAGGGGCTTGTGTTTCCATGGTGTTTGGATTAGGCTCCAACACAAGGATCAATATCCACAGAGACTGAACCAATCCTCCCCCCAACCCACCCATCTCTGAAATTCAGACCACCCATGTGGTTGACTCATCCTAAAATAATACCAGCCTGCAGCCATGCTACCCCATAACCCTCACCCCCCTCCTGCAGGAGAAAACCACTCTCACAGCATGCGCTGAAGGTCTAGAAACGTAGGCTGTGTGGGCCAAGTGGGGGGATCTAGTTCCAGAGTGGTGATGCTCTGCCATCAGCCCCCTCCCTTTTAAACCAAGGGGCTGTTTGCTTGGCTCCACTGACCACAACTGCAGCTGTCTCCCAGGAGAGAGCTGGTCCATGGGTAGCCAAATGCCAAACTGTTGAGGCCTTTGTAGGTCAAAACCAACAGCTTAAATTCCAGCTCAAAACTAAGAAAGCCAGAGCAGACTGTGCCAGGCTCCTGGCATGGAACAATGCTTAACATTAATAACTATGTGCAGAATGAATAAATATTTAATAATGGGCTTTTCAATCTAGGTCTAACATGATCCAATGGCTGGAAGTTGAAGCTAAACAAATTCAGACTGGAAATAAGATGGAAATTTTTAACAATGAGATTAACTAATCATTGGAACAATTTACCAAGGGTCGTGGTGGATTCTCCATCACTGGCAATTTTTACATCAAGACTGGATGTTTTCCTAAAAGTGCTGCTCTAGGAATTATTTTGGGCAGTTCTCTGACCTGTCATTGTGATAAATGAGAGGGGGGATAGCTCCCTTCTGTGGACACCCAGCCAGCCAGTTGGCTATGGAATCCCTCTTGGTGGTTGTTCTCTACTTGCTTTACCTGTAAAGGGTTAACAAGCCCACAGGTAAAAGGAAACAAGTGGGCACCTGACCAAAAAAGCCAATTGGGGAAAAAAACTTCCCTTTGTCTGTGTGTTGTTCTCTGGGAAAGAGGGGAACAGGGAGCAGTTATGCTGTGAGACGCTTTAAGCCAGATATGAAAAAACCATCAGCTCATACCTAAAGATTGCTTATCTGAAATCCCAGAAATATAAGTAAATTAGGGAATGTCTAGGAAGACGTGATTAGGGTTATTTCTTTTATTTTTTTATTGGTTTGTGGACTCCTCTGTGCTAACCCCAGATGCTTTTGTTTTGCTTATAACCGTTAAGCTAAACCTCAAGAGAGCTATCTTGATGCTTAATTTTTAATAATTGTTCTTTTAAGATCTAGCAAAAAGCCTAAGTTCCAAATGTATTTCCTTTCTTTTTGGGTTTAATAAAATTTACCTTTTTAAAGAACAGGATTGAATTTTTGTGTCCCTAAGAGGTTTGTGCACATGTTGTTTAATTAGCTGGTGGCAACAGCTGATTTCCTTTGTTCCTTTCTCAGCTCTTTCCCAGAGGGGGGATGAAGAGGCTTGAAGGAATTCCCAAGTGCGCCTTCCTGGGTCCAAAGGTTGGTGTTTTTTTGTTTGTTTGTTTGTTTTTTTGTACTTGGGTGGTGGTAGCATCTATCAATCCAAGGTCAGAGAGAAACTATGACCTTGGGAGTTTAATACCAGCCTGGCGTGGCCAGTATTAATTTTTAGAATCCTTGTGGGCCCCCACCTTCTGCACTCGAAGTGCCAGAGTGGGGAATCAGCCTTGACATGATGGCAGAGTGGTGGGATCATTTTGAACCAGAAGCACAAACCTCAGGATTTTAAAAGGACACATTGTTCCTTTTGGCAGTCTGCAAGCCAGGGAGGTTTTCTTTTTTCTTTTCTTTTCTTTTCTTTGCTGCCTGAGGGAGAACAGGCACGCAAAGGGTTGAGCCTGCAAAGCCAGGGAGTCCAACAAGCAGTTTTCCTTTTTTTCCTAGCTTCGTGGCAACAAAATAGTTAGGCTAGAGTAGGGCAGCCTGTGCATGAGGTTGAGGTCAGGCACTGAAACCTTAGAAAAACAAGTCTTCCCAAAGCGGCACGCCACGGAGAAGACTGACCCAGAGCAAGCCCAGACATCCAGCTCCATGATGGAAATGAAGGGAGCGGATGGGGGAACGGGGATTTCCCAGGAGGCAAGGGTCAGCCCTCCCCCAACTGAGATCCCGGTTCCAGGATGGAGGGATGTCCTTAGCTCAGGCCGAGTTCTAACTGAGGCAGAAAGGAAAGTGCCAGAGTGGGGAATCAGCCTTGATAGTCATACAGGAGGTCAGACTGTATGATCACAATATTCCCTTCTGATCTTGGATCTGTGAAATAATCTATGGGCAGGCAAGTTCTGCACTAACTAAAGTTTCCTTGTGATTTTTCAGGTGTAACCAGCTCAGAGCACAGTGTTTTCCCCAGGAATTGAAATTAGGGGGATGTTTGAATATATGGGTGGTGGTGGTGGTGAGGGCTGACTAGGGTTGAGACTGTGAGGGGGAAGAAGGGCTGTATGGCACCATAGTAAAAACTGAAAAATGTTTCATGATCATTTTATTAGATTTAACTCATGCCTTAAAATCATCACAGAAATTAAAATTGGTTACTCAAGCCTACTATGAAGCATGACATCTACATCCTTGGTTTCTTGTTGTAATTTTGCACATCTCTTTGGTGTCTTCTTGTGTGTCTGTTACTTCCAGTCCTTCATGATATGCTCATGATCAGGCAGAAGATGACTTCTTTCAGAATGCAAAATTCTATTCAGTCCCAGTGTATCTTCTACTTGTTTCCAAGACATTCAGTTCTTTTGGACTCTCGCTGAAAAAAGAATATAAGAAAGCCATTAAATTTATGGCTTTTAACTGTCTTTTGAAGATTCTGCAGCTTGTACTAGCACTAGCTGAAGTAGATGGCCTTTGCAGTGTGTATAGGAGAAATTAGGGTTTGACTTTTCTCTGAACAAAGCTTGTACTCCACTATGTCTTCCAAAGAAGTTTATAGCTCCATCAAATGCACAAACAGCCATCTGTTTGGGGTTCACTTTATAAGCATTTAACTCATCTAAGATAGAAGCATAGAATATCAGGGTTGGAAGGGACCTCAGGAGATCATTTAGTCCAACCCCCTGCTCAAAGCAGGACCAATCCCCAGACAGATTTTTACCCCAGTTCTCTAAATGGCCCCCTCAAGGATTGAACTCACAGCCCTGGGTTTAGCAGGCCAATGCTCAAAGCACTGAGCTATCCCTCCCCCCCCCTTATGTCACAGATGCAGCTGATGTGTCTGCTATAACCTGAACATCTGGAATGCATCTACTGGCCTACCATGGACATTACGATAACGTATACAATGACTTAATACTTGATGCCTATTTGCATTGGTGCATTCATTAGCCATGTGATCAGTCTGGCAAACCAAGCTCTTCCACTTTTACTATATACATCCATGATATGCCCACAGCTTGAATACTGCTTGCAGTTCTAGTCATCCCATCTCAAAAAAAGATAGATTGGAATTGTTAAAGGTTCAGAGAAGGGTAACAAAAATGATTGGGGGTATGGAACAGATTCCATATGAGGAGATATTAAAAAGACTGGGATTTTTCAGCTTGGAAAAGAGACGACTGAGATGGTATATGATAGAGGCCTATAAAAGCTTGACTGGTATGGAGAAAATGAATAAGGAAGTGTTGTTTACCCCTTCACTTAACACAAGGACCAGGGGTCACCCAATGAAATTAATAGGCAGCAAGTTTAAAACAAACAAAAGGAAGTACTTTTCACACAATGCACAGTCACCTATGGGTAGGGTGACCATATTTCCCTATGCTGAATACGGGACACCTGGTAAAATTCCTCAAATTCAAGTGAGTTCGATGGCAATCAATCAGAACTATGCAGTAGCCCCCCACCCCACCCCAAACATGCTATAAAAACCAGTGGGGCAAGGAGGGCTTCGGGCATAGGCATAGTATGACTTCTATTTGGGGGACAGGGGCCAGCGGGGCTCAAGCCAGCTGCATATGGCAGGGCCAGGGAGGGAGTGCCACCTCCACCCCGATTCACCTCAGCAGGGCACTCAGCCTATCTTGGTTGTGGCGGGGGGGAGACACAACCAAAAATTATAACTCAAAGATGGGGGGTGCAGCTCAAAACGTTTGAAAACAGCTCCGGGTGCAGAAAGAGAGGTAGCTAGGGGCTGTGTGCGGGCAGGTGGGTAGCTCAGGGGGCAGGGAAGGGGTAGCTAGGGGCTGTGTG
>NW_020664563.1:2901346-2911443 GCF_002925995.2 Terrapene triunguis | reverse complement strand
GGGCAGGGAGGTAGTTCAGGGGACACAGAAGGGGTAGCTAGAGGCTGTGTTCCAGGAGGGCTCCCCTATGGTCCCTGTTCCCTGAGGGCTCTGCTAGCCATGGAGCCATTCCCCCACCCTGCGGCTCTTACCGGCTGTGTGAAAAAATGGGGCTGGGAGCTGAGAAGTAGCTTCAACCCCCTGGCCCAGCAGGAGAGGAGAGAACACCACAGCTGCCTCCTCCATGGCACCAGCTCCGCACTGTCTGGCTCCAGATTCCTGCCTCCGAACTGGCCAGGGGGCGGGGAGAGGAGGTGTGAGGTATGTGGAGCTGCCCCTGGACTGCCCTGCACTTCCACTGCAGTTTAGAAGGGCATCTTTGGTGCTCCCCAACTCTGCCCATGGGCTCAGGGGGCTTCTGCCCTATGGGGAGCACTGGGGATCCGGGATTCAGCCCTGCCGCTCCTGGCTTCAGCGGGGGGAGTGGGGAAGGGGGACACCAGGGATCAGGGCTTCAGACCCAGGGCGGGGGGGCGGCTCCAGGGATCGGGGCTTGAGCCCAGTGGAGGGGCTCTGGTGATCAGGCCTTCAGCCCCACGGGTCCAGTTTCAGCCCTGGCGAGGAGGGGCGGGCGCACCGGGGATTGGGGCTTCAGCCCTGCAGCTCCTACCTTCAGCCCCGCGGGGGTCGCCAGGGCTTGGGCATTCCGCCCCACAGCTCCCGGCTTCAGCCAGGGGAGGAGGGCGGTGTCAGGGATCGGGGCTTCAGCCCGGGGCTCCCAGCTTCAGCCCCGCAGAGGGAGCCGCGGATCGGGTTTTCAGCCCCATGGGGGACACTGGGGCTGAAGCTCTGGCTTTCAGCATTGGTGCCCAGTCGCCCCCCTGAAAGGGCTTGTGGACCCCCCTTGAGAACCCCTGCTTTAGGTTTCACATGGGGAAGAGTGACACACACACCCTGCCACCTCCCCCCCTGCCCCGGGCTGCCTCTCCTCCTACCTGACATCGCCTCTTCCCGTCTCTCCACCCGGCCTGAGACCACCACGTGCTCTCACTGACTGGCCACCACCTGCCCGCATTCACCCGCCAGCCACAAAGAAGATGCAGCTGGGGCTGCACTGACCGACCAACAGGGGAGTAGAAAATACGGGACAATTTGCCCGTTTTTTAAAAAAAGGTGGGACACCTGCAAGAGGGCGTAAATACGGTACTGTCCTGTTAAAAACGGGACTGATGGTCACCCTATGTATGGAACTTTTTGCCAGGGATGTTGTGAAGGCCAAAATTATAACAGGGTTCAAAAAAGAGCTAGATAAGTTCATAGAGGTTAGGTGCATCAATGGCTATTAGCCAGGATGGACAGGGATGCAACACCATACTCTGAGTGTCCCTAGCCTCTGTTTGCCAGAAGCCGGGAGTGGACGACAGGGATGTATCACTCGCTGATTCCCTGTTCTGTTCATTCCCTTTGAAGCACCTGGCATTGGCCACTGTCGGAAGACAGGATACTGGGGTAGATGGACCATTGGTCTGACCCAATATGGCTGTTCTTACATAAAAATTAATTATAATAATAAAAAAGTTTAGTACAGAAACGCCTTGAGATAGCAATGATGTGAGATAACAACCTAGGCAAATAATGCATTTAAAAAATCTTGGCCTACTAGAGGTGCTCAGCCCTGGCAAGCCCTAGCACAAATTAAGCACTGAGGGAGACCCCCTCATTCAGACAGGCTAAGCACAGTTCTGCCGCCCTTTAGTCATATAAGGATAACAACATTCCATGGCCCCCACGTTGAGTACTAAAGTGATTTGTAACCCAACACCAGCCAAAATTGATCACTTGGGCAGCACAGTTCTGTCTGCTGGCAGAGTAGGTGTGTTCATGTAAATACAGTCTGGTCCTGAAGCCTTTCCACCCATCCATGGCTCATCACTAGCAGTCAAGGGAGAGCTCATTCAGACCTTGTCTTCAAATCATAATTTGAAATTATTAGGATGGTCAATATAGTCGAAACAAATGTGTCGACATTGTCATAAATAACAGCTCTGTGAGGAAGCTAGTCTTTGTTCATATGTTTCAAACCCATTATGCTTTCTCAGGTACAACTATTTTCTCATATATTGTATATGCTTTTAACATGTGTATTAATATTTCAATTTTTAATTTCCAACCAATGACTAAATTGGCAACACTGCATGCAACTGGTTAACCACTTGGGGGGGGGGGAAATTCAGGGGTGTGTGTAGGGAAATACCTGGAGCACACCCAGCTGCGAAATCTCGAGGTGACAGAGGTGTGGCTAATTGGGGTGAGGTCAGCACCCAGCAGAAAAGATTGCTTCCTTCTCATGCCAAGGGGAAGGGAAAGCATCAGTCTTGGCTACAGCTGTGACCTGTGTGACCAAAACCCTATGGCACTCTCTAAACTATGCTCCTTGGTGCTAAATAGTGAGGCACGGGCACTGCATCAGGAAAGAGGCTAATCTACTCTCTGCCATGACTTCTGTTTGCTTTCCTCCATCCCTTCTGCATCACTTCCATCTTATGCAGGGTGAGCCTCAACCATCTCTCATCCAAGGCTTAGTCAGATGCTCAGTGCGTTATCTGACCCAGTATGGCCCGTAAGACAGGAAAAAAGCCCATGTGATTCCGCAGAGTTTAAGGCCAGAAGGAACCATTAGATCAGCTTGTCTGAGCTCCTGTATACCGCACATTTCTGGGTGCATGCATGTGTGGTCACAGCCTCTCTCTGTATGACTCTGGGGAGACCATGGTGCTCAGCCCTGGGCAGCCCAATAGCACAAAGATGGACCAGGGAAAAGCAACACAAATTATGAAGGGGCTGGAGGGACGACTTGAGAGGAGAAAGGCAAAGAACTAGATTGGCCCTGATCGGCTCTGATGACAGGAGGTAGCAGGGGTAACTATTATGAGTGGCACTTATGATATGTGTGAACAGCACTGGAGAGCTGCATCAGAAAAGCAGCGTGTTCTCTGCCACAGCACAATACAATGTGGGCCTGGCCCAAGCGCATGCTCTTACCAAGGTATTTTACACATGCTTGGAGTGGAGTGAAGTCACACAGGTGTGCAGTGTGTGGCTGTCCTGTTCAGCCTATAGGCGTCAAGGTCCCGACTACTGCTCAGGGTCAGGGAAGGGGATTAGGCGCCTGTCCGCAGGAGAGTCCCCCTTTGTGGATCTCTCCTTACATTCAGATTCTCAGCTGTGTCCCAGCACCCTGCTTGTAATGATGCTTGAGCTAAAAGTTAATGACTGAGGGCGTGTCTGTCTGAACACGTAGTTCTTGGCATGCTGGGGTATACATCTACTGTACACTATAATCTCTCTAGTGCACTTTAATCTGCTCCCCTTTCAAAGAGGGGTTGATCAAAGTGCACTATGGAGCTTTAAGTGTGCAGCAGCAGGGTCCCCGGCACGCTAGGGTGGGTAAGATTTACATCCCAGCTTGCAGTGAATGAAGTGTTCATAGACCAGCCCTGACAGACACATATGAGGCTAGGCCTAATTCCCAGGTGAGGGGGGCCAGGGCACTGGCCAATTGGCTAGTGTTAAGTGGCCTGCATCCCATACTAATTAGTCATTAAGTATAATGGTTATTAATATTGGCATAGCACTGTAAAGTCACACTATGCTTTACAGTAGTGGTTCTCAACAAGGGGTGTGTGTACCCCTGGGGGTACACAGAGCTCTTCCAGGGGGTACATCAACTCATCTAGATATTTGCCCAATTTTACAACAGGCGACATAAAAAGCCCTAGAAAAATCAAACTAAAAATTTCATACAGACAATGCTGTGTTTATGCTGCTCTATATACTATACACTGAAATGTAAGTAAAATAGTTATATTTCAATTGACTTATTTTATAATTATATGGTAAAATGAGAATGGAAGCAATTGTTCAATAACAGTGTGCTGTGCCACTTTTCTATTTTTGTGTCTGATTTTGTAAGCAAGTAGCTTTTAAGTGAGGTGAAACTTGGGGGTACACAAGACAAATCAGACTCCTGAAAGGGGTACGGTAGTCTGGAAAGGTTGTGAGCCACTGCTTTACAGAACCCAAATCAGGCATGTTCCCTGCCCATAAGAACTTACAAATCAAACATGAGACACAGGGTGGTACATCAGACAGGGTATAGCTGATGAGAAGGAGGGAGAAGGGCCTGCTTGGCAAGACAGGCTTTGGGGTTTATTGTAAACTGTGTTAAAATGCTATGCCACCATTGTAAATTCTTAGGGGTTTTCCTGGTCCTGCTTGCAGGCTGGGGGCTCTGTGGGGGAGTGTGCAATCTGGGTCTATGATTCTATGATTCTTTAGCAGTCAGTCTGCAAAGAGCCAGCCTAGTGCAGGGTAGGGGTGAGGTGTGCCTCTCTGCCATAGGGAGCAGCCAGCTTTGTGTCTCGCTCTGGTTTTGGGTCTTGTGTGTTAGGGTTCTGGAGTCTGAGCATTACAATTGTGTTACATTGCAACCTTCCCGAAGGATAAAGCCATAAAATACCCCAGCTTCTCTGTGTGTGCACCAGGACAGTAACAGTTTTGAGGCATGATTTGAAAGAGGAGGGAAAGGAGGTTGGTGAAGGAGAAGAAGGAGCGGGTTCCAGGCCCAGGGGGCAGCATGGTAGAGGAGCCATGGAGCTAAGAGGAGGGAAGTGAAAGGAATAGGAAGAGCAGAAGGACTGGAGGGGGTAAGGAGAGATGCAGGTGAGGGCAAGGCTATGGAGGGCCTTGTGAGTGGGGATATGATGGCTGGATTTGATGCAGTGGGGTGGAGTAGTCCTAGGGGTGGGAAACAGATACTCTCTCGGGGGTCTGGACAGAGTTGGTGGGGAGAGCTAAGGAGAATACTGCAGCCAGGGCAAGAGACAACCTGGGTGTGGGCAAAGGGCTTTGTCAATGGAGTTAGAGGGGATTTGGGAGCCCCTGAAAAGAAAGACCTGCCAGCCATTTCAAGGGACTGTAACAGCACTGTGGGTGGGGGAAAATGCTCATCCACCAGTATTCCTCAGGGAGGAGAGTGGGTTTGGGGGGGCGATAGGGAAGGGTGGGGCAGGGGAGACGTGACTTGCCTTTCTTCATAGCTACTGGTTCTCAGCCTGAGCCCCCATACTGGAAAGAACAGAAGAAAGGTGCATCATGACAGGAGCTAGGGAGGGAGTATGGGGCATGTGGCCAGTGGCAGCGGGAGGAGACCAGGGTGCAGCCATGCACTCAGTGGGGAAGGATTTACTATACTTGGTGTGGGGAATGAGGTATGAGGAGTGGACCTTCCCCCATCTGCTGCTCTGGGGGTGTCCATGTGTGCAAAACTGAGCTCCCAAATAAATCAGATGGAAATCCCAGAAATGTACACAGCGGTTCCACCAGCTGCTAGAGAACTGCGGGCAACTTTCCTTTCCACCAATAGATGGTGCTGGTAACAGCTCTCTGGCATTGCACAAGTGGTGAGGCGTGCAAGGCCAGGGTGAAATCACAAGGGCTCCCAGCTCCAGGGTTCAGGACTTCAGCTGATCACAGGTGGGGTCAAGAGTACTTGCCTCTGCATGGCAAATAGTGTGCAGTTAGGTGTATTGTGTGTGTGGGGGGGGATGTTCACCTTCCTCTGATATCCCCGCCGTTGTCCACTGTCAGGGGCAGACTGCAGGGCCATTCAGAGTCAGCAAGAGGAGGGGGCTCAGTGTAGAGGGACCGTGGCCAGTGGCACTGCAGCAGGAGGATGGAGTCCAGATGAAATACAAAGCTGTCAGTCAGAGGCCTGAGGGGGGTTGCTATGGGGTCTTGGCTCCAGAGGCTTAGCGAGCGCCCTCCGTACCCTCCGACCGGAAGGGGCCCCGCAAGGAAGGGGGCCTCTAAAAGTGGCAAAAAAAATGTAAGGGGCCCCGCCCGGACATATGTTTGGAGGGGGCCACGTTCTTTGTTGCTACGGCCCTGCTTGGCTCCTTTACTTCTCGGCCCTCTCTGATTTCTAAGGCTGTCACCCACTCTTCATTTCTTCTCTCCTATCTCTTCCCAGCCTCCCTCATCTCTCCAGGCCTGAGGGTAGTGTGGGGAGAGCTACAGAGCCCTTCCCTGAGGCAGCCCAGCCGTGACTTCTCGGAGCTGGGAGCCAGGCACCCAGCTGTTCCACGGAGCGAGGCACGCACCCTGCATCAGGGCCTGATTCTTTGCTGTGGCTGTGGAGTGAGCTTGAGCAAGTGCTGGGGCCGGGGGAGTTCACTGGGTGGCAGGAGATTAAGGTGGCTACAGGGAGCAGGGGAAAAGTCCCAAATCCTAGATCAGCCCATCCTGAGGCAGGAGTCTTGGCAGGGCTGCCCTATAGGCTTCTACCAGAGCATGGTCTCCTGCCCATTGGGGTTTTGAGCCATTCTGTAGTGAGGATCAAAGCCCCATAGAAAGCGTCTTGTGCTCTCTTCAGCCAATTTCTGTAGGCCCCTGTTGGTCCCATGCTGGGCCTCTTGCACAGGGCTTGGCCTGCCCTGGAAGTGCAGGCTCTGTTCCTGCCATCTGCAGTGCCACGCCTTGCCCGCACTCTTGTGTTATGTTGCCATGGTGACCGGAAAGTGCAAACACACTAAACCCTGCTCCTGTCAATGTTTATCTGCCATGCTGGGCGGTGGCCCCGTCTGCTAGTTGGCACAGCTGCACGCCAGCTCTGGTTAAAGTTAAACAGCACTTAAGAAAGTGGAAAAAGGAGCCTCCCCCGGCTCAGGCTGGCTGATTACTCCCAGATGGAGACTTTCAGATACTGGGGTTTTTTACTTTTTCCCTTGACAGTTTTATTAGGGGGAAACTGTAAAACAAAAATAGATCAAATCAGTGCTGTGATCAGATGGTGCCAGGAATCAGCTGCCATCTTGTTTCTGTAACAGAGACATGGCCAGGATGGGAGCTGCCTCTGTCTCTCAGTAGTGAGCTGTGTTCCCCTCCATGCTACAGACACCTTCAGCCCTGGCCTGGAAAACCGCCATGTGCTCAAAGTGGGAATCTTCAACCGGAGCCGGGCAGCAGTGCCTGCCTGAAGACTGAAGGGGCCCAGCGTTAGCAAGATGGGGGCAGCCATCTCCCAGGAGCACCGTTGAGGGTGGAAGATGCTAGACTGTATGTGCACATCCACAGCCACGTCTGGGGTGAGGCTGTGCAATGCTCACTAGGCACTGCAGCCAACACTTCAAAGGGCTGGAGAGGTTTTTTTCCAGTAGCCAGGCTTGTTCTGAGCAGGGCAGATTGAGTTAAATAAAAGCAATTTAAAGCAGTGATTTACATCATAATTTAAAATGCCAAGTAGAAAGACTCGATTTAAATCATGGATTTTAATCGACTTTTAATTTCTAAAGAACGGTGCATTCTCAGTGGTAGATATCAACATGAAGCCATGTTGATTTAGAACTAAATGGAGCCTGGACACTCAATTTGGTACATCTTTTTGCTACCTAGGAGGGTACGGCATAATGATATTTAAGCAATTATATAGCTTAGTATTTTCAGATTTCTTTTAATTGTATATTTTTAGTATGTTAGAAAATGGTGACTGATGGGTGGATTTATAGATATTCATGATTTGAGAACTGAGCCAATCAGAGTTCTGGTAGGGAGAAGCTATAAAATAGGAGTATGAGACCACTCAGTGGATGATCATAGAATATCAGGGTTGGAAGGAACCTTAGGAGGTCATCTAGTCCAACCCCCTGCTCAAAGCAGGACCAATTCCCAACTAAATCATCCCAGCCAGGGCTTTGTCAAGCCAGGCCTTAAAAACCTCCAAGGAAGGAGATTCCACCACCTCCCTAGGTAAAGCATTCCAGTGCTTCACCACCCTCCTAGTGAAATAGTGTTTCCTAATATCCAACCTAGACCTCCCCCACTGCAACTTGAAACCATTGCTCCTTGTTCTGTCATCTGCCACCACTGAGAACAGCCGAGCTCCATCCTCTTTGGAACCCCCCTTCAGGTAGTTGAAAGCAGCTATCAAATCCCCCCTCATTCTTCTCTTCTGGAGACTAAACAATCCCAGTTCCCTCAGCCTCTCCTCATAAGTCATGTGCTCCAGACCCCTAATCATTTTTGTTGCCCTCCGCTGGACTCTTTCCAATATTTCCACATCCTTCTTGTAGTGTGGGGCCCAAAACTGGACACAGTACACCAGATGAGGCCTCACCAATGTCGCATAAAGGGGAACGATCACTTCCCTCGATCTGCTGGCAATGCCCCTACTTATACAGCCCAAAATGCCATTAGCCTTCTTGGCAACAAGAGCACACTGTTGACTCATATCCAGCTTCTCATCCACTGTGACCCCTAGGTCCTTTTCTGCAGAACTGCTACCTAGCCATTCGGTCCCTAGTCTGTAGCAGTGCATAGGATTCTTCCTTTCTAAGTGCAGGACTCTGCACTTGTCCTTGTTGAACCTCATCAGGTTTCTTTTGGCCCAATCCTCCAATTTGGCCAGGTCCCTCTGTATCTGATCCCTACCCTCCAGCGTATCTACCATGCCTCCCAGTTTAGTGTCATCTGCAAACTTGCTGAGAGTACAGTCCACACCATCCTCCAGATCATTAATAAAGATATTGAACAAAACCGGCCCCAGGACTGACCCTTGGGGCACTCCGCTTGAAACTGGCTGCCAACTAGACATGGAGCCATTGATCACTACCCGTTGAGCCCGACGATCTAGCCAGCTTTCTATCCACCTTACAGTCCATTCATCCAGCCCATACTTCTTTAACTTGGCGGCAAGAATACTGTGGGAGACCATATCAAAAGCTTTGCTAAAGTCAAGGAATAACACATCCCCTGCTTTCCCCATCTACAGAGCCAGTTATCTCCTCATAGAAGGCAATTAGGTTAGTCAGGCACGACTTCCCCTTGGTGAATCCATGCTGACTGTTCCTGATCACTTTCCTCTCCTCTAAGTGTTTCATAATTGATTCCTTGAGGACCTGCTCCATGATTTTTCCAGGGACTGAGGTGAGGCTGACTGGCCTGTAGTTCCCCGGATCCTCCTTCTTCCCTTTTTTAAAGTATCTCTTGGTATCTCTTGGAGTCAGAGGCTGGGTCCCAATACCCATGACAACTTTGCCAGTCTCTTGCATCCAGTAGCACAGCTCCTGGGTCCCCACAGGATCAAGTCCTTAATACAGTGCATGACCTGTCGTGCCATATTTATAATGCTTGATCTTCAAAGTTATATGTTTCCCCCCTGATTTCCTTTATATAAAAAGCAGCCTTTAACTAAAGTTTTTGATGAGGCTTATGGATTGAGTGTATTTATTTTTTATTTAAATGTTGCAAGATTATAATAAGATTAGGCCTTAACATATTTTGTATTAAATTCAGCTTTCATTTGAACAGGGCTATTTTTAAAAAGAAAAACATGATAATTTTCTAAAAAACCCACTGATTTATTAATTTATTTATCTTCCAAAACATCATTGATTTGTATTGCCCTGGCTCTGAGATATGGGTACCTTTTAAGGTGGGTTCAATCTGAGGAGGGTCATGGCCTCTGTCATAACTATAAAGGGAAGGGTAACAGCTCTCTGTGTACAGAGACTCCAAATTCTTTTACCTGTAAAGGGTTAAGAGGCTCGGGTAACCTGGCTGACACCTGACCCGAAGGACCAATAAGGGGGCAAGATACTTTCAAATCTTGGGGGGGGAAAGGCTTTTGTGTGTGCTCTTTGTTTTAAGGGGTGGTTCCCTCTTGGGACTGAGAGGGACCAGACATCAATCCAGGTTCTCCCCATCTTTCTAAACAAGTCTCTCCTATTTCAAACTTGTAAGTAAAAAGACAGGCAAGGCGTCTTAGATTTACTTTGTTTTCTCAACTTGTAAATGTACCTTTTACCAGAGTGTTTATCTTTGTTTTGCTGTACTTTGAACCTAAGACGGAGGGGGGTCCTCTGAGCTCTTTAAGTTTGATTACCCTGTAAAGTTATTTTCCATACTGATTTTACAGAGATGATTTTTACCTTTTTCTTTAATTAAAAGCCTTCTTTTTTTAAGAACCAGATTGATTTCTCCTTGTTTTAAGATCCAAGGGGGTTTGGATCTGTATTCACCAGGAGTTGGTGAAAGGAGGGTGGAAGGAAGGAGGGGGGATG
>NW_020664563.1:2896789-2901336 GCF_002925995.2 Terrapene triunguis | reverse complement strand
TCTCCTTGTTTTAAGATCCAAGGGGGTTTGGATCTGTGTTCACCAGGGAATTGGTGAAAGGTTTCTGTGTTCACCAGGGAATTGGTGAAAGGTTTCTCAAGGCTTCCCAGGGAGGGAGTTCTTGTGATGGTGGCAGCGGACCAAAGCTAAGCTGGTAGATAAGCTTAGGAGTCCTCATGCAGGCCCCCACTCTTGTACCCTAAAGTTCAAAGTGGGGATACAGCCTTGACAGCCTCTTTATGGAGTGACATGGGCCACAAAGGCAAAGCGAGTGATACCCAGAGGTCAGTGGATCAGCGTGAAGCCGTGAGACTGGGATGAATGGTGGCTGGGCTGTATTGGGCTTCCCATGAACACTGCATTGCCCGAGGGCTCTCTAATGCCAGTTACCCTCCAGGTCAGTGCCAACGTCCAAAGAGAAGCTTTAGCAACCTGTTAGGTTAGGAAAACCCGAGTGTTGCCATGTGGGTCGGGGGGCTGCAGAGGGACAGGGGAGCTCACCTACAGGGACCAGGGTAGGAGGGAAGGACACTAAGACCCAGATCCTCAGAGGTATTTAGGCTCTGAGCGTCCAGTGAAGTCAATGGGAGTTAAGTGCCTAAATACTTCCAAGGGTATAAGGTTTTCAGTGGGGTGAGTCCCAGTGCCATCCAATGGTGCAGTGAGAAGGGCAGAAATCCCTCCCATTCAGTGCTTGTTTCACAAATGAGGCACCACTTCATGCGCTGTGCCAGCTGCAGAGGTTTTGAATTTAACATTGCCTAGGGAAATGCACCGTGACCGGTGATCTAAAACAAACAGCCCCCAAATAATTGTCATTTTTATCCAGTAGCAGCCGTCTCTCACACTCGGGACCCCAGCTGCAATGTCAGTATTTTTGCCAAAGTGGCAGTTCTGTTGCATGTCATCCTAATCTGCCCTAGCCTCTGCCAAAACAACAGCCTCCAGCTATCTAAATAACTGTAACACTTAATAAGTCCCAGTTCAGGTTTGTCCCCTCCCCCCCCACAAGCTGCCTGACCTTGTACAGGAGCTGAGAGAGCACGACTAGCCACATCTCCTGTGTGAGCCGTGTGCGCAGCCCTAGGGCACCCTCCAACCCAGACTCCAGTCCCCCCTCCCGCTAGAATCCATGTGAGAACACAAGACAGCAACACACACATGCAGTCTCCACAATGCATAGCTACAGACAACGTGGCCTGCTCCCTGCAGGGCTCTTGGCTGGAGGCATGACCACCCTCCTCACCCTCTGCTTGGAGGGTAGCATGCCCCATCATAAGGATCATGGTTTTAGAGCAAGGGTGGCCCTGGACAGTGGAGCTGTGGCTGCAGCTAGAGGCAAGGCCCCAGACCTCCTTTTCCTTTCAGGCATGCTCGCAGAGACTTGGAGCCAGGCAGGAAGGGACTAAGGGAGCAGATACAGCTGGGGCTCATTGACCTGCTAGCTCCAGCTAACATGCAGCTGGGCTCGGCTAGGGAAGAGGCTGTATTATCCCACACATTGCCAGAGCAGGGGGCGGGGCTGGGGGAGCATTTCACTCGGGAACCTAATTATTCCCTGGAAAGAGACAAACTGGCTCTTTCCTTCCAACGCTCGGAGTGGCTGTGCCCCTGTGAGAGTCCCTCCCGAGGGACAGCACTCCACAAGTGTCGTGCTAGGAGCTGAAGAGAGCTGTACTGTTTTCCTGTGCTGCTCTGATGCCTGTTTAATCCCCGAATTGCTCTGTCCCCAAGTCAGACCCTAGTGCAGTGAAGCTGCCCTTGTCTTGACAAGGATTTAAGGGCTCAGCTGAACTAACACCTTCTAAGGATTTGTCTGGACTAGGAAAGAGAGCAGGGTTAGCAGGTCGCTGGTAGCTGAGCCTGTCCTAACCCCTGCTCATTTGCTTTGCCTGGACTACGCATAGGACTCTGTGTAGACACAGCAGATTACACCTTGACCTCTGCTAAACTGGCCAAGTGAAGTGTGAGCTCCCTCTAGGTGTAACTCAGCCTGTTTAGCAGATGCTAAAATACAACTTGTCTTGTCCAGACTGTACTGTTAGAAAGTGTCAGACAGAGCCAGCTAACATGACCTGACAGCAGACCTTTAAATCCTAGGGATCTAGGCATGTCCTGAGGGCTTGAGTCACTTGCCCTAGCTAATCGTTGTAGATGCAGCATACCTCTTCTCTTCCTGCCTGTGCTGGCCCTCTTCACCGGGTCTCCTAACTACCCCCTGCTCCAAATGTGCCGGCTTGCAGAGTATTAAGCTCCTAGGGTTTCGTGGAGGCGATTTGTATTCTACCTCCCCGGAGCATTCAGCTCCTCAGGCCCCTTCAATCACAGACTCGCTTGGTTTCTGCCTTTTTTCGTTGCTGGACTCTCAGCTCCAGCTGATGAGGGAATAGGGTGTATGTGCACACAAACCCCAAGGCTCTCTCCACCAACACACGCAGATGCCATGAGAAACATGAGCCTGGTTTTGTATCGTTCTATGGACAGTGCTGCCTCAGCCAGTGTTTGTGCTGGGATGGCAGAGGATGATGCATGAGCAACATTGCTGCAAACTGTGGCCAGAGCCATCCCAGCCCATGTAAATAACCAGTGCCATGGCACATTTCCCACCCTCTGCTTCGCCTCAGGCTGTTAATCAACACACCTGGGGGATAGCAGCCCCCTTCAAAGGGCTGGGGCATGGCTATTGATTGATGGAGCCATGGGTACAGCCGACTGATCTGGCCAACCTCAAGCGGGTGGAACTGAAGTGGAGGGTGGGAGAAATTCAAATAGACAGCATATGCAGTGGGATTTGGTCTGGTTTCACTTAACATCTTCATTAATGACCGGGAGCAGAGAGCAAACAGCATATTAATGACATTCACAGATGCTACTGGACTGGGGAGCACCTGTGCAGAGGACAGAAAACATTGCGTGGACTTGTAGTGATTAGACATGTGGGCAGGAAACTCCAAAAGGAGATTCCTACTGGACAAATATGAGCTAATTTGTGTGGGGGAAAGATAATCTAATCCCCAATGGGAAGGCATTCGCTGGAAGCAGTAATGCAGAGCATGGGAGAGGGGTGATGGCAGACTGCCAAGCTGATATTGGCCCTGTTAGACAAAGCACAAAACAGTGTGGCTGTTATTCCTGCAGTACAGCTCTGGTGCTACCTCTGTTGAAATGCTGCCTCCAGTTCTGGGCACCTGTACAAGAAAGATACAGACCCAGTGCTGGAAAGTCAGTCAATAGGAGCCAAGAGCTGGAGGATTTGATTTAGGATAAACTATTCAAAAAGCAAAATAGGTATAGCTTGGCTCAAGGATGGCTTAAGAACCAGATCCAAAATCCACTGAAATCAATGGAAAGACTCACATTGACTTTGTTGGGCTTTGGCTCAGGCCCAAAGAGAAGCTAAGATAAGGGGTGTAAATATCAAAGAGGGAATGGGTTTGTCAGGGGGCCCTTTAAGAGGAGTCTGGGTCCTGTTTACCCAAAACAGACTCCTGTAAGGAGAAGGAGCCCATCTCAGCCTCGTGTAAGTGAGTAATTAGGTGACTGGTGAGCAGCTAAATCAGGGTCGGAGGATTGCCTAGGGAAAAGGGGCCCACTGGGGAGAAGCTAGATGAAGCCTGCAGCTGGCCTGAGTTACAGACCCGCTCCAGGAGGAGAGCTGGGGACTCCTGGTCCAAGGAAGAGCCTGGCTGTTCACTAGCCAGCCCCAGGAGGAGATCTGTGCTACTATGGAATACAAGGAGCGTAAGCCTACCTGAATTATTACCCAGGCCCAGGGGGAGACTGTGGGATTCTGGAATGTAGGACACCCATGATCAGCTCCCAGAAGAAAGGTGGAGTTGAGGAGCTACTGCATTTGTACTGCAGTGCTACCAGAGTTAATAAACCAAACCCACAAAGAGGGAGTCCTGGTCTCAGCCCTTTGGGCTGGGAGTAAATCAGTGCAATTTGCAGGACCATGTTGTGCCCCAAGGGGGCGTGTTTGAGGGCAGTGCCCTCTTACAGGGTTGGTTTAGGACAGTGGTTCCCAAACTGGGGTTCGTGAACCCCTGGGGGTTCGCAAAATGTTATAGGGGGTTCTCGGGGGAAAAAAATCCCTAATGGCGGACAGAGCTGTCCCTAGGGACTCCAGACAGCAGGGGGCCAGCAGCCCAGAGCCCCGGACTTCCAAGAGCTAAGCAGATCAAAGCAAGCATATCTATCAGATATAGGGTTACCATATTTCAGCAAGCAAAAAAGAGGACGGGAGGAGCCCCGCCCCTGTCCTGCCCTAGCCCCGCCCCATCCTGCCCTAGCCCCGCCCCTGCCCTTCCCACTTCCCCCCCTCAGAACCCCCAACCCTCCCCCCGCTCCTTGTTCCCTGACTGCCCCCTCCTGGGACCCCTGCCCCTAACTGCCCCCCAGGACTCCACCCCCTACCTAAGCCTCCCTGCCTCTTGTCCCCTGACTGCCCCAACCCTTATCCACACCCCCACCCCCAGACAGACCCCTGGGACTCCCACGTCCCATCCAACCACTCCCCACCCCCTGACAGCCCCCCCAGAACTCCC
>NW_020664563.1:2896474-2896689 GCF_002925995.2 Terrapene triunguis | reverse complement strand
GTCCCCTGACTGCTCCGATCCCTCTCCCCACCCCTGCCACCTGACAGCCCCCCCTCAGAACTCCCAAACACCCCCCCTGCTTTTTGTCCTCTGACTGCCCCCTCCTGGGACCCCTGCTCCTAACTGCCCTCCAGAACCCCACCCCCTACCTAAGCCTCTCTGTTCCTTGTTGTCACGGAGTATGGGGGGACTCAGGGCCCTGCACCCCCGGCGTC
>NW_020664563.1:2891733-2896464 GCF_002925995.2 Terrapene triunguis | reverse complement strand
TGGGGCAAAGGTGTCACCTGGTCCCAGCCCCCTCCTGGGTTCTCATGCTACAGGCTCAGGTATTTCCAGTCAGTCTCCCATCCCCCAATGCCAGCTATCCCAGCCACACTCCCCTGTCAGCACTCACAGACCACAGTAAGAACAGACCCAGTTCGTCACACTTGTCCCCTAACTGCCCCCTCCTAAGACCCCCCACAAATGCCCCCCAGCATCCTACCCCCTACCTGTACCCTGACTGCCCAAAACCTTATCCACACCCCCACCCCCAGAAAGCCCCCCCCGTCTCTTGACTGCCCCCTCCAGAACCTCCCTGCCCCTTCTCCGACCCCCTGGCCCCCTTGTTGTTGGCCTTCGCCTAATGTTTCTGTGAACTTGCTCAGGAACGGCCTGAGCCGTTCCAGACTGCCGGAGGCGATCTGCGAATGCAGGGAGAGAGTGATCTCTGCTGCAGGGGGGAGGAGGGGCTCTCTCTGGCTGTCGGAGCCCCATGTAAGTGGCACAATCCGGCCGGCTGCCATGTTAGCCGCGCGCGCTCTGCATGGGGGGGGGGAAGTCCGGACATTTACAAATTCCCCCCGGACGCTATTTTTAGCTCAAAAAGCCGGACATGTCCGGGGGAATCCGGACGAATGGTAACCCTAATCTATCACACTGAGGAGATTTAAACTTTAAGACTCCTTATAAGAAATGGAAAAATATTGCTGTTTTTAAAATTAAATAGGCAGCTAGTGGTGTTTTTAAAATTATTATGAAGAACAAGTTTAAAGTTTGTTGTAACGTGCGTTGTTTGCCTGGACTACTCAACACCTGAATGCTTGTGTAGGAGGAACTCTTTGAGTTGGCTTCTTAAATACCTTCATTGTATTTCACATCTGATACTCCTTGATGAAACATAGGAGTCTTGTCTTATAACAGGCTTATTCAAAGTGATACAAGCTACGAAAGTGAGATCTTGGAAGAGTGTTGCTGTTTTCATAATGTAATAAAAATACTGTAATGATCAATAATAATTAATAATAAATAGTGTGTAATAAGCATGTCATAAAAACAAATTTTATATTTCCCAGATCACTGCTTTTATATTTCATACATAGGTAAAGGAGAAAATCCCTGGAAACATTCATTTTTAGGAGGGGGTTCGTGAGACTTGACATTTTAGTGAAAGGGGTTCACAGGTTGTTAAAGTTTGGGAACCACTGGTTTAGGAGCACATGCAAGGTAGCAAAAGAAAACAATTGATTGTGTCATGCCCATGCCCCCCATGGGCAATGGGGAAGCAGTATTGCTTATTACATTAACAGGACCAGAAAACACTTTGGGGAGCTGTGACACAGAGGTTCCCTTCTCTGTGTCGGCAACTCTTGTCCTCCTCTGTTCCTCTTTCCTCTTGTCAGGTCTGGTGTGCCTCCTGCACCTGACACCGTTGTCATGATCTGTGTCTAAAAGGGGTTCTGTAAGAGATCATATACGAACTGCTAATGTAACACTGACAGACCCTAGTCATCGGTGGGCAGGATTGAACCTGGGACCTCTGGAGCTTAGTGCATGAGCCTGTACTGCATGAGCTAAAAGCCATATGGCTGTTAGCTAAGGCTTTAGAGCAGATTCATTGATCTCTCTCTAAGTGGTCTCAGTGTCATTAGATGGGACAGAACACCACACCCAGGAGGTGTGTGGGTTACACTAACATACTGGTCCTGAAAACCACTGTATGGCATGTGTATCAATATGTGCTAGAGCAGGGGTTGGCAACCTCGGGCACGCGATTCACCAGGGTAAGCACCCTGGCGGGCCGGGCTGGTTTGTTTACCTGCCATGTCCACAGGTTTGGCCGATCGCGGCTCCCACTGGCCACGGTTCGCCGCTCCAGTCCAATGGGGGCGGCGGGAAGTCGCAGCCAGCACATCCCTCGGCCCACGCCGCTTCCCGCAGCCCCCATTGGCCTAGCACGGCCAGTGGGAGCCGCGATCGGCTGAACCTGCGGACGCGGCAGGTAAACAAACTGGCCCAGCCCGCCAGGGTGCTTACCCTGGCAAGCCGCGTGCCAGAGGTTGCCGACCCCTGTGCTAGAGTTACCTTCTTACAGCCTAGTCTGCCCTAGACAAAGTTGCTTGTCTGACCAGCCTGGCAGAGGCAATGAAGGCACAATTACGTAAAAGGAAACAAAGCCATCAACCTGCATGACCACTGGAGCCAGCAGGGAGGTGTGTGGCCTGGTAATCACTGCCACGGCTACCACCACTTCACCTCTGGTGGCCAGACATCCCCCTCCTCCCCAGGTGCCGCTGCTGCTGCTCCTATCTGGGCAGCCAAGATAGGGGCACCCCTGGTCTTGTCAGCCTCCCTCCTGTTCACAGCAAAGGTGGCCAACCCTTGCAGCAGCAATGCCTTGGGGTGGGTCCTGCCGCCCCCAGCACCTGGAGCACAGGGTCCCGTGGGGTGTTTCATTAGCAATAAGTGATGCTACAGGAGGGCAGAGTTGTAATAAAGATCTTTTCCCTACACATACAGAGAGGCCTGTGGTCCATGCTCAGGCTGTAGGATTTGAAAGCTGTCTGCCTGACCCAGCTTGCATTGTTTTGAGCACCCTGGCATCAGACAGAGATAGGTCCTTTCTGAAACCTGGCCCTATGTCCCCAATCCCACTCATCACACTCCATAGGGAACATGGGACTGGCCATACTCCTCAGATCAATGGTTCAGCCACGCCAGTATCCTGCCATTGCCAGTAGCTGTCACCAGATGCTTCAGAGGAAAGTGCAAGAAACCCTGCAGTGGACAATTATGGGCTAACCAACCAATTGGGACAGTCCTTCCAACCCCCTGCCCCCTCATCTGTCAGGTAGAAGATGGTTTATGGCCTGAACAGGTGGGTTTGCAGTCCTACTAAAATAGCTTTATCATCACTTTCTGTTTCCCATTGCCCAAAACATTATCTGCCCATTTATCTTTATTAAGACATTTCCCTGAGTTTTTCCTCAGGGGGTGATTTGGTTTTACAGTTTACTTAATTCTGTGGTTTCTGTGTACAGATTAGAATAGGATTAGCAGAGTGTAAATCTCTGTGATTGACGTGAATAGTCACCTGTGTCTGCTCTTAGTACTACCCTGTTCCACATCCCAGGGCACTGGTGTTCTGTCTTGTAATCAGAAGAATTGCCTGTCTCATTGACAGCCTTTCCATCAGATCACACTTCCTCTGCTCCTTTTTCTAGGCTGTTTTGTAACTTTCTTGTCAAATTAAAATCATGTGTCAAACTCTAAACGGGGTTGTTGTTTTTTTAAATAGAACTTTGTCTGAACCTGTGGCTAAGAGGAAAGGAATTCCGCAGAATCTGCAGCTGTCTGAGTATTTGGAGAATCTTGGAGCTGTGCTGTCTCTTGACCAGAGTCACTCTGTAGGGTCTCTTTCAATGGAAACCTTGGGAGAAGGGCTTGTATCTAGGGAAATGGTGTTCTCACCCTGTGGTATCTCCTTCTGCTCCTGGCTCTCCATCCATGCTCATTTTGCACCACCCCAGGAAAACACATGGCTCTGTCGATAGCCCCAAATTGCAGCAATGATACTAACCTGGCTAAGAGGGAGATTAGAAAAATCTGAATCCTGTAAATGAGCCCCTGCCCTTTGGCCTCGGGCTCTGCTTCAAAATGCTGAGCCCTAGTGTAAACAGATGCAATTCCACTCACCATTATAGCTTACCAAAACCTAGCAGCCTCCTTTGAGGGCTCCTAACCTAGGGGCAAGGAAAAGGCACCTCTCTCCTTTGTAACCCTACTCCGAGAGGTTAGAGGAGCAGAGGTGGGGAAAACATTTTGGGGTTAGAGGGGGCAGAAGACCTTCCAATTCCTCCAGCCCTCAGGGGAGCAAGGAGGGGGAGTTATTAGTGAAGTGCTGCAACATGCTTGGATAAGAGGTGCTATAGAGAGGCCAAGTATAATATTATTATTCTTGCTCCACAATCCCACTGCAGGATGGGATGAGTCCAGAGGAGAGTGTTTGAAGCCTCCGCCCTCCCTGGTTTTTGCATCACCTCCTTAACAACAGTCCTTAAACAAAAACAAACAGCACAGCCTGTATTTTCAAAGGGCTGCATGGAACTGAGCCACCTGCTCCTAGTACCGCTAAGAGTGTTTGGACTTGATGCTCCTATATCCAGCCCCATCCTCTGATTTGGATCAAGGGCTGCCCAGACAGCTGAGACAGTTTATGCTGCTAATCGCTACGTTAGCTAAACCAAGGTCTCTAGACAAGATAAGGCTGCAGGTTGCTGAGGCTGTTATTTCCCTGGCAGACGCATGAACCTTGGTTTGGGAGCATTGTCCGTCAGGATGTCTATTCCTGATCGTATTAGCTGAGAGAGACTCTAAAGCCATAGGAAACCAGAAGTTTAGAGGTGTCTCACAGGCCTGAGTTGTCTGGAAAAATTCTCCAATGGCAGCAAAACACACAAGCCATGTGCTGCTCAGACCTGCAGAAAGAGCAGATCTAGCAGATTCCTCCACCCCGTCTCCGCTCCATTAACCCTGCTTCCCCCATCTGCCTTTCCCCACTAGCTCCTTGGGGCTGCCTGCACACTGCAGAGAGGGGAGTGGGGAGATGGGAAAGAGCTCTCCCCTCCTTTCCCAGCCTCATGCTTAGGGTTACCATATTTCAGCAAGCAAAAAAGAGGACGGGAGGAGCCCCGCCCCTACCCCTCCCACTTCCCGCCCCCCTCAGAACCCCCAACCCTC
>NW_020664563.1:2774818-2886733 GCF_002925995.2 Terrapene triunguis | reverse complement strand
AGGACCCTACCCCCTACCTGTACCCTGACCGCCCAAAACCTTCCCCAACCCCCCCAAAAAGCCCCCCCCGAACTCCCGACCCCCCCCCGTCTCTTGACTGCCTCCTCCAAAATCTCCCTGCCCCTTCTCCTGCCCCCTGGCCCCCTTACCCTGCCGCTCAGAACATGGTGTTGGGCTCTGTGCGGAGCCGGACACGTGGCTGCGCTCCCCAGCGCAACACACAACCTGGTCCCTGCCCCCGCACAGTGCTGCCGGAGCGAGGGAGCAGGGGAGAAGGAGAAGTGGGGGGAGGAGGAGCTGCCGAGGCCCGATGCAAACGGCCCGGCAGGCCGGCCGGCTCAGAGTGCGGGGGAGGGGGGGGGGCGGGGAGGAGGAGCTCTACAGCTGCTCCGGAGTCCAGCCCGGCAAGCTGCGGGGGAAGGGCTCTGGCTGCCAGAGCCCCATGCGAGCGCCTAATTTTCCTGCAGCCCTCCCAGCCGCGCCTCGCTCTGCCTGGGGGGCAATCCCGGACATTTGTAGTGATTTACAAATTCCCCCCCGGACGCTATTTTTAACACAAAAAGGAGGACATGTCCGGGTAAATCCGGACGAATGGTAACCCTACTCATGCTCCCACCTCAACCTGCCAAGAGAATTAGGCAGTCACTCTCCCTGTGGCAGGGAAGGGTCCCACGCAGCTTTGCTCATTCTTGTAGGGTTCCACACTCCCAGTGTCACACTAGAAGGCCCGAGGTGTGGGCAGGCAGAAGAAAACCAAAGCACCCTGCAGAGGAGCAAAGATCCACATGTTGGTGAATAAGCCAGCGGAGGGCAGTGCTGAGGTGGTTCAGGGTGGGCTCTCTGTGAGCCAGGCAGAACCAGCCAAGCTGCAGGATTGTTGCTCCCGAGCTGCAGGGTCCCTGCTCTTGGAATAGAAACTACACTGGGTGACAAACATCACTCTAATCCTTTTCTGAAGCTTACTTATTTGGATCATTAAATGGGTCATTAATACCAAGTGTCAGTGAGTTCCACTGACTAACTTTGTACTCAGTGTATAGTTTTCTTTTCCTTTTGTCCCCCAAATTCACTCCTGGTCTAATGCCCCTGGCTTCAGTATCTGGCATTCATAGAGTCCTGTGGGCCTATGCTGTAGTGGCAGGGAATGTTAGAGTAAATAATATAAAAAGCTGTGCAAATAAGGACTGGTCAGATGATGGAACAAAGCAACAAGGGAACCAGGTACCTTCATCAGTGGAGACAGATGAAGTAAGACACCAGCTATCTAATGGGAAGGATTTGGGGCTACGTAAATCAATCCTGACCCGTTCAAGGGCAGTGTTCAGTGTAAAAGTCCTAGCTGCCCCAAAGATGTCTGTGATCTGCTATATCCCACTGTTTTGTTATTGCAGTTTATTGACATCAGAGAGTGTGAGCAAAGAAACTCAGCTAATGAGAAATGGCCAGTATGTTACAGAAATGAAACCTGCCATTTCCCCCAGCATCTTCCTCAGATTATTTTGGTTCTCTCCCTTGCTCATGGTCTTGATCACAATTTAAAAGACCCATGTCCTTCCCTTGGTAGGCTGAGATCTACCTAGGGGTTTGTGTATAATTTAGAACAATGAAGTAAGAATTGTCACGTTGTAAGCGCATAACTGGACATGGCTCACTGGAACTCGCTAGGCCATGCTCCTCTGAAATCGTTCTCAAATGTTTGTGGAGTTCTTTCTGCTCCCAGGGAAACCCCTAAATCCTAGCAGACGAATCAGCCAAGTCCTCTTGAACGGCAGCCGGCTGGGCTGGTTTCCAATGAACTGCCTATGGAGTCTATGTAGCTGTAGTAGTATAAAAGTTGCACAGTTCTCCATTTGTTGGACTAAAGGGAGCATGAAAACCATCCAAACCCTCCCAGAACACAGTGTGTTTATGAACTTGCTGCCTGTAAAAAGAAAGACTTGTGCCTCTCTGGAATGGTTGGTTTTATGGTGGTTGGGATGTTTGTCCCTAGGACTTGCTGACCACCTGGATTAACTACAGCAGCTGTAGGAGATGGTGGGCTTGATTCAAACCACTGCTTTACTCCAGTTTGATGCTGCTGTAGTGGCACTGAAATCAGGGGGGTTACGCTAGTGTAAAATTGGAGTGATGCAGGGGTGAGTCAATCCATGTCTCTTATGCACAGAGTCCTGCCTGGTTAATAAATTGGCGCTCCTGAAGCACTAATGACTAGATGGCTACTGCGAAACAAATTTAAACCAAGCTTGTGTCTGACACTGTTATAAACTGCTTCTGAAGGATTTTCACTCTGGGATACAGCTGATGTCACACCACCTGTACTTACTGGTTCTGCTGAGCTTGCTCCCTCCTCCCAGGCCACTGGGGGAGACTGGAGAATGGTCCTCTGCAAGGCAGCTCCCGCAATCAACCCCCAGCCCATCTCTCACTGCTCTTCTCCCTGAGCCAATTGCTCTGCCAGTGTAACTCCAGTACAGTTGCTCTTCAGCCGTCGGTCCCTGGTACTTTAAGTATGTGTGAAGAATAGTGCCTAACGCTTCTCAGAGACACATGCCCCAAGTTTATTTGAAGCCCTTCACGTGAGCCCCATGCTTCTAGGTAAGTTCTGGATCAATCTTGGAGAGATGAGAGTTTTCTCTTTGGAAAAGTTTTGAGAGAAGTCTGTGTCCCCTTGAGCCTGCTCTAAAAGCCAATTGGAACTGTAGTCAAATCAGACTGATCTGGCCCATGGTTTTATGCCAAATTCATTCCACCCACTCCCATGATAAACTGAGTTCACACCTATCCTGTGTAAATACCATACTCCCTCTGCTGGTCTGATCCTGCCTACATCAACTTTATGCCTACCAATCAGGGACATGCATCTCTGGCCTCTATCCCCCATGCAGAGACTACAGTGATCCTATACCGGTCTTGCAGCTGTGCCATATCTCCACTTCAAATCCACTGAAGCTTTAAGTCTAGTAAACTTTCATACAGCCTTAAATCTTGGACTACACTAGATGCCCTGTAGCTGATTAATTTAAGCTCAAATCAATATGAACCAGTTGTAACCTGATGTAAGTGCATCTACACAGGAGGTTGCACCAGTTTCACTAAAATGACTTAAGCTGTCTTAGTTAAACTGATGCTACGTGTGTGTTTAGACAAGGCCTTGTTCTGGCTGGGCCAATAAGTGCCAAAGTACTGCTGGATTCATGGAGCCTGCCAGGAAGCAGAAGATTTCTTGCAAGATTTCCAGCCCAGTTTTGCGTCCAATCTAGCAGTCTGAATAGAGCAGAGATACACTGTGGCTAAGCATAGGGGGCCTGATTCACCATGGCATTACTCCAGTTTTGAACCAATGTAACATCACTAAAATCAATGAAGTTGCACCAACATAGCCATGGAGTCGCAGCAGTGACTGAGGCCCTGAATCAATAGAACTTCACCCTTACCATGGTCCTGATCCCGCAGTGAGAAGCATGAGGTCAGATCCCATCTGTGCAGATTTCAGATAAGCTGATACCTGAATATCTCCCCATACCTATTAAAGCTAGTCACCTGCCTCACTGGAGAGGGGCCCGAACCAAATCCTGAAACTGAATGGCCCACTCTGGGGGAAAGTTTTAATCTGGATCCAGACAAACTTTATAGTATGGATACATCTCCACCAGGATCAAATCTGGCCCCAAAGTCACACCCACTGGGTGCTAGTTTGGCAGCCTGTGCAAAATGTTTATAAGCTGATGTGCAGCCCCCCTCCAGCCCCAAGTATCCATGTCAAAACAAAAAGCACCATAACAGCTGGCACTTGCTGGGCCTTTGAGCAGAGCCCTCCCTCCAGGGCTGGGTGAGGTACACAATGGCTAGTACAAGGAAAACAGCTGCCTGTGCCATGCTTGTTCTGGGGCTAAATAAGAGAACTCCAGCCCCGGCCCCAGGGCTGTCAGTTTGGCACTAAATCCACCATAGCTGGTTGAAAAGGGAGAGCAGTTAAAGAGAACAGACATAGTTGTGTGGGGCTGACTGAACAGCATGCTCTCTGCTAACCTCTAAGACTCAGAGGCTCGATAGGTCACTGGGCTCGAAGGAGCCCCAGGAATCAGTCTCACCCCACTTGTCAGTCTCACCACTGGTCCGACAGAGAACTGCTCCCTGGCGGAGTTTCCTGAGCTGTTGAGCTGTAAAGCTCCCAAGAGAGACACTGACTGCACTGGCCATGTGGTGGGACCAACTGTGATGCTCTCTGCCAATGCAGCACTGTCACTCTGTGCTGGCCTGGGACTCTGGAGCACCCACCCGCAGCTGTGGCCATGGTGTGTATTGAGGGGAGAGGGCTCGGGGAGCGGCTAGGTCCAGTCTCAGCATTAAAAGCAGTCTCACAATGGGAGTCAGTCCCATTCCAGGCCGTGCTGCTGGCCTTCTACGAGAGCAATCCCTGGCTGACAGGATGGGATTTCAGAGCACACCCTGGAGCTTGAGGTCTGACCTAGGGCTCTATGGGGACTTTGGTAGAAGCCCATCAACTTATTCTTTCATGAAGGTGGCTGTCAGTGAGACATGGCAGTGGTCTGGGGGGGAGGGAGCAAGCACCGCTTTCAACCTCTCCCCCCCACTTTGTCAGACCCCATCCTATTTTGACTCACCCCTAAAGTTTATTTCATGATCTAGAGCAGTGGTTCCCAAACTTTAACAACCTATGAACCCCCTTCGCTAAAATGTCGTCTCGCGAACCCCCTCCTAAAAATGAATATTTCCAGGGATTTTCTCCTTTACCTGAGTATAAATTATAAAAGCAGTGATCTTGGAAATATAAAATTTGTTTTTATGACATGCTTATTACACACTTTATTATTAATTATTATTGATCATTACAGTATTTTTATTACATTATGAAAACGGCAACACTCTTCCAAGATCTCACTTTCGTAGCTTGTATCACTTTGAATAAGCATGTTATAAGACAAGGCTCCTATGTTTCATCAAGGAGTATCAGATGTAAAACAGCATGAAGGTATTTAAGAAGCCAACTCAAAGAGTTTCTCCTACACAAGCATTCAAGTCTTGAGCAGTCCAGGCAAACAATGCACGTTACAACAAAGCTTAGCTGCCTATTTAATTTTAAAAACAGCAAAATATATCCACCTCCCTTTCCATTTCTTATAAGAAGTCCTTGAAGTTTAAATCTCCTCAGTGTGATAGATTATGCTTGCTTTGATCTGCTTAGTTCTTGGAAGTCTAGTGGCTCTGGGCTGCTGGCCCCGTGCTGCCCAGGGTCCCTAGGGACAGTTCTGTCCGCCATTAGGGAATTTTTTCCCGAGAACCCCCTATAACATTTCACGAACCCCCAGGGGTTCATGAACCCCAGTTTGGGAACCACTGATCTAGAGTGAAAATCTTGCAGCACATATGCTTTACAAAGGCTCCTGCTCCCAGCCAATGGGACGGGAGTGCATGCTTTACATAAGAGAGAATTAGTCCTACTGAGTTCAGTGACTGTTGCCAAGACCTGGTGCTTCAGGGCTTTCATTCATGAAATCCCTTCCCCCAAGTGCCAAGGACAGCAGTCCAGCTTCCTGCCTGCTGTAAGGGGTGAGATGCAGTGCTGCTGGCTAGGAGGACATTATTCAGTCATTCCTAATCTAGACTCTGCAGGAAAGCTGCCATCCTCTAAGGACCAGATGCCACCCACAGCCCCTTTCCTGGGGTTTGGTGATTATAAATCAGCACAGAGCTTTGGCTTTTACCCTGGTTTGAGGAGGACAGCAAGAGAACTGTGCTATAACATACAGGTTTATGTGCCTCTGATGGGGTCTGTCTAGCTGAGGAAGAAAGGCTGAGATTAGATTAGAGTTATTAGCTAATCCTGATTTAACCATGAATTTAACCTGAACCTGGAACAGAGGAAATGCTCTTTACCTTCATCTAGCTAGTTGAGATAAACCCTAGGAAGAAAACCAACCTGAGACACAGAGGGGCCCTGATTTAATGGAAGTGCTGAGCAGCTGCAGCTCCTGTCGATTTCACCTGGAATTGTGGGTGCTCACTACCCGCAGACAACAGCCCCTCGCTGGCTGCAGCTAGGCACCTGATTTCATTTCTGACATTTTTGGCTTTGGTGCTCTGTACAGGAGGAGGATAATTTAATGCAAAACAGGCCTTTAGCTAGTCCTCTTAGTTCCTTCCTAGCCAGACAGAAAGGATTTCCCCCAGGAATGCATCTGGGACTCCTCGGAGGGGTTTATTCCAAAAGAAAAGCAACTCCCCATAGCAAATAATAGTAATAATAAAAAAACATGATCAAATGTTCCCAATAAGCACATGTGGTCCCCACCACACCCCTAAGAATGCACAGCCCAGGGGTGTGGGGCCTGCTTCCTATCTTGGCACAAACTGCTCCAGGACCAGGATGATCCTGAATAGATCCAAGCCTGGTGCTTCCTTTGGCCTTTTAAAATATGCTTTCCTGTCAGACTCAGCGCTCCGGGTGTGCCAGCTGACCCCAGCACCCAAGGAAGTGGGACTGTATATCGAGTGGAAGGATGGCTGTGTGGTTAAGACACTGGGTGTGACACAGGAGCTCTTTTCATTCAATGGTTCAAAAATGCAGGGGTCAGCCAGGGCTACAGCATGACCTCAGCCAAGTCATTGCATCCACTCTGAGCCTCACATCCCCCCAGGTGTAACTTGGGGACAGTAATCCTCCCTCCTCTCATTTCTCTGTTTAGATAGTAACTTCTTCAGGGCAGGGATTGGCTTTCACTCCTTGGCTCGAGTGACCATGAGCTAATTCAGTCCAAACTAAATGGAAGGATTAACAGAATTAAAACTGTGACTAAGGTTTACGATTTCAAAAAGGCCAACTTTAATAACTTAAGGCAACTACTTAGGGAAGTGGATTGGGCTAACATATTTAGGGATCTAAAGGCAGATGGCGCCTGGGATTATTTCAAGTTGAAGTTGCATGAGCTGTCCGAGGCCTGTATCCCGAGAAAGGGAAAACGGTTAGTAGGCAGGAGATTTAGACCTAGCTGGATGAGCGAGCGTCTCAAAGGGGCGATTAAGAAAAAACAGAAAGCGTACAAAGAATGGAAGAGGGGAGGGATCAGCAAGGAAACCTACCTTATTGAGGTCAGAGCATGTAGAGATGCAGTGAGAAAGGCCAAAAGCTGTGTAGAGTTGGACCTTGCGAGGGGATTTAAACCAATAGTAAGAGGTTTTACAGCCATATAAATAGGAAGAAAACAAAGAAAGAGGAAGTGGGACCGCTGAAGAATGTACATGGAGTGGAGATTAAGGATAATCTAGGCATGGCACAATATCTAAATGAATATTTTGCATCGGTCTTTAATAAGGCTAATGAAGGGCTTAGGAATAGAGGCAGCAGGACAGAGGGGAATAAAGGAGGGGGGGTTGACATTACCGTATCAGAGGTGGAAGCCAAACTTGAACAGCTAAACGGGACTAAATCGGGCGGACCGGATGATCTTCATCCTAGAATATTGAAGGAACTGGCGCGAGAAATTGCAAGCCCCTTAGCGATAATTTTTAATGAATCTGTAAACTCAGGGGTGGTACCGTTGGACTGGAAAATAGCTAATGTGGTTCCTATTTCCAAGAAAGGGAAAAAAAGTGACCCGGGTAACTACAGGCCTGTTAGTTTAACATCTGTAGTATGCAAGGTCTTGGAAAAAATTTTGAAGGAGAAAGTAGTTAAGGACCTTGAGGTGAATGGCAATTGGGACAAATTACAGCATGGGTTTACGAAAGGCAGATCGTGCCAAACCAACCTGATCTCCTTCTTTGAGAAAGTAACAGACTTTCTAGATAAAGGAAATGCAGTGGATCTAATATACCTCGATTTTAGTAAAGCGTTTGATACAGTACCCCATGAGGAATTATTGGTTAAATTGGAAAAGATGGGGATCGATATGAAAATCCAGAGGTGGATAAAGAACTGGTTAAAGGGGAGACTGCAGCGGGTAGTACTGAAAGGTGAACTGTCAGGTTGGAAGGAGGTCACCAGTGGGGTTCCTCAAGGTTCGGTTTTGGGTCCGATTTTATTTAATCTATTTATTACTGACCTCGGAACCGAATGTAGGAGTGGGCTGATAAAGTTTGCGGATGACACGAAGTTGGGAGGTATTGCCAATTCGGAGAAGGATCGGGATATCCTGCAGGGAGACTTGGATGACCTTGTAAATTGGAGTAATAGTAATAGGATGAAATTTAATAGTGAGAAGTGTAAGGTGATGCATTTAGGGATGACTAACAAGAATTTTAGTTATAAGCTGGGGACGCATCGGTTGCAAGTAACGGAGGAGGAGAAGGACCTCGGAGTCCTGGTTGACCGCAGGATGACTATGAGTCGGCAATGTGACGTGGCCGTGAAAAAAGCTAATGCGGTCTTGGGATGCATTAGGCGAGGTATTTCTAGTAGGGACAAGGAAGTGCTGCTTCCGTTATACAAGGCACTGGTGAGACCTCATTTGGAGTACTGTGTGCAGTTCTGGTCTCCTATGTTTAAAAAGGATGAACTCAAACTGGAACGGGTACAGAGAAGGGCCACTAGGATGATCCGAGGAATGGAAAACCTTTCCTATGAAAGGAGACTCGAGGAGCTCGGTTTGTTTAGCCTAACCAAAAGAAGGCTGAGGGGTGATATGATTGCTGTCTTTAAATATATCAGAGGGATAAATACCAGGGAGGGAGAGGAATTATTTCAGCTCAGTACTAATGTGGACACGAGAACAAATGGATATAAACTGGCTGTGGGGAAGTTTAGGCTTGAAATTAGACGAAGGTTTCTAACCATCAGAGGGGTGAAATTTTGGAACAGCCTTCCGAGGGAAACAGTGGGGGTGAAAGACCTCTCTGGCTTTAAGATTAGGCTAGATAAGTTTATGGAGGGAATGGTTTGATGGGATAACGTGATTTTAGTCAATTAGGCAATAACGTGCCATCACTAGTACAAATGAGGGTCCGGCTGGAGAATCTTGCCTGTATGCTCGGGGTTCTACTGATCGCCATATTTGGGGTTGGGAAGGAATTTTCCTCCAGGGTAGATTGGCAGAGGCCCTGGAGGTTTTTCTCCTTCCTCCGCAGCATGGGGCAGGGGTCCCAAGCTGGAGGATTCTCTGCAACTTGAAGTCTTTAAATCACGATCTGGAGACTTCAACAGCTGAGTTAAGGGAAAGTGGGTGGGTCAGCTTTTGTGGCCTGCATCATACGGGAGGTCAGACTAGATGACCATGATGGTCCCTTCTGACCTTAAAGTCTATGAGTCTATGCATACAGTTCTGTAGAAAACAGTTCTCCCAAGAAAACTGTCAAGATTTCAGAAATGTTCCCATTCTGCATTGGGGTAAAACAGAGACCTTCCAGAGAGAGAAACCACCAACCTGCCTAGTCAATAGCCCCATGCACATGGTGCTCCCCAGGGATGTAGGAGACCAGGTTCAAATCCCTGTCCTGAATCAGGGACTTGAACCTGGGTTCCCCTTCCCCGGGTTGGTGGCCAGTCTCTCTGGCTTTGGTTTTGACCAGAAATTCCATCTGGGACCTGACAAACCTTTCTGAGAACCAGGGGCGGCTCTATGTATTTTGCCGCCCCAAGCACGGCAGTGAGGCAGCCTTCGGTGGCACGCCTGCGGGCGGTCCACTGGTAACGCGTATTCGGCGGCATACCTGCGGGAGGTCCGCCGGTCTCGCGCCTTCGGCGTACCCGCTGCTGAATTGCCACCGAAGCTGCGGGACCACCAGACCTCCCGCAGGCATGCCACCAAAGGCAGCCTGACTGCCGCCCTCACGGTGACCGGCAGGCTGCCCACTACAGCTTGCCGCCCTGGGCACGCGCTTGCTGCGCTGGTGCCTGGAGCCGTCCCTGCTGAGAACAGAAATAATCAAAACTGACACGGTCCCCTGGCAGGTTCTGGTGTCACCAGTCAGTGTTTTCTGACAACAAATGTTTTGTTGAACAATTCCTGACTAGACCTAAGCCTGATCTCAACTGGAGCCCCCACCTGCTGCCCCACAGGGTGAGGGCAGTGGGTGATTAACTCCCACTGTGGCCGCAATGCCCCCGTCTCTGCTCCACCAGCGCAGCTCTGGAGCCCCTGGCGACGAATCTGGGCCAGTCTGGGGGCCTGACACCAAGTGTGCTGCTTCTTGGCTTCCAAGGGCCAAATGTCCTGAAGGAGCAGCAGGCTGGTGGCAGGAACGGGGGGAGCCCCTGGGTTTAGGAAAGAGCGTGGGGCAAAAATCAACAGGACACTAGGGCCAGGAGAGGAGATGCACCTTGATTCCCTCCATCCCCCTCTGTCCACCAGCGCCTCCACTCCACCCCCCCAGCCCCGAGCCCAGCCCTCCCCCACCGCCCCGTCCCGCCCTGGTACGGCAGTTCCGTCCCGCCTGTCTTCCCTCCCTTGCCCCTGTGCCAGGGTTCCCCCCGCGCAGGCAGCACAGCTGGGGGGCGGGGCTTCACGGGCGGGGCCGCGGGGTGACCCTGCCGGCGCGGGCAGCCCGGAGCAGCAGAGGAACTCCAGCAGCAGCCAGCGCAGAGCCCAGCCCGTGCGGAGCTACCACCATGCCCAAGTGCCCCCGTTGCCAGAAGGAGGTCTACTTCGGTAAGGGCGCCGCTCCTCGCCTGCCCCGGCACTGCCTGCCCATGGCCCCCGCCGCCCCCACGCGTGCCCTGCTCCTGGCACCCAGCTCCTTGCCGGGCTGCCAGGCACCCTGTCTGCCCCATGCTCCACCTTCCCCATGGGGTGCCTGGCACCCAGCTCCCTGCTGGGGGTGCCAGGGACTCTGCGGCTGCCTGCCCCCATGGGGTGCCCTGCCTGCTGCACCCCCTCTCTATATGGGCTCCCTGGCACCAGAGCTCTGTAGGGGCGGCTAGAGACCTTGCCCAACCCTCTGCTCCTACACTCACCTTCCTAGCCCCCTGCAAGGGTACAGCCCACCTGCCTGACCCTGAACGCAGCTTCTAAATGGGGGTGCCCTGCCTCCTGCACCCCCCTTGTCTATACAGGCTCCCTGGCACCCAGCTCCCCACTGAGGCACAGCCCAGCGCCCTGGCAGCAGCACAGGTGGGTGGGGTAGGGGCGCCCATTGCCCGGGCCGGGACCCAGGCTGCGCTGGCTACATGCTGCTGCTGCAGCTGGTGTTTGGTTCGTGCCCAGCGCTGCTGTCATCACTGCCCCCTGCCCAGCCCTGTGGGAGGAGATCAGTGTTCCGGGACAAGCCGTCTGAGAACCCCCCGGTTTCTGTGAGAAGGGCTCAAAATCCCCCCCCCCCCCCCGTCTGCTTGCATGGCTCGGGGGTCTCATGCAGCCTGGAAGGAGCTGAGTTTGCAGGGCTCCAGCAGATCGGTATTAGTGCTGGTCCTCACGGGTTGAGCTGGGCTGTGTAGGCTGCACAGACTCCCGCTAACATCAAGGGCAAGCGCTGCCCCCTCTCCCCTTGTGCAGGGGCTCTGAGCGGGCAGGGCTGGGGAAAGCTGACTGGCACGGAGGCTGTGCAGAGCCATGGCGGGAGGAGGAGTCCGAGCAGGGTTCCTCTCCCTGGGCCTCCCTGCAGCCTTAGGAAGATGCTCTGATTTATGGATCTCTTGCATGCCTCCCAGCTATGAGTAAGGAGACTTGAACAGCAGCAAACTATTGCAGACAGCTGTATGCTTTACAAGCGAGGAAGCGCTCTCAAAACCTAACAAGTTCTCTTTACAAATTATCATTAATAAAAAGTTATTTGTAATTAATTCCCCCCCCCCCCCATAGCCCATGCGCCTTAGGCCTTCAGATCTCTAGTAATGTCTAGAGGAACTGGCAATCCATTTGTATAAACCAGTGGTTTTCAAATATGTGTTATATGGGCCACACCCACCCAATATGTTTACTACCTGTATGGCCCTGAGGATGTTACATGGACTGCAGCTATGTGCTGATTGGACTGCAAACCAGATGCAGGTTGAGAACCACTGGTATAATTGATAGTCCTAGAAAACCAAAGATTTCCTGGTTAATTAGTGAGAAATATCAAAGCACATAAGATGGGGGGAATTTCCATTGTAGTTTTTAAACCGTTTCATTGTAGTGCTTTTATACTGTCCCATTGGATTCTGAGTCCACAGACAGATACAGTTTTTGAAGTCTGTTGAGAGATAATATCCAAAGCCAGTGAAAATACGTATGTTCTCATATAGCTGCCCATCATCGAGGAAGTCTCCTGTTCCCTTCTACACAGTGAAAAAAAATCTTCAGAATCCAAGAACCACACAGTGTTCTATAAAATGAGTGAAACCGTATCAATTTCTATATACAAGAGGTCCTGCCATTTCTCTGTTCAGCTGCACGTTTTAGCTGAACAGTTGGACAGGTACACAATTATTATTATTATTATAGGTGAGGGCTGTTTGTTGTTGAGGTTTGGTAGAGAAATATAAAATAGGTTCTTGCCATATGTCTTGCAAGTCCAGCCATCCATATAATAGCAAATGTAAATGTGTAACAGTTGGGAAGTTGTGTCTAGGACACAAGATTGTAATTTGGGGGTGAAAGAAGAAGATCTGGAGAAAACAGTAGGAAGGAGAGAGTGTAGAAAATAAAGAGTTTGTTTGTGTGGGTCTGAGTGGTTAGGTATGCTGACTTCTAAAAGGGAGGGAGGGCTGGGGGATGGGCTATATTTTAGTATTAGACACTGAATCTGTTTTTGATTCTGAGATGTTTCCATCTAAGCTGTGTCCATTGTGTATCTTCTGTCTAACGTCTAAAGAGGATTCTTCTGGCAGTAGCTAGTACTGTCGGTGACCATTTGGTTCCAGAGGCAAACATGTCAAACAACTAATGCTCTGTTTTTAGATCTTTTATATCAGGGGCTCAATTCATCAGTCCCTGTGCTTTGTGTGGTCATTTACACCAGTTCAAGATGAGCACAGAGCTCTACCAAGTAAATCTGGGTGAAATTTTTTGAGCTGACAGGAAATTTGCTGAAAAATGCATTTTTCAGGGCACTGAAACTATTCGTGACTTCAGGTCAAATTCAGCAAATAGTTTCGGCTGAAAAAACCTTGAAAACAAATTTTGGAATTATCAGTACGGTTCATTTTGCAAATTTGGATATTTTGTTTTGAGTGATCATCTTCAAAACAGTTCATTTTACCCAAACACAATTTTGGGAGGTTTTTTATTTGTGAGAAACCAAAAAAGAAATCCGTTTCAGTTAGAAACAAAGTGAATTTTTCAATTTGGCCAGCAGACCAAAAACCTCAATGATTTGCTCTGCTCCTAAGGATGAACGGTGATGGTTTGCACCATTTGCCAGTCATGAAGGGTGACCGTGAATCAGAGGCCAGGTCTTTCAGAAGTCACCAAACGTACATATGAGAACTTGCAACAATACGTTGTGTGTGCAAATGGACACCTCTGAAGAGCTGCTCTGGGAGATCCTTCTGCAACTTAGAATCATAGAAGATTAAGGTTGGAAGAGACCTCAGGAGGTCATCTAGTCCAACCCCCTGCTCAAAGCTGGACCAACATCAACTAAATCATCCCAGCCAGGGCTTTGTCAAGCCGGGCCTTAAAAACCTCTAAGGATGGAGATTCCACCACCTCCCTAGGTATCCCATTCCAGTGCTTCACCACCCTCCTAGTGAAATAGTGTTTTCTAATATCCAACCTAGACCTCCCCCACTGCAACTTACTCCCTTTTTGTTTTCTTCTGTGCTGGAACGTCTTGTAAGTCATTGTACCAAGGCCCTTTCCTCTCAGGACGTCTGCCCCACTGAACAGAATAGGTTAACATGGAGCCTCAGTGCTTTGATTGTCTCCAAGCCATTTGATGGGCACTGAGGCAAATCACTAGAGGCGTGGTTCAGAGGCGCTGGCTTACTGCCATGTTACACTTCCCTCCAAGCTAATATTTTGTTTGTTTGTTCCAACAGCTTCATCATAGCTGTTTGCTTAAGGTGGACAGACTGGATGGGCAGGGAGTGAGCCACCCAGAGATTCTGGACACTCCAGTCCAGAGTCCAACACCAGGATCAGTTAAAGTGGTTCCTAAAAACTTTACAAGGCAAATTAGTTAGATTCTGAACAGCAAATTCTGCCTTTGATCACAGTCATTAGTACCTGGGCGTAACAGAGGGCACCATGTAATCGTGAATGTCTTATTGTAATAAGGCTACAGCGCAGAGGATACGTGTATCTCCAAGGCTTGTTTTTCTTAAAACTATCACTATATGCCTTGAACAGACTTCGGGCCTGATCCGACTTCCACTGACTCCCCTTGGCGTTGGATCCAGCCCCTAGTAAGGAGCAGATGGATGACCACACCCTGATTTGGAAGGAATTTCCAAAAAGCCGCAGATTTCTGTACTGACTCAGAGTACTTAATTGGGTGACATGATCCCACTTCCTGCCATGGGTGTATTTCAAGAGGTTTGGGTAGCTAGTCCTGGCAATAACCTTTGCTGCAATCATTTAACTCCATCTACTAAAACCACATACAGAAGTTCCCCAATCTCTTGGTTCCCCATGTCCCTGGCATAAAAACTCTGATGTGTTTTGCTGAGAGTTAGAAGTGGATGCTGGCCCTATAAGTACTTTTATTTTTTAAATTTATCGACTAAATCTGTAAGCCATGGACTGGGAACACATTGATTTTTTTTTCTTTCTCTGTTTTATATTTCTGGTTTGCTTGTGGGGTGTGTTGTACTTTTCTGTCTACTATGCCAGAAAAATAATAATCAGGGAATGGCTCAGAACACAAGAATTCCAGAGTTTGTACGTTCCAGCTCTCTGTGATGGAGACTTAACTGTTTCTCTGTTTTCCCATCCATTCATATTTGCCTGTCATTTAAGATAGTGCCTACACTAGAGAAATTTACTAAAGAATCCCGACTTGGGGTTAGCACTGGCTGGAGGCCAGGTATAGACAAGATTCTGATAGCTGAACCCATTTTTACCAACATTTTAGTTACTTACTTTCAATAGATTCAACCAAAAGGGAGTAAAAATCAGTCCTGGTGGCAAGAGCCTTGTCTACACTATTGGTGCTAACACCCATTCCAATAAAGTGGTAGTAGCACCAATGGGAATTTTTTGTAAGTTTCCTCAGTGTAAACAAAGCTTAAACCTCCCCTTAAAGTACAGTTCTACTTGGAATGGTGACTAAAATTGGCATTGTGAAGTTTCACGTCTATGACAGCTCATTTACTCCAGGTAATATTTGCTAAGCTTACTAGTAAAAAAAGGTTTTAATAGAACTGTCAGCACCTAAAACCCCCGGGTCTAAGTCAGGTTGGTTTTGTTCTGGTTTGCACATCTCTGGGTATAAACACTATATACTCTCAATCTATCATTATTAATTCAGTTGATCAACTCAGAAATGAATTCAGCTGTCATTCACACAGCTGGTCTAGCCCCGCAGGGCTGACAGGAGTGAAAGATACTGTGCAGTGAAGTAAGCAGATGTGGCTTTGTAAGTGCAATGGGTCTGTTGAGCAAGGAAGTGCTGTTTTTATGAAGTTAGTCATATGACCTCAGCTGTACAAGACCGAGTTTAATGCAAAGGCCAAGGAGAGTTCAAAATCAGTTGTAAGCTCTTATTTCTAAGATCATAGCAGTAACACTGATCTTGTATAAGCAGTCTTGGAATAAAAAGAAAAATACAGCATCTCTCAGCTAAGAGTCCCAATACTGGAGGTTTTGTATGGCTGGTATGTGGTGTCTTTTGCTCAGATTTAGCTGCCACTTAACTACATTTCACTTACACCGTCTGGTTCTTCACTCCAAGCTGGAACCTGAGGGGCCTGGCTGTTAATTCAATGAGCTACTTCAATGGTCCTTGATGGGATTTCAGCTGATATGTTTGACAGATCATAAAGGGGAGAGAAAGCAGGATCATAGGAGTGCAGCGAAGACTGATCACTTCATCAGCACTAAATCATTACCTCCATGGGGAGATTGCAGCACCAGAGTCTGGAAGCTCTCCTGGTGAGACGTCCCAGTCACTGGGAATATAGTGCCTAGGCAGTGATAGGCTTCTCTAAACATTCCTCCAATAGGGGTGAAAGGTGCCCGAGTGACATTCCTGGAGTCTGAATTCCTTCCAGAAACCCTGGAATAAAAAGAAAGGCTCAGCATCTCTTTCAGATGTAGAACAGGCATGGCAGAGGGTGCTGCCCCCCACCCCATCATGCCTCACTCCTAACCTACAGAGGTGGCCCCCTCTGGGTTATAATATAATAAATAATAATATAAATAAAAGTTGCATGTCTTCCCCCCCCACCCACCCCCCCACCCCAGCCCTATTAAATGTAACAGAGCAATCATCCTTCCGGAGAACTTTTTAAAATCAGCCTATAGAATTCCATAGCAGCGTGCGCCTCCTGAGGCAGGGTGGCCCTCTGACTTGAATTTGGGCTCATGCCCCCTTCCCCAGATAGTCCCTGGCCCGCTTGTTGGAGCTACAAACAAGGGTGCCATTTCACGCCATGATGTTGGTGTCTGTGATGTGGGGCCTGCCTGCTAGGAGCATTTTGAGATCCCCTCTCTAGTGATCACTTCTCTCCTGGAGTTAATGGTCACACCCAAGTCACAGGCTCTCTGCCCACCCAGAAAAGGAGTTGTAGTGCCAAAGAACTGGCAGAGCAGCACTCCTCACCCAGCACTCTGCTGCAGCAGCAGAGCACAGAGTGGAGAGGTATTGGTGCATAGGAAGAAATTTTGTCCCCGAGCCCAGTCCCCTGCCTTTTCCAGGCATGGAAAATCCACTCGAAGGTCCTGGCACTGAAAGGGTTCCTGTGGAAAGCTCAGCGTTATCACTTAATACACATCCGTGAGTGCAGCTGCTAATAGAAAGAACACACTAGCCTCTTTAGCAAATTACATCCTTTGTGCTATAGTTAAATTCCATCCTGTGTTCTTTCCTAATGTAAACCTGTTCCGGACTAGGGGAGTAACCTCATTGTTCCTTTTTTAGCTGCCTCTGGGGCTGTCTTCAGTTGCCTGAACCCAGGCCAGTCTCCAAGCACACTACTGTTTGCTGTGGCTTTTAGCAAGAAATGTGTCCCCAACATCCTGACGGCAGGAGGTTCCCTGTATTTGTGGGTTGGAAAAAGGATGTTTTGCAATACTTTGCTTCCCAGTGTTGGTCCAGGTGTCTCTCCCCCCATGATTGTCAGACAGGTTTTCACATGTGCCAAAAGGGATCGTTACCTTGGAATTTAAGGGATTATTGTAACCAGTGTCAACTGAGGTCACTGGTTTTCAAGTTCAGATGCCAATTTATGCAGAAGAATTTCTACTAGACTAGAGGAGGGCAGTCCTCCGTGCTGGGTGAGGGCTGGCTGTACTCTGGTGTTCCCTAAATTTGACTCTGTTGCCATTTTCCTTCTGCAAGTCTCCCCATCTGAACAAGTTTTAACGTGAACAGTAATGAATCTGTGTCAAATGGAGACGCATAGGCCCTTCCAGAAAGGAATGGGGAGGTAATGACGCAGCAAGCGCTTCAGAGCTCAAATCTTCCGACTGGCAATAATTTGCCTAGAAATCAGACACCCAAGCCTGTGTGAAAAATGCTTGTGCAAGCCATGCTTTTGTGTGTGCAAAGCAAGCACTATGCATGCTATTGCCTGTTTTTCTGCCCACGCACACGCATGGGCTGCATGGATTTTTATTTATTTTGCAAGTGCAGTGTAGGTGTCTGAATTTGAAAACTGTCAGTCTCCCTCCAGGACAAGCAAGTGTCAAGCAGTGAGTGAGCCCCACTGAAAGCTGGAATGAGAGATGCCCCAGTAGCTTTTGGATTTAATCATTGGGAACACAAGGCATTTTTCCAAGTATGGAACTCTTACAGTGACCACACTGTTTGGGTCCAGGACAGACGCATGTAGAGTGCAAAAGTCCACAGAGTTTATTGAAGCAGCTCCCCACCTCTGCCGTGGCATCTTTTCCCTGTGATAGTCTCCTTACACCTCTCTGGCCTGTCCCAGCCCACACAGGCAGCCCCAGAGTCCTTACGTAGTAAAGCAAAGAAGCGGTGCCATGAAGAAGACGAACTCAGTCGTCCTGTGCCAGCCATACCTTCCTCCGGAGGGCTCCAGCAGTCTCTGCAGAGAGGCTGGGCTGGATGCAAAGGGGCTGGGCTGGGCACAAAGGGCTGTTCTCCTGGGCTGGCCAGCCAGCTCCTGAGCTGTTCTCTTCCCTCGTGAAAAGCCCCTCCGATACCTGACAGCGAGTGCAGGTGTAGCGGGGTGGGGCTGAGGGCCCACAGCAGCTTGCCAACCCTTGCTGGCTCGGTGTGGGGTGCATATGCCTTATCACAGCCTCCTGAATGGTGCTCTTTTGTTTCTGCACTCTGACAGCTGAGAAGGTTACCTCCCTGGGGAAAGACTGGCACCGACCATGCTTGAAGTGTGAGAAATGCAACAAGACCCTGACTTCAGGTGGCCATGCTGAGGTAAGGGGTGAGGTGGCCACCAGCTCTGTGTCACTGTAAATCTTAGCTGCATCTTCCAACGCTTAGGACAGACATGTCAAGAAGCTTTAATCAGCTGCTTCTTTATACCCCTCACCTGTGGGTGGAAGCATAGTGCACGCTGCCATTGCAAAGTGGATTCCCAGGTACTCCACAGCACAAGGGGCCCGTATTTCACAGCCCCAGCTCCGAAATTCTGCAGCAGCATGACTTTATCCCCGCACCATGCAGTACCCTTGTTCCCATCCCCCTCACACACACTCATCGCACAGCCTCAGACTTGTAAGGCTCACTGAGGTACAAATTGTTGCTGGGTATTTCTGAGGGTGGGGTTCTCACTGTACTCTCCAGCCAGCCTGGCTCTGGTCCCTTGGCCTCTGCTCCTGCAGTGCTGTCCGGCTCAGACCCTCCTTCACCCCCGGAAGCAGGGAGCTTATAGCAAGCTTCAGCGGCTCATTGCCCCAGGCCTGGACTGCTGGGAGATCTCCAGGCCACCTAGTTAACCAGCCTACATTTCTGGCTTCTCCCTGCTCCTTGGCTGCAAGCTGGACTCCTAGTGCATGTGCTGTGCACAGTAAAATCATCTCCCCATTGTGGGGAAATTTGGAGAGCAAATGGCAGGTTGCAGATGACCAGAGAGGGTCTGGCCGCAGCAAAACAGCTAATGCCAGGGCAAGAGGGCTGCATTCCGTGGCATCCTGGGGCCAATGGCAAGCTCCACTGCTGCAGAATCACAGTGTGCATTGGGCCCTGCCTGAGATGAGCGGGGAGTTCACAGCTCTTGGAGCTATTGGTTCAAGCGCTCTGCAGATGCAGGCAGCCATTGCTGCATCAGTTACTCAGGTCTCAGACTTGAGGGCCAGAAATAGACTTTTAAAAGAGGGAAGCTGAGATTCTGCAGCAAGAGGTGAGTTCTTTGGTTGATTCCATGGAATATGGGATACCTGGGGGCCCTGCCTCGAAGTAGCAAGAACTCTGCATTAGTCAGCTCCAAGCTGTGGGCTTGCTGTGTGTGTGGGCAGGCTGGTTTGCTAGCACCAGGATGGCCCGGTGAGGGGGGTGCCATAATAACTGAACTAACCTGACAGGGCAGAGACATTGGGCCAGTCCAGGTCCCCTGGAGGGGGGATTTGCCGAGTTGGAGAAATCCTGTAGGGAACTGAGGGAATTCCCCATTGCGTGTAACAGGGCAGAGTGTCACTAGGATTGTGGGCTGGGTGGTGCAGGGTCCCCTAGCTTTATCCAGAGACCTATGTCCAGAGCAGGTCTAAGGTGAGGAGGAACGTGAGTGGACCTTAGACAAGGCTCTGATTTGGCTCTCCTGGCACGTTTCTGTTTCTTTAGTTTAGCAAAGCTGTAGTGAGGTCAGGACTCCACTCGGGGTGACTGGCAGAATAATGGCAGGGCCCAGAACTGGAAGAGCAGGCAGTAGGGGAGGTCACTGACACAGCTGGGACAAGAGAGCAGGGCCCAGGAGTTGTTAATCTAGATCCATACTCACAGGGTTAAGAGTGGGCCCAGTGACTGAGCAGTGCCTGTTCTGATGCCCAGTTCCTGGGCCCTGCTCGTCTCAGACTCCCCTGAGTAATGTGGCACTGAGGAGTCTCTTCTCTCTCTGCAGCATGATGGGAAGCCCTATTGCAACCAGCCGTGCTATGCTGCTTTGTTTGGACCCAAAGGTAAGTTTCTCCATGCTTGGGGCTTCCCACGTCTCCCTGGCTGGATATTGGGTACTGGCACCAGTGGTGTCTGTCTCCTGGGGTTCTTGCCCAGAAGCATGATCACATGTTCCAGCATACAGATCCATGCACATACATCCCTGCGTCCATCCACAGCCTCTCCTGCCTGAACTCCCAGCTCACAAGCCCCTCATGCACCCCCACAGCCACTCCCCCTTAGTCCCTTGTCCCCTTGTCTTCCCTCATATGTCCCTAAACTCGGGGGCAAACCGCTAGAGCCATGTGCACACCCCTAAATACACCTACACCCATTACACTTTACACCTGTCCTCCCCTTCACAATCTCTACTCATATGGCTGAAGGGTGTGCAGTCACCCTTCGACATCCACACACGCCTCCTTCCCCTTTCTCCAGGGGCTGGGCAACTTTCCCTTGACCGCTTTGTAGGCACTGCCTCAAACTTGAATTGTGGCCTTTGGAGCAGAAGCTCTGTCTCTCACAGTCTCTGGTCACGTTGGCTGAAGAGGTGCTCCTCTGGATCTACACTGTGGTTTCTCTCTGGGTAGGATGTTCAAAAGGTCTCAGCGCTGGCCCAGCTCCGAAGTCAATGGGAATTTTGCTTTTTACTTCGGCTGGAGCAGAGTTAGGTCAATGCTGTGGCCTGGCCTATACCTATAATTTAGGTCAATCTAGCTTCATGCCCTGACCACTGTAGTTAGGTCAGCCTAACCCGTGATATAGAGGTGGCTAGGTCGACAGAGGGATTCTCCCATTGACCTAGCTACCTCCAATCAGAGAGGTGGATTGCCTGCGTTGACAGCCAGACCCCTTCTGTCATTGTAGGAAGTATCTATACTGCAGTGCTCCAGCAGCACAATTGCAGCGCTGTAACTGTCGCTGTAGTGTAGACGTACCCTGAGTGTTGGAAGAAATCTCACCCTCCCCATCTTCAGATTCTACAGTCACAGTTTTGTCCTCTGTTGCACAGGTGTGACTCTCCTCGGAGCTGGTGGGCATTGTACCCGTGTGAGTGATGGCACAAATGGGCCTACTCATCTGGACACGGCACGAGTCGACTTAAGTGCTTTGCACATTTCACTGTAGTGAGGTAGTCTAGTGTGCTTTCACAGGCCAGCCACGCTGCCCGACCCAGCTGTGTAGTCACAGATTGAAGGGTGTGAAAACCCACAAGCCCATGCAATTTGCCAGAACCTCTTAGACGCTTTGAAGAGATGAGAATGCTGAAGAGAAGGAATCTCAAAACTTGTGGGGCTCCAGACACTGCGACTCAGCAAGCTTTAGAAAGTTTTGAGTTACAGGTCTGAATTCTCCCCTCCCTGCTGCAGCTCCCTCTCCTCCCGCCCCCCCCCCCCAGCTCTTTGGTTTCAGGTTCAATACGCACTCCTTTGGAATGTGATTTGCTGAATGCGATTGTTGATGTGGCGCCAATGCTAGAGGCTGTGGAATTCTACTTGAATTTCTGCCCCGCCATCCACTCTGTGGCTGCTGGGGTGTAACGTGAAGTGTCATCTACATGCCACTCCAAGTCAGCAGGATATTGGCTTAAGCCTTAACAGCAGCTAGTGGGCTACGCTGGACAACGAGTCAGCCAGACCCCTGGCTGAGCTATGCAGCTGTTGCTTGTCAGCATGTGGGCTGGCTGGGAACATGGAATCCTTCTCTTTATCTCTAGAAGCTACAAGGGTAAAACGCCAGGCCATTGGGTGGGAGAACTAGAGTCAAGAGTGACTGTAGCCTGCCCCCTCCTGCTGCTAGGAGGAGCAGCATCCTCAGTCTCCCGAGGCTGGGACCCACTTGTATCCCCCCGAGACACCTCAGCAGGCTCAGAGGAGCTGCTGTCCTACTGCCAGGGCAGAGCTAGCACGTCAGTAGCTGGAACCCTGATGACACCAGTTCAGATTCCTTAATTCCTGAATATGCAGCCTGGGTAGGATTGTGGCAGGGAAGGAGAGCACTGAGGGTACACCTACACAGCAATCAGACACCCATGGCTGGCCTGTGCCAGCTGCAATTAAACAGGCTAAGGGGCTATTTAATTATTCTGGCTTGGGCTGCAGCCTGAGCTCTGGGACAGCAGAGAGAAGGGCAGAGTGGCACACTGCTCCGCACAGCTGGTTTGGAGGGTAAATTGAAAGATAACCCACACGGTGACCACGTTCCTCCCACATGCAACAGGGGTTTCCTTCCCTCAGTCACCTGGTTTCAAGTCCCTTCCCCAGAGGGAAGCCATCGCCCAGTAACCCCATAACAGAGGCATGTTCCCCACCAGGGGTAGGCAGCTGCCTCCCGGGCTGCTAGCCCCATGTTCAACCTGTCCAGTCCTAGCCCTTCCCCTGGACCTGGTTTTCAATGTTTGGCACCCTCAGCTGGAGCCAGCTTTCCAGGAGGACTCCACACCCTTTGTGCCACTTGGCCTCTTTAGGCATCACCCTTGATTCCTCCTGCTGCTCTTGTCTTGGGATGCTACCACCACAGCCCTGCAGGGGGCGGGGTGGAGCTGCACCTCGGGGAGGCAGTGTCTCTGCCAGGGCTGCTCCCAGCGCACCTTGTGCCAGCCAATCGGCTGCCCTCGAATGGCTCCCTCTCCTGGTCTTCAGGCTGGCGGGGAAGGGGCAGGCAGGTCATTCCCCAGCCTCCTTTTCAGCGACTCCCCAAGGGGGAGCAGGAGCGAGCTCTGGGGGTGCTATTGTGAGCAGCTCCACAAGGCTGGGTAACGGGTGCTCACACGCCAGTCCCTTTCACAGCCATGCAGGGGCTGAGTGCTGTCTGGGCTGTTGAGGCAGGGATTCCGTGGCTATAGGGCTGAGCTCCTTTCCCCTTGTGATGCTCCTGCTCTTTGGAGCCAATCCCCTGGAGGGAAAAGCCACTCGTTGCTCCCCGCACATAGGCCCCCTGAAATGCTCTGTGGGCTGGGTCTAATCAGCACTTGTAGGGCTGGAGTTCTAACAGACCATGACAGGGCTCGGGCTACCAGCAGGGGGGCTGTTCACTTCCAGCATTCTGTAGGGAGGGGACTTGCACTATGAACTGTTTTTATATAGACGTGTAGGACTGGATGGGACCTCAAGAGGTCTCCTAGTCCAGTTCCTGCAATTTGAACATGAATTTGCTGCTGCTAAAAATGGGACTGAAATCCCCTGTGTCTGCAGAGGACGGGCATGGCAGGAGCAGCTCCAGTGCTGGCTTCCCCGGGGCCTGCCTCCTGTCAGCGTCTCTCCTGCTGAGAAGGGAGTTCAGCCCACAGCCCATATGCTCCTTGCTCGCCCTTTCCACTGAGGCTGACAACTCTGGGCTAGCTAGCTAGTGCTCCTATATTTGTGACATGGACTCCTGTGCCACTGAGTGACTAGAACCCCCTGTCCCACTTCACACAGGCTGCTGCCCGGCTCTCAGCCCTTAGTGCACTGGGTCACTGCTGGCCGCGGGCCACGTTGAGCTAGTGACCCAGCTATTAAAAGCTCTGACTCTCGTTCCAGCTCCCCTGTACTCCAGTTAGTGTTTCCCTCTCTATCTGGAGGCAAGTTGGGCCCCAGTGTGTGAGTGGTTTCCATTTGAAATGCCGTATTGCAGACGGCTCTGTCCCAGTCCCCTCTAAAGCCATGGGTGGGCCGTCAGAGGTGTCTACTAGGCCTTTGGCTCATGGCCCTGGGAATATTCAGGCTGTGGTCATCGTTCTTCCCCCAGCTTGGATGTTGTGTTTGGTCTCTGCACTCTGTGGCAGTTCCAGGGCACCGGGAGGCGTGTCTCTCACTGCGCTCGCTCTTATTTGTATTGCAATAGTGCCTCGGAGCCCTGTCGTGGACCAGGGCCCCGCTGCACTGTACAAACACAGCAGCCCCTGCCCCAAAGAGCTGCCAATCAGTGTAAGAGAAGAATGACAGACGGCTACGGATGGTCTGGGAGAATATGGGTCAGCAGGAAAGGCAGTGGTCTCACTAGCCCAAGGGCTCTCACAGCCACGGCACTGGTTCCTGCTCCCTGCTTCTGATGCCTCAGGTGGTAATGACCTCATTCTGGTTCTCTTGCAGGATTTGGCCGGGGCGGTACCGAGAGTCACACATTCAAGTAAACCTCAGGTAAAGGCTTCTCTTAATGATCATGTTGCATTGCGCCAGCCCTAGCATCCTAGGCCCTGTCTCCTAGAGCATAGCTGGATTCCCATTGCATCCCTGGGGCTGGCATCCTTCCTCCAGCCCATGTGATTCAGAACCTGTGTCCACAGGAAAGTGGCTAGAGTCACATGCCTTTTCTCAGCCTTGGTACACCAGAGCTAGCATACCCAAGAGCATAGCCAGATTCACACTTCGTTCTACGTCTGAGAGCCCCAGTCATGCTTTGAATGCTGCCCCTTATGCCCTGGCACCTCTGTTCAATTGCAACCCACTGATCAGCGTGTGTTATGTGTTCCACTTGGTACCTGATCCCCAGAGGACACGAGTCTGTGACAGTCCCTAGCTAGAGAGCCTGGCTCTCTAACTCACACCTTAATTCTGGCGGTCCCCAGTTCAGTCCCTGGAATCAAAGATGGGGGCTGTCACAGGCACTGCTTTGTTTCCTGGGTATCCACTCAAGAGGTGTGTCCATTCATCACTGAGCCCCCCATGCAAGCGCTATGCTGCAGTCCTGTTGTCTGACCTTTCACCTGTGTTTCCTTTTCCTCCGTCTGTAGGGCTGGATGGAGAGGATTCCCGGTGGAGCCTGAGGACAGCACAAGCACCATGACAAATGCATTTTTAATTCACTATGTAATTAACTAGCACATTAAAAGTAATAAATTACCTAGAGGAATTTAGCTGGCGGTGACGGGAGAGTCTCTGCTCTCTATCTATCAGGATGTGGCGTGGGGGACGGGGGAGTTGGCCAATATCACTGAAAGCCTTGTGGAAAAAAAGAAGGTTCCAGATCCCCTTCCAGCCAAACATGTAGCCCTGCTTTCAAACCCAACCTCTAGCAGCAGGATTCTGCAGATGTATTTGCAGCCACTAGTAAAGCCAGAATGAAAGCCGCTTCCTCGCTGTAGTAGTGTGTTCTGCTGACCGAGGGTCTCCAGGGATCAGATAACGAAGCGCTTGTGATCTTTAAAGGACCTCAGCAGTCTTTGGATAAAGCCCCTATGGGACTTGGAGCTTTGTGCTGCTGCAGCCTGCTGGGCCAGCTGAGGTCTTGATCTCCTCCTCCTGGGCATTCTTACCCGAGGGCCAGTAGCCATGTCACTTTCATCTGGCCAGCATGGAATCTGAGCTTCTTGCCCTCCACCAAGCTGCTGCCTTGGCCAGGTGCCGGGAGAGCAGAGACATGGCATTGGCTGAGTCCGATGAAAGTTAATCCCAGAGCCAAGCATGATCAGCATCCACCTGGCACTAGAGCCGGCAGCCTCACTATTCCTCCCATAGCCTCAACACCCAGTGAAACACAGTCCTGCAGCGTTTCATGTGGCAGCCCTTGGGGCAGAGAAGCAGCCCCCCAGTAACTCCCTGTGGAGTCTCAAGCACAACCCCACCCCCTCCTGCCGGGACCCACTGCACAGCAAACGAAACCTCGTGGTCTGTAGTAGAGGCTGCTGACGGGGCCAGTTCTAGGGTCTCACTGCTGTCAGGGGCAAGGGGGTGGCTTGGGGTCCCTGGATGCTGCTAGTTAAAAAACAAACAGCCTTACCGGAGTCCTGGCCAGGTTAAAAAAGGAACGTTTGGCTACTGGGTCAGTTTTAGCTGTGATTTATAAAGGATGAAGGCTGTACATGTTGCATATAGCTTGGCCTTTCTGACAATAATCTGGGGCCCCTTGAAGATTATTTGGGGAGGCAAATATCCCCTTTGCCTGCCCCCTCATAGCTCTGGGCCTGGCTGCTGATAGACCTGGTCACAGCCCATTCCTAGCTCAGTTGCAGAGATGGGGGCAAGCTCCTGGCCTAAAGCAAGACTCGGAGGGGTTAAAGGAGTCAGATGGCATCATTTGTGCCCGACAGGCGTCCTAAGACCAGAGAGGGAGGGCAGGCAAAAATGAGGTCAGACAGCCATTTGTGTAAGGGTAGCCTTGTTCCCCAGCCCTGCCTTTTCTATCTCAGCTACTATCCGGCCCCCATCACCACAGTGTCTGAGCATCCATAGGCTTCACTCTATTTATTCTCACAACCATCTGAGAGGCAGGGCAGTGCTGGGAGCCCCAGCTGGGGAATGGAGGCCCAGAGACAGGAATGAGCACGGTACTTAGGTGCCTGGTTAGATCACTGGCCCACCTCAGTGCTTTTGAACCCCCCCAGGTGCTGACACCCCTTTGACAATCTGGCTATAAGTGACGTGCCCAAGGCCCCCGGGAAACTTGTGGCAGAGCAGGGAATTGCACTCAGGCATCACAAGTGCCAGGCTGCTCTCTCTAGCCACTGTCCCATCCTATGGCTCATCTCACATGTGGCAGACCACAGTTCTTCAAGCAGCTCCGGAACCCGTGGGAGCAAGAGCAGTTGAAAGTCAGAACCGAACAGTAGTGTCGAGTAGCGACACACAGCGCTGCTGCCTCAGAGCCAGTCAAGTGTGGCCGTGAAGCAGAGAGGAATTCCCCACAGTGAGATGGTGCCACTGTGCTGTCTGCAGCAGGTTCACTGGACAAGGCTCGGCAGCTGCTCTAGCAGAGGAAAGCCCTTGCACAGCCACAGGACAGCCGATGCTAGGCCAGTCAGAGCAAGCGCTGTTGCTTTCCTCAATGCTCTGGTCTCCTCCCCTAAGGCTTCATATGTCACCGGAGTAAAGGGAGTGCAGCTATCTAGGAGCTGCCATAGAGATGACACGAGATAAATGTAGTTTCCTACAAGGCCCTCAGTAGAGCAACCAAGGGAGACAGGACTCCAGCTCTGATCTGAAACCCCGCTAGTGCCAGCACTTTCCAAGGGTAGCCCAGTGAAAGAGACCCTCTGCCCTGAGGAGGGCACCGGTGTGACCTGATGGAGGTGATGGGCCACTCCCAATGAATGTTTAGTCTCTATGCCCCCCTTTGAGCCCCCCAAGATAGCCCAAAACACCCACTTGGGCACACTGAGCCACAGACAGCCTGGCATTGTCTGCTGGCTGTCGGGGTAGCCATGCGACCCTGCGAGTTCTCTTTCATGGATAAGACCCCCACATTGATGGTGAAATTGCCAAGCCAACCTAGCTAGCACCAGGCCAAGACACAGACTCTGACACACAGATGGGACTAAAGCTATTCCCATCTTAACCCTCGCCTTGCCAGACACACTAAAACAAACCCTTTTTGGGGGTAAGGTACCTCCTACTTCAAAGGGCAGCTGCAAGCTCCTTGGGGAAGGGACTGTCTTTTTCTTAAGTGTGTACAGCACCTAGCTCAGAGGGGTCCTGATCCCTGCTCTACCATACTACATATAACAATACATATCAATAATATTGTAATTGCTATAGCTGATACCAAACCCTCTCCTGGTTCAAGTTGAACCAACTTCTCATCTAGAACACACTGGACTTAAAATATCCAGCCAGGCTTCAGTAATGAATGCAAAATAGGGCTTGGTCCTCAGTTAACAGTGGATGGTATTAACCAAATAAGCCATGGACTTTGCATGAGTCAGGTGCCTGTTAACTGGTTCCCTGGTCACCCAAGACAAGACTGCTCAATGAAATCCACTGGGATGGATCTGCAGGTGCAAATAATCTCTGGCCCAGTTGTCAGGGAGAAGTGGCCTAGTGATGTGACAGTCAGTAAGGGGATCCTGCTTAGCCTGTGCTAAACCCAGTTTAGCATGTGCTCAGGGCTGTGGGTATGCGCAGAGAGGAGGGGCTGGAGAATCTGTCCCTTAAACAAAAGGACTTTAAGCAGCGTAACCTAAGAGGTCTGCCAGCAGCACCGGACATTACCTCTCTCTCCCTGGGGTTTGGTGCCAGAAATGTAAAAAGGGAAAGCCCCAGTCAGCACCTTCCAGTACATCACTGACTGACCAACAGAGACAAGACAGAACCGCGAAAGTGCAGCCAGACTGCAGTCACCTGCTACTCTTTGCACCACCACTAACCTGCAAGCATATTGCCAACTGAAGGAAGCTGTTCCTCTCTTCAGAGCCAGCATCAAGCTTAATGGGCCATTCAATGATGGTTTTTCTCCAGCGTGTTGTAATGATTGGAGCCTCGTTTAAACACTCCAGAAAGGAATACACGGCTTGTTCACAGGGGAATAAAAGTCAATATGCAAAGAAGTGAGGAGAGCTAGGCAAAGAGCAGCACCTGGGTTCTCCCTTCAAACCCCCCAGAAAATGCTACTGATAGAATTCACTCTATTAATATGATTTCACAGCAGAATTATAGTAACCTGCTCACCCGAGGATGCTTTGCCAAGCATTACAAACTAGCTAATCACTGACTATAATCCCCAACAAAAAGCCTTCGATATGAAAGATGATATGGGCTGGAAACCTCTCCTGACTAGCAGCAGAACAGGGACAAATAGGTAAAAGAACAGGTTTCCAAGAGAGGCATTCTGTATTCCACAGAAGCAGAGATGAGGACCTCATGTTAGTCTATTTCTAATGATAAAGTTTTACAATATGCCACTAGTGCTGTACTTCTGAATATTTCATTGGGCATTGCAACATTACTTAGATTTGTACATTTTCTGACCCAAAATAACCTCTTAGTGTTCCATCTACTAAGGCTAATTCAGATGCCAGTGAAAATGAAGGGATTTAAAGGAGCATAACTACTTCCTTACCTAGGCAGGGATTGCCTGGTGGTGGTGGTTTTATGTCACAGGCCTCATGTTGTGTCTTCTGGATTCACTTGAAGCAGAAAGTATGACAGTGAAGGCACATGTAGCCTGGCTTCTTTCGTGCTCCCAGCACAGACTTGGCTCTGCCTGGGAAGCCCTGTTTAGATGAGTGGAGAAACTGCACTTAGCTCAAGTGCAGTGCTGGGCAACCTGAGACCCGCGGGTTGCACATGGCTCATCAGGATAATCCGGTGGCGGGCCGCGAGACAGTTTGTTTATATTGACCGTCCGCAGGCACGGCCGCCTGCAGCTCCCATTGGCTGGGAACGCTGAACCACAGCCACTGGGAACTGCAGGCGGCTGTGCCTGCAGACGGTCAATGTAAAAAAACTATCTCACGGCCCGCGAGCGGATTACCCTGATGGGCCATGTGCAGCCCGCGGCTGCAGGTTGCCCACCACTGCTCAAGTGGGAGTGGGGGTAGGATCAGATCCAGGGAGGTTTCCTGTCTCTGACTTTCTCTCCTTTCTCAGACCTTTACCCCTTTGGTTCGTCAGCAGTACTCTCTATCCAAGGGTACTGAGCAGCGTAACTGTTAACATTGTTTTATTGTTGGTTTTTGTCCATCCAAATGTGTGCTAGAAACTTTACAAAAACAGGTAAAAAAATGTGCCCACAGGAGCTTAAAAAAAAGGGCCCCTATCCTGCAAAAACTTATACTTTTATTCAACTTTACCCATTGTGAGCAGTCTTCAGTTTACTTCAATGAAACCATTCACAGTGCCTAATGGTAAACACTTGGCTAAGTCTTCACAGGATCAGGGCCTAAATTTAAACAGGACAAAGCAAATGAACAAACCAAAGGCTGGTACAGGAAGAGCTGATAAGGGTTAGAATCATAGGATCACACAGTTAATCGGTGAATGACTATGTGCATTTTGGTAGTGGGTATATATGTCTATCCATCAGATGTAACTTTTAGCATCAGGGGTCTTATGTGAAAATGTAATATATTCTAATTTTTGTGTGTCTATCCTATAAACCAGTGTCTCTCAACTTTTCCAGACTACTGTACCCCTTTACGGAGTCTGATTTGTCTGGTGTACTCCCAAGTTTCATCTCACTTAAAAACTACTTACTTACAAACTCAGACATAATAATACAAAAGTGTCACAGCACGCTGTTACTGAACAATTGCTTCCGTTCTCATTTTTACCATATAAAATAAATCAATTGGAATATACATATTGTACTTACATGTCAGTGTATAGTATATAGAGCAGTATAAACAAATCATTGTCTGTATGAAATTTTAGTTTGTACTGACTTCAGCTCGTTATGTAGCCTGCTGTAAAACTAGGCAAATATCTAGATAAGTTGATGTGCCCCTGGAAGACTTCTTCATACCCCAAGAGGTATACGTACCCCTGGTTGAGAACCACTGTTATAAACCAGTTTAAAAAGTAAATACAAATTAGTGTATTTATACTTTTGTCTATCAACCACATAAGAATGGCCATACTGGATCAGACCAAAGGTCCATCTAGCCCAATATCCCAGCTTCCGGCAAATGGAGGCTAGGGGCACCATCCCTGCCCATCCTGGCTAATAGCCATTGATGGACCTATCCTCCATGAACTTATCTAGTTCTTTTTTGAACCCTGTTATAGTCTTGGCCTTCACAACATCCTCTGGCAAAGAGTTCCACATATAAAAATCCACATATAAAAATCTTACAACAGTCATGGTGCAACTGAAAAATAAATTTGTGGATATATGCTGGAAACAGGGAGCATAAATTATCAATAACAGTTACTCAGTGTAAAATGAACAGGAGAACTTGTGGCACCTTAGAGACTAACAAATTTATTTGAGCATAAGCTTTCGTGGGCTACAGCGCACTTCATCGGATGCATAGAATGAAACATATAGTAAGGAGATATATATACACATACAGAGAACATGAAAAGGTGGGAGTTGCCCTACCAACTCTAAGAGGCTAATTAATAAAGAAAAAAAAACTTTTGTAGTGATAATCAAGATAGCCCACTACAGACAGTTTGACAAGAAGGTGTGAGGATACTTAACATGGGGAAATAGATTCATGAAAAGGTGGGAGTTGCCCTACCAACTCTAGGAGGCTAATTAATAAAGAGAAAAAACTTTTGTAGTGATAATCAAGATAGCCCATTACAAACAGTTTGACAAGAAGGTGTGAGGATACTTAACATGGGGAAATAGAAGCTATAAATTTGTTAGTCTCTAAGGTGCCACAAGTACTCCTGTTCTTTTTGCGGATACAGACTAACACGGCTGCTACTCTGAAACCTGTCAGTGTAAAATGTTTTCCGGTCATGCCTTATATAAAATGCATATTCTATGGTAAGAGAGAGGATGCCAGCTAATCTGGTGTAAATCAGGAGTAATTTCATTGAAGTCAATGGGGGCACACCAGTATAAAACTGTTTTGATGACCAACTTTTATTTAAAATCTAACATGAGGTACTTTCATTCTTACTTCTCACTCAGTTAGCTATAAGACTGAACCGGGCACCTAAAGTTTTCCACGCTGCTTGTGATTCTCACTGCCATTCCTTCTCTCATCGTGGTGAACTTGACGTATAATGTTCAGCAATTCTGTAATTATGGCTATTAGCCAAGATGGTCAAGGATGCAACCCCATGCTCTGAGTGCGCCTAAACCTCTGGCTGCCAGAAGCTGGGAGTGGATGACAGGGGATGGATCACTCGATGATTCCTGTTCTGTTCATTCCCTCTGAAGCACCTGGCATTCGCCAGAGTCGGAAGACAGGATACTTGGTTAGATGGATCCTTGGTCTCACCCAGTATGGCCGTTCTTATACTTGCAACAGGAAAAGGGATGTACAAGCCCCCTGATTCAAGGCCTGTTGAGCACAGGGTGGGGCTGAAGCCCTGGCGTAAGGTCAGTAGCCTTTTTGTTTTAGCTTCTCCACTACCCTGGAAGGGGGGGACTATACATGACCTGGCTGGGAGGTCTGAGTTGTGAGAAGGGGCAAATTACTTCAGGGTGGGAGGGGCTGTGCCTGGCCATGAGGGGGCACACTGGCAGGTGAGTGGCCCCTCCACAGAGTGGTTACCCTAACACAAAGCAAGGCTGGCTTTCTTCAGCTCCGTATGGATGTTTGGAGCTAGGAGAGGAAGGAGCATGAGTGTAAGGTGGGGAATCACCTTGCCAGGGATCCATCCATTGTCTGGGTGCTGAAGAGCTGCTGGAAAGATGGAAAGGGGGGTCTATGAGAACGGTACTCCTAAGGACAGGGAGGGGTCTACTCCCCTGTGTCACTACCATGATCCCTCTCTGGCAAAAAAACAAAGGAGTAGGAAACCCTGTCCATCTGGACAGCTCTGCTCCCTTCCCTGGGGAGAGGAGTGTTTAAAAACAGGTGAGTGGGAAGGATTCATCACTTGGTCCAAGTCTCTTGTATGCTCTTGGCCTAAATATCTTGTGGCAGTGAGTTCCACAGGATATGTGTGTTGTGCTTTTTGGGGGTGGGTGAGAAAAGGATTTCCTTTGATCATTTGAAATGTGTTGCCTTTTAGTTTCACCAGATGTCTCCTTGCCCTGCTATTAGGAGGACAAAAAGGAGCAGCTGATTAACACTGTTCATTAATGTATTTACTTCTCTCATACTTCCTCTCTAAGCCATACACTCTTCTCATATGGAAAATTATCAGGACTTAATTTGTTGTTGCTGCTTTTTTCTGGACACTTTCTATGGGCCTGATCCAGAGCCCATTGAAGTCAGTGGAAAGACTCTCAGTGAGTTAAATAATCTTTATACCAGACCTTATTTCTGCTATATCCTTTCCAAGATGAGATGACGGGGATAGAACACAGCATTCCCACACCGTCTGTACCAATGATTCAGACCATGGCCTTATAATATTTTTAGCATTACTCTCTCTTAGAGTGCATTTGCTTCAGGTTTTTCATGCTTAACCACAGTGCTTTGTTGAACAGATGCTTTCTATGAGCTGTCCACAATACGACCTTGATATTTTTCCAGTGTTAACTTATTCTGAGCAATGTGTGTGAGTAATTCAAATGATTCCTTCCACTGGATATGACCTTGCACTTCTTCACTGAATTTCATCTTCAATACTCTTGCCCAAGCACCCACGGTACATAAGAATGGCCATATTGAGTTAGTCCAATGGTCCATCTAGCCCAATATCCTGTCTTCCAACAGCGGCTGGTGCCAGATGCTTCAGAGGGAATGAACAGAATAGGGCAATTATCAAATGATCTATCCCCTGTCATCCCAGTCCCAGCATCTGGCAGTCAGGAAGCTCTCTTAGGTCCTTCTATAGTTCCCCTCAGGGCCGGCTCCAGGCACCAGCGGAGGAAGCACCTGCCTGGGGCGGCTCATGCTAAGGGGCGGCATTCCGTCCATTCTTGGGGCGGCACAGTCCGAGCGGCTTTTTTTTTTTTGCTTTGGCAGTTCGGGCGGCTTTTTTTTGTTTGTTTTTTGCTTGGGGCGGCAAAAATGGTAGAGCCAGCCCTGGTTCCCCTTAATGCTTTGTAGCCTTGATCAGTCTCAGTGACTGGTTGTGTAGGGTGTGGTGGTTGGGTGGAATGGTCTCGGTGTGTGTGTGTGTGAGTGCACGTGCGTGTACATGTGTGTGGTATGCGTAGGTCAATAACCTTATTCTGTGCTCTGTAGGTTTCTGTTTGACATTGTCTCCTAGCAACCTCAACTGGCTCACAAAATGTTTCTAAAGTCTGAATGTACATGAGTTTAAGTGCTCTGTGCTAGCACATGGTTACCTGTGTGTATGTGTGTGTGTGTGTGTGTATGTGTGTGTGTGTGTACCTGTTACACTAACAATGCACATGTGTATATACACTTTGTTTTTACTGTCTACACTTTAGTGGCTCAGCTGCTCACTTTGGGACTTATAATGAACTTTTTTTCTGAACATCTTGGTACATTATTTTCATCTCGGCTTAAGTGAGCGCTTTCCCTATGTTTACCATCTCCAAAATGCCTTCACAGCAGAGACTATAGTGTAAGAAGGAGAGCTCTGTGGATACATTTGTGCTAGAACCAAACTGGCATCTCCAGGATTGGTGGGGAGCATAAGAAGAGCCTTTGTACTTCGATCCCCACTGCAAGTGAGCCCCTCTCACTGCTCACTCACTGCTGGCACTCCCCCAAGCAGACAGGAGTTCAGGAGCAAGTGAACTAACTATAATGTCCATAATTTCATTGGAAACAGGTGTCCACATGTTTTAAAGCAACTAGTGATTTTTGATGGGTAAGTTTTCAGGGGCCCATCAGCAGTGTTTGTGGCAAGCTCTCAAGCAGGCAGGTGAAAGGGTCATGGGCTATATCTATGGGAGACCTGTGATGCTTTCAAAGCACTGGGGGGATCCCAGGTACAGGCTTAGGAAGGAACTGAGTTTCAGCATAACTCCTTCCTTGCAACTTCCTTCCCCACGGGAGAAGAAACTTCTGGCAGCCAGCTACTGGTTCAGATCTCTTGATGGATGTGACCGGGGCGGCTCCAGGCACCAGCACACCAAGCGCGTGCCTGGCGCGGCAAGCCGCGGGGGGCGGCGTGTCGGTTCCCGTGAGGGCGGCAGTCAGGAAGCCTTCAGTGGCATGCCTGCGGGAGGTCTGCTGGTCCCGCGGCTTCGGCGGTAATTCGGTGGCGGGTACGCCGAAAGCGCGGGACTGGCAGAACACCCGCAGAAATGCCGCCAAATCCGCGTGACCAGCGGACCGCCTGCTGGCGTGCTGCCGAAGACCGCCTGGCTGCTGTGCTTGGGGCGGCAAAAAACATAGAGCCGCCCCTGGATGTGACAGGGTGTTCGTCCCACACCAGCCTTCAGTAGGTTAATGAGGTTGAGACAGGAGCCAATTAACTAGATAGACCACACCTGAGGGGAATTAGGCCAGACAAGCACCTCCTGATTGGGAATAGAGCCCAGCTGAGCAGTAATAGGCCTATGATAAAGCCAGGAAGCAGGCAGCAGAAGGGGACTGTGGTGTAGAGGACTGCAAGGTGCATGAACAAGTGACAGAAGGGGGCTTCGGATGTGGGTGGAGTGGAGCTAATCCCCAGACATGCCCACAAGGAGATGCCCTGATGGTAAGTGAACCCCATGACAATGGAGCAGAGCCATCCCTGGCTGCTTCTCCCCCCACCTGCTCCTGGGAGTAGTGCTTGGTGTACCACCCTGGCTCTCCAGCCGAGCAGCAGATGGGGCATTTACTCCCTCTTGCCCCCTGAATTACCGTGTTAGGCCAGGCTGCAAGCTGCCCCAAATAGGCTTGGAATTGGGGACAAGCCCATGGCTGGGGATACTGAGTGAGTCTCTTGCCAGCCACAAAAAGCATCCCTATGTTTAATTCTGATTGACCAGTATTTCTGACAAATCCAGGACTAGGTCCATATTGCCTTCCTGCTCTCCTCCCCCACTCGCTAGTAATATTGCCAGGAATCGCAGCATGCAGCAAAGCCAGGCTCTGGGCAACCTAACCTGTAGTCGGCTACATCAGCTGATTGGTGGGAAGAATCGGCAGACCAGCTCTCCAACCCAACAGCAACAGCAGTTTGGTTGCTGCTCATGCTATTTGCCATGGTTGCGACAGCTCCTGCCTAGTTCCAGCCTTGCTCCTTCCTTGTCTCGCTGCAGGTAACCCAGCTCTGACCCTGGGGTCTGATTGCTGACTCCGGTTCTGACCCTGGACTCCTATTCCTGGCTACCGACTCCTGCTCTACCCACTAGGTCTGACTGCTCCAGTCACCAGGCATGACGCCATCCCAGTCTCTCACACACTGCTTGGTGGGAGGTTCAGTGCAGCCCTGACATCAGGCCAGCCATCAAGTGAAGTGTCCTCAGGAGTGCCTGAAATCTGACACAGTGTGGTGTGGGACCTGGCTCCCCAGCTATCCACAGCACTCAGGATATTCTGAGCTTGTCAACCTCTGAGCGCAGCAGGGATCTGGCAGCCTCCCAGGGTTGGAGAAACACATCAGTTATGTGCAAGCCAAACATCTGCTGAAACCTCACCAGGGCTGGATTCTCCTATTGGAGCCCAAGACGGCATTACGGCAGAGCATGCTGCCTGGATGCCCAGTGCTTAGCTGAAGCCTGGACTCAAAGAGTGGCTGGTTCCTGGTAGAATGAGAGGTGAGTGGACACAGATGCAGCAAACTCGAGCTGCAATCTTGTTTGGGAGGATACATGCCCGTCAGTACACAAGGATTGGGAGATGGCAAAAGCAAATGGGAGCTTATTGCTGCCAGATAGAGCATCACTTGCAGAACAGCTCTGCTCAGGATGGCTGCCAGACACCTTGTCCCTGCTGCTTCAGTCTCTCTGGTCCATCTGTGCAGCACTTGGTGCAGGTCTGGGGTGCTGGGCAAAGGTGGCTTTGTGCCACCCTCACAGCTCCCTGATTCCAGGGTTGGCTGGGAGCCAGTCTGGTCCTCAGCGTTATTAGAGGTATCCTCAGCCAGGGTAGGGGTGGGACATGTGTGGCAAGGGACTGCAGCAGAGTGCAAGGCGCATTGGTGATCCTAGCAGGCAGATGAGCTCCTTGGGAGTCATTATCCATTGGTGCCAGTTAGAGGAGCTCTCCTGGCTGGCGTACGGTGGGGGTAGATTAGAGTAGGCTCTGCCCCTTCCAGCAAACTGCTCGCGGGAGGGAGCCCCTGCACTCCCCCAGCTCTGAATGGCCCTTATGGAAGGGGGAAAGTCTTCTCGTTCTCTCCCACACTGCTCAGCTGCGGGGGCAGGGGGGACACCTGCCAGTCTGGCCCTGAGTCTGTACCCCATCTGTAAGCAAGGGGTGTCTGCAGTGGCCCGTCGCCCTTTCTGCTGACTTCCCTCTCGGATGTATTTCATTGGTCTCAGTTCTTTACACCTTTTTGCTACAATACATTCTGCAGAACTGTTCCTTGCATTCTGTTCTGGTGCACTGATCCCTGTCTCTGGTTGGGGAAGGGCACAGTTTAAGGGGCAGCCAAGCCAGTCACAGGGGGCTAAGTACCAGAAACAGCAGTTTCACCTACTGCCAGCACTCCTGCTGGTGTCGCTCACCCCATTACACCTGCCCAGACAGAAAGGCACCTGGGTTTGGAATGAAAAGGAGGTCTAAGACGGAGCCCTCAGCAGAGTCTGCCTTGTTTGAGTGGATGCTGCTGGAAGCTGAAGCCAAATCCAAGCATGCAGTTGGAGAATTTAATACTACACCACATCCTGCTGTAGCCTTGGCCAAATAAACACATCAATGGATTTGGCACGGGGGTCCGGGTTCAAGAGAAAGACACAGCTGCTGTAGTTTTTTATTTAGAAAGCTATTTGCTTGAGCCAGGGTTTTCTGTTGATCTGCTCTGGTCCCAGAAGGGTCAGGTTAGAAGGAAGGAGAAGGCTTGAGGAAATCAGATGGTCTGTAGCTGTCCATTAGCAAACAATTTCTTTTTAAAATGGTAAATCTCAGCTGTCTGGCCTGTGTGGCCCAGCATGTTTTTAGCCCGGCTTCCAGCACTGTCTAGGACAGGGATCGGCAACCTTTGGCACGCGGCCCACCAGGGTAAGCACCCTGGTGGGCTGGGCCGGGTTGTTTACCTGCCGTGTCCGCAGGTTCAGCCAAATAAAATTCAGTCTCTTCTCAGTGCTCTGGTGTGTCACACCCTTCGGTGCTGCTGTAACAAACTCCGGCTCCAAAACTACCCTGTGAACTAATGCGTCATGCATCTGACGAAGTGGGTATTCACCCACGAAAGCTTATGCTCCAATATGTCTGTTAGTCCATAAGGTGCCACAGGACTCTTTGTTGCTTTTTACAGATCCAGACTAACACGGCTACCCCTCTGATACCTGTGAACTAAGACAGCCCCTCCATGGCCAGCAGAGGGAAAGATGCATGTAGTGGGCAGGTCCCAAATTGTATCCATAGAGAGCAGTTGTGAGTACAGGTACCGGCTGTTACATCCTCAGCCAATAGGAAATCACACTACAGCATCCTGAGAATATTAAATACAGAGGCACTCCAGTGCACGAAGTTCCTGGAGGTGAATGACAGGTGAGCTCAGTGCACTAGGCATGAAGAAGCAGAATGAGGTCATGGACACAAACAGCAGGTCCATGGTCTTCCTGAACAGCTCCTAGTGTAGACAGAGACAAGAGAAGGGGTTCTCATGAGATGACAGTGCTGAAAGCCCCCAGCTGGGTATCCTCCAGTGACTGGTGCCCAGTCAGGACAAACTGAGATATTGCCTGTGGGGACCCAACTGAAAGACAAAGTTCAAAAGAGAAGGCTCCAGGGCACTCAAATGGAGCAGCAGCTGGCAAGGGTTGGCTCGAGTGAGCATCTGAAATCCTGTCCTTTGTAGGCCATGCCCAAAGAGCAGATAACAGTCTATTGATATTTTGATTTATTTACCCCAAACAAAGAGGGAGAAGCAGGCTGCTTTTGCTTTATATTTGAAGGCTGGATTGAGATCAGTGAATTTGGAGGTTCATTTAGGTTTTAGTTACTATAAACATTTCATCACTGAGACAGGAAAAATAGCCTGCTACTTTGGCAGTTGACTGTGGGCTAGGTCTGAAAGCCATTGGATGGAAAAAGCAGAACAGTTTTCTGCAAAGGACAGAGAACAGGAAGCAGAAAGGTTTTAGAAACAGAGGAGAAAAGCCAAAAACATTCTGTGGCTTTCTGCAAGAGAAATAGAGAGAGGGAGGGAGTGGCTTTTTCAAATCAGCTCATTTTCTCCCCCCTCTACCTGGAGTTGTTTGATTTATGAAACTATAACGGGGAGTACTTTCCTGATTCCAAAAAAGACTAGAGTTCTGGCTTAACATAGAATTCAGGATATGGCAAAGACCACTTGGGTCGTTCAATCTGACCACTGAATTTTCCAGACCTTCTCCTTGCCTACTTCAGACTAACCTCTCTTCCAAACTGTTCTGTGAGAAATGAGTTAAACTTTCATGCAGGAGGCCTTGAAAACAATTTTCTGTTCCCCACGTGAACCTCTGTACTCTGACGCCAGTTGCATTATTGTATTAGTATCATCAGTGGAGCGAGGAACCAGAGAGCAGCCTGTTACAGTAGGATGAGCCTTATGAAGAGACTGGCTTGTAGGGAGAAGTAGGGTGGATACCCTGAGAGTATTGTCCAGTGGAGGGAAAGCTGGACAAGAAGGCAGGTGGAATGTGGGAGCCTAAGGTTCTGTGGCTATGGAGAAAGGCAGCTGCTGTGTGAAAGGGGAGAAGTGTATGAAACAACCCTGCTCCCTTCGTCTCTGTGGCGTAGATGGATGCAGTGTGATACGTGTGGCCTAGGGAAGGAGGCAAAGCTAAGAACTTCAGGGGTTGTGAATGAAGAGCCCAGGAGCTGCTGTGTCTTCAGAGGGAAAGTGTTTCTGTGGAAGGCTGATAGCATCTGTGGTGTCACCAGTGGGGCTTGGGAGGACAGGCTAATGCCTGCATCCAGGGCCTAGGTCAGGGGTCAGAACTGGGGCTGGAGCCTAAGTGCAGTCACCTGAGTTTGGGACTGGGATCAGGGTCCTAGTACCTACCGATGCCAGGGGGTGGGAACAGAGCCGGGGGTCAAGGGGGAAAGCCAGGGTTCATAGCCAGAGTTAGAGTTCAAGTGCTAAAGCTTGGGGTCAAAACCTGGCGTCAGAGCCCAAAGGCCAAAGCCAAGGCTTGGGCCTGGAGTCGGAGCCCAAGGGCCAAAGCCAAGGCTTGGGTCCGGAGTTAGAGTCCAAGGGTGAAAGCGAAAGGTCCAAGCCAGGGTTGGGAATCCAAGAGCAAGCTGAGCTGCCGGCCTGGACCAAAAAGGATCACAAGTGAAGCTGTCAGTCTGGTCATGTGAGGTGGTAGTTCCTGAGGCATTTATCGCATAGACCCTGTGGAGATCATGCATGCAGCCCCAGCATGGCTGCCAGACAGTGGCGTGGAGGTATCAGCCACCCTGCAGACCCAGGTTCTAGTCCCATCCCCACAGAATCCCACATCTGATGGCTCAGAGAAGACAATTACATAGTTTCTGCATCCCTAGAGAAGGCAAGTTGGTGGCCACAAGGAACAAACCATCGGAAAGCTAGAGGTGAGGAGTCCTGCAAAGTATCATTGGTCCAGGAGCAGAAAGGCACATCGCAACACCTAAGAGAAGGTGGCTGTGAGCAACGTTACCAAATGCTTGGCTTCCTTGGGGAGAAGCTGCTGGGCGACACTCAACTGCTTTAGTTGTTGAGCTGTATTTGTCAGAGGTGCATTTCTGTCCCTTTCTATGGATCTTTGACTCAGCTCCCCTTTGAAATACCAACCAGTCACTTAATGGTCTGCTCAGCCACAGCAAAAACATGTAAAATCAGCTTGCTCAGCCCTATGCTGCCTAATGTGGCATTAGTCTGATGCACCATCATTGCTATGTTGGCCCATTTCTTCTGTATCTTTTTGTTGCAGTCTCCGTGGCCACAGCAGTCCCCACAGCTCAGGAACATGTGAGCTCAATCTAGGTTCATAAACACTTCTGTCTGGCTTCATAGCTCAGCCCACCCACAAAGTCAGGCCTCAGAGCATCATCTTAATTGTTCCACATCTAGAGTGCTGGCTGAACTCCATGCCTGGGAGGGTCGAGTCTCCGAAATGAGAAGCAAGCACAGCTTCCACCTTGGGAGCATGCCTGTATTTTGGAGTCAAATTATAGGTGCTCTCCAGAAGCTCTGCTTCGCAGGGGGACATGCTCTTGGAGGGCTCCATGGTGCACTAGCTGGAAGGTGAGTGTGTTTCTTGCATGGCCGTGTCTACCAGCTTCTAGGCTGGGCAGTAACATGATGGATCAGTTACTGATTTGAGAACACTGACAGTAGCATCATCCCATTTAAACTAGATCTTTGTACTGCTGCAAGTATCCTGTTGTGCGAGGCACCTCAGTTCTCCCCAGAGCTGCGCTCGGCCTGAGACCCCAGAGAAGAGGAGGAAAGCCATCCCTAGCCCATACTGGGTCACCTTACTGCACTCACCAAGGGCCTGGTGTAGTGCCAGGCATCTGTTCTGGATGTGCTGATTTGGTGGATGTTTGTGATTGATGCTTGTTTATTCCTGTGACATTGGGTTTCTGGAAATCAAGCTGTGTCCTCCTTTTCCCTGCAGAGAATCATGGTGTGGCACTGATTTCAGTGGGCTGGGAATGCGGGATGCTTATGCCACTGCTAATTGGTTCATGCTGTGCTGATTCTGCTTCCCATTCCTCTTGCTGGGGGGATGGCCAGTGAGTCAGACCATGGATACGGAGAGGCTACGCCAGGTACCCATAACGCCCAGGACAGAGGAGGAAGCTTTAACGTGCTGTATGCATGTGATCTATATGGATGGCAATAGGGGGCCCACTGACACCAGGGCATGGAGCTGGAGGGCAGCAGTAGACAAATTTAGCCAGTGCTCTGTGCTTCCCCAGATGGGGACATCCAAGGAGCCTGGAACAGAGAATATTTCTGCCCTCCTGGTGATCACAGTTCCCGGCCTGTCAGAAGCTGACACAACAAATCCTGCATCTTGGCAGGGGGTTAGGGTAGATGACCCTTGAGGTCCCTTCTAATCCAATGGCTCTATAAGGAGGAAGTGCTTTGCACACACTTGGTCTCTGAGTGCACGGTTTGTAGCTAATACTTGTCCCATTACAATGCTTGTTTCTGAAGCAAAATTGTTGCTCATCTTGAAAACACCAGCAAGCTCGTGAGGAAGCTTTTTACTCATCTCCTAACACCATCAGCTCACACAGCTCCAGGCACAGCCCCGGTGCTCAGTGTTATCTGAGTGAACATAAAACAGACATGGAGCAAAGCAGCGCTTGCCGGAAATTGCTCTGAGCTCATTCTGATAAGCAGGACTTCCTTACCGAATTCTGCAGAAGCAAGAAAACAGGGGAAGCACCTGTTACACTTGTAGAGAAAACTCTGTGAAAGCAGCATCTTAACTAGCTGCAGGTTTTGAGTCAAGGATCTTTCTTTATTGTAGAGGAACAACCCCCCCAGCAGATATTCAAGCTGCTTGCAGCTCCCTGTTTCCCTCTGCCCCTGCAAAGGACTGGGTTCTCCAGTCTATTGCTGCACCATGAGGGGTAGGATGGAGATGTTGGTAGATGGGGCATGGTCTGTGTAGGGGAGAATCTCCAGGACTTGGCAGCAATTCTAGTTCATGGTCCTGACAGAGTGACTGGGTTTTACGGCTCTGGGGGTGTTTCCCAGTGCTGCTCCAGGAATTAAGGCTAAAATGGACAGGGTTTTTTTCTGAATCTCTATTTCTGTCACCTCACTCTGTCACTAAATGACATTAGGGGCTGCAGGTTCTCCAGCTGGGGATCAGCCGAGAAGCAAACGGTTCTGGTGATTGCTTCATAAAACCCAGTTTTCTTACTTCTAGCTGAGCCTGGGAAACAAATGCATTTTTCAGGGGTTAGGAAAGTTTTCAGATCCTTTTTGCACTCGTGTAAGATCTACAGAGTGATCTGGGTCACTTGGTGAAATGTGTGTTAATCCAGCTAAATGCAAGCGCACACCTCTGGGAAACAATGTAGGTCACAGTTACAGGCCCCCATCCTATATCCTGGAAAACGGTGACTCTGAAAAGGACTTAGGGGTCATGGAGGAAACCACTGAACATGAGATCCCTCTGCGATCCTGTGGCTAAGAGAGCACATGTGATTCTTAAATGCATAATCAGGGATATATGGAGCAGAAGTAGGGAGGTGGTGTTACCTCTGCATATGGTATTGTTGAAGCCGTTACTGGAATACTGTGTCCAGTTCTGGTATCAACATTTTAAAATGGAGGTTGGCAAACTGGAAAGGGTTCAGAAAAGAGCCCCGAGAATGAAGTGAAGCCTAGAAAACCTGCTTTCCACGTGAAACTAAAGATTGTTCTGCTTAGCTTAGAAAAATGAAAGTTAGGAGGTGACGTGATCATGATCTGTAAGTACCCATGGAGAGAAGTTTTCTGTTAATAGAGGGCTCTTTAATCTAGCAGATGAAAGCATAACAAGTTCCAATTTTTGGAGACTGAATTTAGCCAAACTTAGACTAGAAACAAGGTGCACATTTGTAACAGTGCCTATTGGAATGCCTTACCTAGGGATGTGCTGGATTCTCCACCACTTGAAGTATGTCAGGGAAGTTGGGTGTCTTTTAGGGGGAAAAACTGCTCAAGTTCACCCAGAAGTTATGGACTAGATGCAGGAATCAGTGGATGCAAATAGATAAAAATGTCATTGAAAGGGGGCGGGGCAGTTTGCACTACAGGAGGCAGGTCCTCAGTGTAAATTGTCACAGCTCCACCTGCGTCTCTCCCCAATCAGGAGTTTCCCATCTGCACAGTTCCCTGCCTACACTGTGTTAATCCAGCAAACCAGGCTGTCTAAACAGGCCCATGTCTGCACTTTGCTTTCCCTTCAGAGGTTATGAACAGGTAATGACCCACCGTTATAAATTACCACACAGCTCTTTAAACAAGAACATTTATTCTTATGGTGAAAGCCTGATAGAGAAAACAGCATGCTTAAAAGCTTACCAGAGGTCACTCCAACTCCAGCTTTGGACAGTCCTTCAAAACCCACAACCCACAAGTTTATAACCGTCTCAGATTCAGAACCAGAACAACCCTGAATGGCTCAATCTTTCCTTCATGCAGTTTGGGCCTTTGATCTTGGCCTCATGTAACCGATCAGCAGACAAAGGATTTCCTTGCTGCAATCATGCTACATACCTCAGGCTCTGCTGAGACTGCTTCAGTCCAGCAATCCTCGATCAATTTCTAAAGGCCTTTCACATCTTCTCATGCTGTGCTTACGTGTACGCTGGGCCTGATCAGCTTGTGTGTTGTGAAAGTGGCTTTCCCCACCTCCGCTCACGGAGGACCGTGAAGAAGGCCTGTTATGGGTAGTCACTCTGGTTCTTGTTTCTATATCTGACTTCAAGGCAAATTCCTTGAGGGGAAACAGGTGGGGTGACATGGACATAGCTGCATGTTCATTAGTGCAGCTACTTTTCTACAAACCATGGCGGCCTGCATGCCAAGGGCAGTTCACAACTCCCTGAGATAAAATGCCTGTTTCTTTTCTCATGTATACTGGTGTAATTCCAGAGTGCCCCATTAACTTCAAAGAAGCATCTCTGGATTGCTACTGCTGTAGTCCCAAACTCCCCATGCTCTCCTTCTCTGGGGAAACTGAATGCACTAGAAATTGTATAATCAGATGTCTTGGAGCTGAAGGAAAGATCTGTTTCCACTGTATCAGCATAAACAGTGATTGCAAAATCATTGCTCAATTGCAAAATATCCCTGTTTATATTCAGGGTAAAAATATTCCGGATGTTATTCAGGGGGCAGTAATGTATGAGAGATCCCTTTATTGCGAGCTTATCTGCTCCTTCCTGCAAACCTGTAAATAATTAGTGCCTGTTTTAAGCACCAAGGATTATGCCCAGGAAACATTCTGATCATACATAATGCTGCATATGACCTGTCCAACATTATTGTATTAAAGACAAAATTGTGGCTTTCAAAGTACTGGACGAATATCGGCTAATTCAAGAGCACGAAATGAAACCACTGTGGGTTATAAAAGTGAGGAGGAATCTGAAAAGTAACTTGTTTGTGTTGCTTCCTGAGGATAGTACAGGAAGAAGCTATCTTCAAAGAGCCTGTAAAACACAATGGGTAAATTCCTGGCTGTGTTGAAGTTAATGGCAAAACTCACATGGTTCCTTGGATTTCTTTCTTTCTTTTTTTTTTTAAAAGGCCAAGAGGGACCATTGTATCATTTAGGTTGACTTGCAGTATAACACAAGCCAGAGAATTTCACCCAGTTACTCCTGTATTGAGCCCAATAACTTGTGTCTGACTAAAGCTTATCTTCCATGGACTCATCCTGTCTGGATTTATTCTTTATTGTATTACCAAAGCACCTTGAAGCCCTAGGCATAGATCAGGACCCCACTGTGCTAGGTGCTGTACAGACACAGGGGAAAAAAGATGGCCTTTGCCCCAAAAATCTTATGATCCAAGTACAGGCTAAAAGATGGATATAGAAAGGCAGATGGAGTACAAGGAAACAAAGTTGAAGACTTCAAGAGATGGCGACTCCACCACTCTTCTTGATAGTTTGTTCCAGTGATTCATTGCCCTTAAACAAAAAATTGTGCCTAATTTTCTAATTGGAATTTGTCTGGAATTAACTTCCAGCTACTGGTTCTTGTTGTGATGAAAGGCATAACCAGATAAAAGAGCTCTTTAATACTGGTACCTTCTCCCCATGAAGGTACTTGTACACTATAATCAAATCACCTCTTGATCTTCTTTTTAATAAGCTAACCAGACTGGGATCTTTCAAACTCTCTCTGTAAGGTATCTTTTTTTTTTTTCTAGCCCTCAAAGGCATTTTCCCCCCAGCCATTGACTTCAATGTGGCCAGGATTTCTTCTGTCATACATAGGGCCCTACCAGATTCACAGCCGTGAAAAACCCATCACGGACCGTGAAATCTGGTCTTTTGTGTGCTTTTATCCTATACTACACAGATTTCATGGGGAGACCAGCGTTTCTCAAATTGGGGGTCCTGACCCAAAAGGGAGTTGCAGGGGGGTCATGAGGTTATTTTAGGGGGGGGGTCACGGTATCGTCTCTCTTACTTCTGCGCTGCCTTCAGAGTTGGGCACCCGGCCAACAGCCACCACTCTCCAGCTGCCCAGCTCTGAAGCAGTGCCCCGCCAGCAGCAGTACAGAAGTAAGGGTAGCAGTACCGCAATCTCCCCCACAATAACCTTGTGACACCCACTCAAAAAACCCCTCCTTTTTGGGTCAGGACCCCTACAATTGCAACACTGTGAAATTTCAGATTTAAATAGCTGAAATCATGAAATTTACTATTTTAAAAATCTTGTGAAAGTGACCAAAATGGACCATGAATTTGGTAGGGCCCTAGTCATACAGAACAGTCACCAGACCCACGGCCTACTCCCTGTGTCTGCTCCTCTACTCCTCCAACCTTCTGGAAAAGAATTGACACTGAGCCAAACTCTTTTTCATGCCATGAACAGATCCAAACAAAATTCTAACAGCCATAGGATAAGCAGTAGCGTAGCTAGTGGGGTTCAGGGGAAGCAGCCGCTTCCCCTGACCCCACATTCCCCAAAAGTGGCGCTCTGGCCGGCCGGCGGAACGGGGCTGCGGGCTGGCCGGCTCCCGGCGCTCCGGCCGGCCGGCGGAACAGGGCCGCGGGCTGGCCAGCTCCCGGCGCTCCGGCTGGCCGGTGGAACAGGGCCGCGGGCTGGGCGGCTCCCGGCGCTCCGGCCGGCCGAACGGGGCCGCGAGCTGGCCGGCTCCCGGTGCTCCGGCCGGGACTCCGGCCCTGAGAGCATTGCCGGGGGTCTCGGTGCCCCGGACAGCGCTCTGGATGGGGAAGCGGGGCAGCCCTGCGTATGTGCTGCTCCATTTTTTGGCGGCATTTCGGCGCATGCGCAGGGCTGCCGAAATGCCACTGAAGGACCGGCGCCATTTTTTGCCGCCACTCCTCCTCGGCTGCAACCCTGGCTACGCCACTGAGGATAAGTCAGAAACGTTCATGACGCCCTCTGGTTTTCCAGGGTTGATGGATTTTCCAGATCCATCCCATGGAGTGCAGGTTTTTAGCATCTCTACTCCCTGAAGCCAGGAGATGAACATTTGTTTCACAGCCACTTTCACGGCCACCCCATAGCCGGTGAAGGAGAGAGACCATGACAGGGAAGGGTAAGATGCTGAATGATGGAGAATCCTTAGGTACTCATTGAATAGCTGCGGTGCTTCTCAAAACCTCCTTAGTTGTGAATGGCCTTGGTTTGTGAATTCAGAAAACCCGAATCTGCCACAGAAGCTATTCTCATCAATCTGGGGTATTTCCACTTGTGGCTGAAAACAGGAAGTGAGGGAGGGTGTGTAACTGGAGTGAATGTCCTACAGCCTCAGGCAAGGTTTGGGTCTGGAGTGAACCTGCGCTGATTCTGATTTTTATTCAAGCCCATGTGCCTTTTGCTAAGAGTGCCTCTGAACTGTGTTTCTTTCTGCATCACTGATGCAGCTGCTTACAGAAGTGGGGGGGAGGAGGGAAAATCCACAGAATCTCATCTGGGTTTGAACATTTAAAAACATTTCCTACCAGCTCTAGAGTTGTGTGTGTTTCATAGATTCCAAGGCCCAAAGGGACCAGTTTGATCATCGAGTCTGATGTCCTGCTTAACACAGGCCAGAGAACTTCCCTAATGAATTCCTGTTTGAACTAGAGCAGATTTTTAAAAAACAGAATAAAATAAAACCCCATTTTGATTGAAAAATTGCCAGTGATGGAGAATGCACCATGACCCTTGGTAAGCTGTTGTAATGTTTTATTACGCTCACTGATTAAAATGTATGCTGTATTTCCAGTCTGAATTTGTCTGGCTTCAACTTCCAACCATTGGATCTTTGTAGACGTTTGTCTGCTAAATTGAGCACTCTATCAACTTCCTGTTACCCATGCAGGTATTTGTAGACTGTGATCAAGTCCTTCCCTTCAACCTCATTTGTAAGATCCAAAAGAGCTCAATCTATTTATTTAGCTTATCACTACAAAGCAGGTTTTCTAATCCTTCAGTCAGTCTTATGGCTCTTCTCTGAACCCTCTCCAATTTATCAACATCCTTCCTGAACTGTGGACATCATAACCGGTTACACTATTCCAGCAGCAGTCACATCAGCAGGGCCGGCTCCAGTTTTTTTGCTGCCCCCAACGGCGAAGGGGAAAAAAAGAAAAAAAGCCGCGATCGGCGGCACTATGGCGGCTGCTCTACCGCGCCGCTTCATTTTTCGGCTGCAATTCGGCGGCCGGTCCTTCCCTCTGAGAGGGACTGAGGGACCCTCCACCAAATTGCCGCTGAAGACCCGGACGTGCCGCCCCTTTCCATTGGCCGCCCCAAGCACCTGCTTCCTGCGCTGGTGCCTGGAGCCGGCCCTGCACATCAGTGCCAAATACGGAGGTAAAACAACTCCAGAATAGAACCCTGGTCTTCTGCCTCTGTCTAGTGCAGAGTCTCTGTCAGCATCTGATGTATCTGTTGGGGAAGAGTAGTAGAGCTTCTCTGACTAGAGGTCCTATAAAGGTAGCCAGCCAGTCGGGCAGCGGCATAGACAGCTGCAGCGGCACAGGAGCCAGCAAACAGAGCTGTAAACGGGAGTTTGAGTGGGAGTTTTTACAGGGGGAGTTTGGGGGAAGACTAAGAGAGGCAGGCAGAGGAATACACAGGCTACTGAAGGGAGTGTGCGGTGTTCTAGCAGTGATTTGGTGCTTGTTGGGGGTTTGTTTTGCTGTTGGTGGTGGTGGTTTGGGTTGGTTTGTGTTTGCCAGATTTACAGGATTTAGGTGGGAAGCCTATGACAGATACAGAGGCAGCAGTTGTAGTGACCCAAGCAGTGGAAGACACAATGAAGATGACTGGATGTGGAAGCTGCAGCATGTACATGATCCTGGAGAGGGTACCTGAAAAGAATTTTGTCTGCATGAAGTGCCGCCTGATAGAGCTGATGGAAGAAAAGATCCGAGGATTGGAGATGCAGGTGGAAACTCTGGTCGAGTTTAGAAGGGGGTTCGAGCGGATGATGGAGCAAAGACATGAGGAGGCCTGTACAAGGGTTAGCCGGGGCTCGACCCTCTCCGGGCGTCGGGGAGCCACACTGGCTCACTACATACAGTTGTCGTTCGGGGGAATTAATCTGTCCGCGGGGGTCTCCCTCGGCAGCCCTTGTGGTAACTGAAAGACACACCGTAAGCCCAGGCCCTCAGGCAGGGCTGAGTAGTGACAGTACAAACAGTTGGGAGCCCAGGCCCTGGGTCCAGGCGGGGCAACAATGAGTCGGGGGCTCAGGCCCTCAGGCAGGGCTGAACAGTAGCCGTACAAACAGTTGGGAGCCCAGGCCCTAGGTCAGAGTGGGGCAATACAGGGCCAGGAGCTCAGGAGCTCAGGCCCTCAGGCAGGGCTGAGCAATAACAATAGGCCCAAGCCTCCTCAGGTCTGGGGGGAGGGGGAGACTGCCACCCATGAATTGGGTGGCAGGGGGGACGCAGGCCCTCCCACTCCACTGGGTCCCAGCCCTAGCAGTGGCAGAAGACCCGCTGCTTAATCAGTGGGGATCCTGACCACAACATACTGACATGGGCTCTGGCAGTGCTGCAGCCAGACTAGGGTCGGCTGCCCCCGGGCTACTTCCAAACTCCCCCTTGGGTCGTACCTGGGTCCAGGTGTTGTCCTCTGGGGGGTCCAGCACCATAGGTTCCTTGGTGAACGGCAGGCCCGGCAACTCCTCCGAGTAGCGGGCACAGGACAGGCCCGGCCAGTCCTGGCGGCCTCCTTGGGCTGCGGGGTTTTCCCAGTCGCAGGCTAGGCTGGAGGCGTCTGGCCTCTCCGGTGGCTGGGGCCTTACTGAGCTCTGAGGGCGAGACTTTATACTTCCGGGTTGCCGCCTGACCCTCTGAGGGGCGGGCTCAGAGCTCCCTAGCTCTGCCCACTCCGGCCTCCGGACGGGCTCTTCCCTCTCCAGGGCGGCGGGGAGCCACACCGCCTCACTACAAGGCCGAAGGGAAAAGCTCAGACTTGCAGATGGAAGCAGGACCAAAGAACTCCGAGGGGAGACTGCTGGGTGAGGAAAGTGGACGGTGGAAACATGTGACTAAGAGAACCAGGCAGAGGAAAAGACAGGCTAGTGAAGGAGCAATAGAGCTCAGGAACAGGTTTGTGGAGTTGGAAAATGAAGAAGGGGCACAGCAGGTGGTCGCTGAAGGTGAGAGGGCAAGGAAGAAGAGAAGACCAGCTAGCCCTATAAGAAGAGGGGAAGAATCAATGGAGATAACACCAAACATGAGCCCCAGGAGGATACAGGATGAGTTGCAGAGGATTGCAAGGGTGAACAGGAATCGAGAGGACTTGCAGCCAGAGGGAACAGGGGACTGACTGGAGAATCACACCATCACCAGGAAAAGGTAGGTCTACGTGATTGGGGACTCCTTACTGAGAAGGATAGAGAGGCCTGTAACTAGAGCTGATCCAGAGAACAGAAGGGTGTGCTGTCTGCCGGGTGCTAAGTTAAGTAAGGCTAAGATGTGGACCTGAGGCTGAAGAGGATCCTAATGGGAGCGGGAAAGAATCCGCTGATTGTCCTTCATGTGGGAACGAATGATACGGCTAGATTCTCACTGGAACGTATCAAGGGAAACTATGCCAGGCTGGGGAAGACACTTAAGGAAATCGAGGCTCAGGTGATCTTCAGTGGGATTCTGCCTGTTCCTAGAGAAGGGCAACAAAGGTGTGACAAGATTATGGCGATCAACAGATGGCTCAGGCAGTGGTGCTATAAGGAGGGTTTTGGGATGTATGGCCACTGGGACGAATTCATGGACAGAGGACTGTTCTCTTGGGATGGACTTCACCTGAGTAGGGAAGGAAATAGACTTCTAGGATGGAGGCTGGCACAATTGATTAAGAGAGCTTTAAACTAGGAATTGGGGGGAGATGGTTGGGAGATGTCCAGGTAATCTTCACGCCGGATTTTAACATTGAGAGGGAAGAAAACGAAGCAAGAAAGGATACTGTCGCGGGTAGGAGAATGGACATACGGAGGAAGGGTACTGTAGATACAATTCTAATAGGTGATACTGGCAATAGAATGTCTGGGCCTAATCGGGTAAAGAATGTGAGTGAAGCCAAACAACAAGAATTAAGATGTTTGTACACCAATGCGAGGAGCCTAGGTAACAAAATGGAGGAACTAGAGTTACTGGTGCAGGAAGTGAAACTGGATATTATAGGTGTAACAAGGTTGGGACTCACCACCGTGCTGCCTCCTACTGGTTACTCCGGGAATTAGCTCAGTCCAGTGGAGCGTCCCCTCTCGGTGGTATCCCGCCCGTTGTCTTGCCCTCGGTTGGCTTCTGAGCCCATGTTGCTCACCAACTCGCGGCGTCCTCTTCAGGACCACTGCCCTCCGGCAGTGTCCCTTAGTCCTTCCACACCCCCTTCTGGTGGGGGGGGGTCAATCAGCAGTCTCTATGTCCAGCCACTGTGGTCAACCACACACCCCAAAGTCTAATCCCTCCTGTCAGGGATCTGGCGTGGTCTATAATGGCCACTCCCTACGGCCAATGGCTGGGTGTACTGCAAGGGCGGTCCCAGGCCTGCCCTCTACTCTGGGTCCTGACCCAGGGACCCTCTGGCGGCAGCCTCGCTGTCCTCCTTCTCTCCCCTTGTCTGTCTGCTCCCCTGGGCCGCTTCCCCTACGTCCCCTTGCACCCACTAGGCCCTTCCCCTCAGGGCCTGCAGCCTGGCAGATACTGGGCTGGAGTTACCTTCTGCTCCCCCGGGCCTGCCCAGCACTGCGCTGTCCCAGGTGCTAGTCTCCCAGCTCTGGAGACAGACCTTCCCCTGTCGAAGGCCTGGGACAAACTGACTGCTTTCTCCCTGAGCAGCGTTTTTATAGGGCTGAACCTGGCCCTGATTGGCTGCCTCCAATCTGGGCCCTGATTGGCTCCCAGTAAGCCCTTCTCCCATTGGCTCCCTGTCTGCGCAGGCCCACTGGCCTGCCGCAGCCCATACTCTCAGGGAGTGGAGCAGTCGCCCCACTACATAGGGATAACAGAAACATGGTGGAATAGTAGTCATGACTGGAGTACAGGTATTGAAGGGTACGTGCTGTTTAGGAAAGACAGAAATAAAGGCAAAGGTGGTGGAGTAGCATTGGATATCAGTGATGAGGTAGACTGTAAAGAAATAAGAAGGGATGGAATGGATAAGACAGAGTCTGTCTGGGCAAAAATCACATTGGGGAAGAAAGCTACTAGAGCCCCCCCTAAGATAGTGCTTGGGCTGTGTTATAGACCGCCGGGATCTGATTTGGATATGGATAGAGACCTTTTTAATGTTTTTAATGAAGTAAATACTAATGGGAATTGTGTGATCATGGGAGACTTTAACTTCCCAGATATAGACTGGAGGACAAGTGCTAGTAATAATACGGCTCAGATTTTCCTAGATGCGATAGCTGATGGATTCCTTCGCCAAGTAGTTGCTGAACCAACAAGAGGGGATGCCATTTTAGATTTGGTTTTGGTGACTAGTGAGGACCTCATAGAAGAAATGGTTGTAGGGGACAACCTTGGTTCGAGCGATCATGAGCTAATTCAATTTAAACTAAATGGAAGGATAAACAAAAATAGATCTGTGACTAGGGCTTTTGATTTTAAAAGGGCTAACTTTAAAGAATTAAGGAAATTAGTTAGGGAAGTGGATTGGACTGAAGAACTTGGGGATCTAAAGGTGGAGGAAGCCTGGAATTACTTCAAGTCAAAGTTGCAGAAATTATCAGAAGCCTGCATCCCAAGAAAGGGGAAAAAATTCATAGGCGGGAGTTGTAGACGAAGCTGGATGAGCAAGTATCTCAGAGAGGTGATTAAGAAAAAGCAGAAAGCCTACAAGGAGTGGAAGATGGGAGTGATCAGCAAGGAAAGCTACCTTATTGAGGTCAGAACATGTAGGGATAAAGTTAGAAAGGCCAAAAGCCATGTAGAGTTGGACCTTGCAAAAGGAATTAAAACCAATAGTAAAAAGTTCTATAGCCATATAAATAAGAAGAAAACAAAGAAAGAAGAAGTGGGACCACTAAACACTGAGGATGGAGTGGAGGTTAAGGATAATCTAGGCATGGCCCAATCTCAGCCTTTAATGAGGCTAATGAAGAGCTTAGGGATAATGGTAGGATGACAAATGGGAATGAGGATATGGAGGTAGATATTACCACATCTGAGGTAGAAGCCAAACTCGAACAGCTTAATGGGATGAAATCAGGGGGCCCAGATAATCTTCATCCAAGAATATTAAAGGAACTGGCACATGAAATTGCAAGCCCATTAGCAAGAATTTTTAATGAATTTGTAAACTCAGGGGTTGTACTGTATGACTGGAGAATTGCTAACCTAGTTCCTATCTTTAAGAAAGGGGAAAAAAATGATCCGGGCAACTACAGGCCTGTCAGTTTGACGTCTGTAGTATGCAAGGTCTTGGAAAAAAATTTGAAGGAAAAAGTAGTCAAGAACATTGAGGTCAATGGTAACACTGCTCTACAGCCAAAATGCTTCTGAAATAAATGTAGTCAAACTTTACTAATTCTGGGTCACTGAGAACGAAAATGATGCTTAAAATTGTTGATTGGTTCTAGTTTTCAAGATATGCTATTGGGTCAGTATATACGACCCTTGACTTGGGAATGGCGGAGGATAAGTGAGTTATAAAGGGAAGGGATCTCAATTTAAACCAGAAATGACTAAAATACATCTTTGACTGGATCTATGAATAAATCTATGCTGGGTTTGGACAGTACTTGCTTTTTAGGCAAAACAATGAATGATGCAATCTGAAGCGGGTATTGCGTCATACATGATATGAATTGCATCATGTTATTCCTAGAAGTCATGGATGATGCAATCATAACGAAGCTTACATCACTCTGCTGAACAAATTGCCCTATATCAGCTCTCGAAATCATACAGTGTCGTGCTCTCTTATTTGTCAGTGTTTGATTTTGCAAAGGGACACATTTCTGTTTAGCCAAAGTGAGCAGAGATGCCTCGTACTTGTGTGAACAGTGCAGATAACTTCTGCTATGTTTGTGGTGAAGTGACTTTTGCATCACAAAAGCGCAGTATAACCACTATGGTTAAGAAAGCCTATCACCTTTATTCTGGCTGCAAAATTGGAGATCAGGACAAGAGGTGGGCCCCACACATATGCTGCAACACTTGTGCAACAAATCTTCGCCAGTGGTTGAACAGGAAAAGGAAATCTATGCCTTTTGCAGTGCCAATGATTTGGAGAGAGCCAACAGATCATACCAGCAATTGTTACTTCTGCATGGTGCCTCCAGTTGGGAAAAGTGTGTCAAAGAAGAAAAAATGGACTGTGCATTATCCAAACATTCCATCAGCTATACGCCCAGTACCCCACGGAGAAGGACTGCCGGTTCCTGATGCACCAGAATCATTCTCACTTGAGTCAGACGAGGAAGAGGAAGAGGATGAAACTTCTGGTCCTGAACGATCAATGTCACAGGACCCACATTTTCTCCCATCCTCCTCCTCTGAACCACACCTCATAACACAAGGTGAACTGAATGACCTTGTCAGGGATTTGGAACTACCCAAGAGTAAGGCAGAGCTGTTGGGCTCCAGACTACAGCAGTGGAATCTCCTGGCAGGTGATGTTAGGGTTTCCATGTTCCGTGACCGTCAAAAGGATCTTGTCCCATTCTTCTTCATGGAAGGTGATCTTGTAGCCTGCAACAACATCGATGGTGTGATGGCAGCCCTCAACATCGTTCACGATCCAGATGAGTGGAGACTGTTCATTGATTCATCGAAGACGAGTCTTAAAGCTGTTTTACTGCATAATGGCAATGTTTTGCCATCAATTCCAGTTGGTCATGCAGTCCATATGAAGGAAACCTATGACAACATGAAACAACTTTTGAGTTGCATAAACTATGACCAACATCAGTGGCAGTTTTGTGGCGATTTGAAAGTTGTTGCTCTCTTGCTTGGTCTGCAGACTGGATACACAAAGTACTGCTGTTTTCTCTGCGAATGGGATAGTCGTGCAAGAGATTCCCACTACATCAAGAAAGATTGGCCACTCCGACAGTCATTGGAGCCTGGGAGGAAAAGTGTTCAGCATCCACCACTTGTTGAATCAAGGAAGATTTTGTTACCACCCTTACACATCAAGCTGGGTCTGATGAAGAACTTTGTCAAGGCCATTGACAAAATACAAGCAGCTTTCAAGTACCTCCGTGGAAAATTTCCAAGGTTAAGTGAAGCTAAGATAAAGGAAGGTGTCTTTGTTGGTCCTCAGATTCGTGAACTTCTTCAAGATGATGCATTTGACCATGCACTGCGTGGCAAGGAAAAGACGGCATGGAAAGCCTTCCAGTTAGTGGCAATAAATTTTCTCGGAAACAACAAAGCCGACAACTACTGGTTGTTGGTGGAAAACCTCCTCAAGGCATACAAAAGCCTTGGTTGTAACCTGTCACTAAAGATACATTTTTTGCACTCTCATCTAGATTTTTTCCCACCGAACTGCGGAGCAGTGAGCGACGAGCACTGCGAGCGATTTCACCAGGACATTGCAACAATGGAGAAACGCTATCAGGGCAAATGGAGCCCATCAATGCTTGCAGACTATTGCTGGACAGTGACAAGAGATGCTCCATTTAATGAATACAAGAGACAAGCCAAAAAGCACTGAGTAGACACTGAATAGGACTAAACTATGTATATAATAGTTTTTTGCCTTTTGTTTCATAATAAATTTTATTTCTATAACCCTTTTGCTGATTTTTAAAGTGTTACATAAACAGGACAGGTGAAATATTATCATGTAAAGCAACCATAAACACATGAAAAGACCTAGGTTTACAATTCATGATTAAAACTCTACTATCTACACAATATACATAGACATAAAATGTAAAAACTTAAATATCTTAGAAACAGTAGCCAATCAGTTGTTTTAATTGTCATATTTGAATTCAGCACATCAAAATACATAATAATTAGCACATTTTATCTCTGAAGCAGACGACTTCTCAAAAATTGTAGACCAGTGTAATTGGGACAAAATACAGTATGGTTTTACAAAAGGTAGATCGTGCCAAACCAACCTGATCTCCTTCTTTGAGAAGGTAACAGATTTTTTAGACAAAGGAAACGCAGTGGATCTAATTTACCTCAATTTCAGTAAGGCATTTGATACGGTTCCACATGGGGAATTATTAGCTAAATTGGAAAAGATGGGGATCAATATGAAAACTGAAAGGTGGATAAGGAACTGGTTAAAGGGGAGACTACAACGGGTCGTACTGAAAGGTAAATTGTCAGGCTGGAGGGAGGTTACTAGTGGAGTTCCTCAGGGATCGGTTTTGGGACCAATCTTATTTAATCTTTTTATTACTGACCTTGGCACAAAAAGTGGAAGTGTGCTAATAAAGTTTGCAGATGACACAAAGCTGGGAGGTATTGCCAATACAGAGAAGGACTGGGATATCATACAGGAAGATCTGGATGACCTTGTAAACTGGAGTAATAGTAATAGGATGAAATTTAATAGTGAAAAGTGCAAGGTCATGCATTTAGGGATTAATAACAAGAACTATTGTTATAAGCTGGGGACGCATCAGTTGGAAGTAACAGAGGAGGAGAAGGACCTCGGAGTATTGGTTGATCACAGGATGACTATGAGCCGCCAATGTAATATGGCCGTTAAAAAAGCTAATGTGGTCTTGGGATGCATCAGATGAGGTATTTCCAGTAGAGATAAGGAGGTGTTAGTACCATTATACAAGGCACTGGTGAGACCTCATCTGGAATACTGTGTGCAGTTCTGGTCTCCCCTGTTTAAGAAGGATGAATTCAAACTGGAACAGGTTCAGAGAAGGGCTACTAGGATGATCCGAGGAATAGAAAACCTGTCTTATGAAAGGAGACTCAAAGAGCTTGGCTTGTTTAGCCTAACCAAAAGAAGGCTGAGGGGAGATATGACTGCTCTCTATAAATATATCAGAGGAATAAATACCAGGGAGGGAGAGGAATTATTTAAGCTCAGTACCAATGTGGACACAAGAACAAATGGATATAAACTGGCTATCAGGAAGTTTAGACTTGAAATTAGACGAAGGTTTCTAACCATCAGAGGAGTGAAGTTCTGGAACAGCCTTCCAAGGGGAGTAGTGGGGGCAAAAGACATATCTGGCTTCAAGTTTATGGAGGGGATGGTATAATGGGATAGCCTAATTTTGGCAATTAATTAGTCTTTGACTACTAGCGGTAAATATGCCCAATGGCTTGTGATGGGATGTTAGAGGGGTGGGATCTGAGTTACTACAGAGAATTCTTTCCTGGGTGTCTGGCTGGTGAGCCTTGCCCACATGCTCAGGGTTTAGCTGATCGCCATATTTGGGGTCGGGAAGGAATTTTCCTCCAGGGCAGATTGGAAGAAGCCCTGGGGGGTTTTCGCCTTCCTCTGCAGCGTGGGGCACGGGTCACTTGCTGGAAGATTCTCTGCACCTTGAAGTCTTTAAACCATGATTTGAGGACTTCAATGGCTCAGGTTTGATACAGGAGTGGGTGGGTGAGATTCTGTGGCCTGCATTGTGCAGGAGGTCAGACTAGATGATCATAATGGTCCCTTCTGACCTTAAAGTCTACGATTCTAGAGCAGTCTGGTTCAAACACTCCCCCTGTTGCAGGGCTAAGGAAAGAAGAGTGGAATTATAGCTACGAGACAGAAGGAAAAACCACTTGAAAATACATATATCCAAAGCAGGCCTGTCCTTTTCTTTCTGAGGGTTGCCAGAGGGTTCTCTGGATTAACTATTCTTCTGCTCCCAGGCATGGGATTTTGCAAGATTCCATTCTGATCCTCCTCCTGATCCACAGGCCCATGTGGCTAGGGAGATAGAAAGGCAGCAGGGGCTGCAGTGCCAACATGTTGATGACATTCAACTTCACACTTCTTTCATTGTGCATTCTTTGTTTCCCCTCTGTGCAGAGGGCTGGGTGAGGATTAGCTCGGTGGAATGTGTCCCGAGAAGGCAGAGATGGTGCTTTGCGGGGAAGGGGGAAAATCCAGAGCAAATGGTGAGGGATAAAATGTCCGTCTGCCTTTTTGTAACTCAAGTGAAGGATCAAGATACCTTATTGGACCCTTGGCTGATCAAGCAGCACCTGTGTCTGGCTGGGTGGCTGGGACTTCTTAGCAGATGTGGCTCTCGCTATCGTTCTCAATGGATCTGTCGCCTCCAGCGTGCAATACGCTCTGCAGGGGCTGTAACTGAAGATCATCCAGAAATGTCACCTTGTGCAGAACGCGTCTCTCTGCTGACTCTGCAGTGCTTGTGGCAGGGAGCATATGGTACCCTGTGCTCCAGGGTCCGCACTGGCTTCCACCTGGATTGGTGGCAAAGTAAGGGGTGTGTTTGTTCTGTCGAGACTTCTCTGGTTGGGGCACTGACTTCGGTAGAGATCACTTCCAACTCCTGCATTTCTCTAACAGCTGAGCTCAGCTGGGCCATGTGAGCTGGCAACCCCCAGATTAAAACAGCATGGGGCAGCCAGCGTGGAGCTCTCACAGGAGAGATTTTGGGTCCAGAAGTACATTCTTCCCTCCATCAGTCCATCAGAGCTTGCTAAGACCTCAAAATACTAAGGCTATTCAGGCTATTCTAGCTTTGCCATAACACTCCTTCACCACCACCTAGCAAGCCAGAACCCACCTTCTCTCAAGCACCACTGCTGGTCTTGTCCAGGACGTCGGTGACACTGAATCAGTTAACCCAGATACAGCACACCTCCCTGTGTGGCAAATGCTGTGAGGCTGTCACACAGATACTATGGTGATGAGCTCTATGGAAAGATCTAGGTATTTCCAGATTCTGCAGCTCCTAGCTGGAGCCTTCTGTCACATTATGTCTCCAGTAAAGCAACAATGCCCCGAGCACTAGCTGCACTGCCTCTGGAAGGAGGAAAGAAATCCTGCCTGGTGGTTGCAGGGTGGCTAATGAAGCATTTCCTCTCAAGCGGATTCATAAAGAAAGGAAACAAATTAAAAGCTCCAGTCTGCGAAGAGCAAGGCAAGAAGATTCCACAGAGCTCCTGGAGGTGGAGGCAGAGAAATGGAAAACTGGGGCCTGGCCCCATGATTCCTTGCTGAAGTTGGAGGGAAGGGCCAGCAGACTTATGCAGATACATTGGTAGAGCTGAGCTGGAACTAATTAGACCCTTGTTTAATGGATTGCTTTTGGCCTGTGCCTGGGAAGGAGCAACCTGGGGTGGTCAGTGACACAGCGTGGAAATGATGGGAAAGAGCCAATAAGGGCACGCTGAGTGAGCTTGACAAAGGGGAGTGAGTTGTGTTGCATTTGGGGCTATTCACTAAACCTGTTTTCTTTTTCACATCCTTCCTCACTTCCTGTTTTGAGCCAGGAGTGGAAATGCCCCTAGAGCGCCTAGATGGAGCCAGGCAGCAGGGGAAGGCCCAGAAGCAAACTCAAAATGGCAGCTGGCCTCAAAAAAAGTCCCAGTTTGCTGAGCTGGCCAGCTGGAGCCCTCTATACATTAGCCAGGTGCAAAGGCCTGATCAGCTCTTCTGCTGAGGCTGAAGCAGTTGTTGAGCAAGCTAGAGGTCAGCATCCGGGCACGTGTGTGCATATGGGGGCGATGCTGCATGAATGAAGGAATTGAGTGACCAAGTGTTTGAGAGACCTAGAACAGGAACCGGAAAAGCCTGCAGTCTGAGGGCTCAGTGTATGTGTAACTCCAGCATTGGCCCGGTAGAGAATCAAATCTCCTCAAGGAGTGGCATCCTACTGCCACCTATGTTCATGGCTTACCAAACAGGAAGCCACATCCACATCCTGGGGTGCATTTTGCCTGTGTTGGGGGCAGTGGACTGGCAGGAGAGAGGCTGGCTCTTGGGGAAGGTGCTAGTTCATACCTGACTTGCAAAGATGGAAACTTGGAGTGTGCACTAGGCTAGCTGGGCTGGGGAAGGCAGAGAGGGCAATTTAGGAAACCTCCTTGGCTGGGAAGGTAGGTTGGCCCAGCAGAGGGGCCTCTGACAGGGTAATAAATCTGGGATGCTCTCCCCGAATGAAAGGCTAATGCTGTCCCGTGGGTGTGGGCTCAATCCTGGGTCAGGATGATGAGACATCAGGAAGTCCCGTCACTGCTGCTGGTGTGTTCACAGGGCAATTATTATCACATACAATCAGCATGAGACCATGGGCTACATCCGTCATCCCTGGAAACAGACAGCAAACAGTGCGGTGAGGGGTGTAACGAATGTGGTTGGTTACCATGGCACCAGTGTAAACAAAGCACAACTTGTCACCGGATGAGTCACACTTTGAGGAAATGGTTGTTAGTTTAAAATTAAGAGGAAAACCACACCCCAACAACCATATTCTTTAAAATCTAGCCTACTGTTACCTGGGTGGGTGACTCACCTCTTGCCTCGAGAGAGATGGGTTCAGTTCTTCCCACTGTTCCAAGTGGAAATGAGTTAAACACACCTCAACACTGCCCCTCTCTCTGAGATGACTGGTCTCTGAGGGTATGTCCACACAGCAACTAGCTCCCATGGCTGGCCCTTGCCAGCTGACTCGGGCTCAGGCTGTGGGGCTGTTTCATTGCTGTATAGACTTCTGGGCTTGGGCTGGTGCCTTGGCTCTAGGACCCTGTGAAGTAGGATGGTCCCAGAGCTCTGGCCTGAGCTCACAAGTCTACACAGCAATGAAAAAGCCCCGCAGCCTGAGTCAGCTGGCACAGGCCATTCGCGGGGGCTAGTTGTCTGAATGGGCCTCTGCTCAGCAGGGGCTGGAATAGCAGTGGATGCTGCAGGTAGGGTGGCCACTGCACCCCCAAATACTGGCCATCCAGGTACTTCTGGAACAGCATGGGCCTGACTCCATCCTGGCTGCCGTGACCTGTGTGCACGGTCATGCTGGCGGGGGCAGGGTGGCATGCTATGATACCAGACAGAGCCATGGCTGGAACAGGACAGGGGCAAACGTTACCAAAGCCAGGAGTGCAGAATGGCCTGTCTAGCTGCAGGGACAAAGGCCACGGGTCCCAGACTGTTAGCATGTTGGTCCCAGAGAAGAAAGAAAAAAGTGTGTGTTGAACTTCAGGGAAGTGGCAGTGATGGGTCTAGGACCCCAGGGGGAGAGCCTAGTACCAGGAATCTATCATGAAGGAATAGGGCACTAGGGCCAAAGCAGTGAGAAAGCCCAGGCAGCAGAGAGACAGGGCTCAGAGCCGTGGGAGGCAGAGAGAGTGAATGGTCCCAGTGGCAAGGGAGAGAGTCACAGTGAGTTCAACACAGTGTAGGTCCTACGCCCAGTGAAAGAGCACAGGGAGGGGCTCAGCCCCAGGGAGGAGTAAGGATTTTCATGGATTCATAGATTCCAAGGCCAGAAGGGACCATTGTGATCATCTAGGCTGACCTCCCGCATAGCACAGGCCAGAGACCCTCACCCTTTGATTCCTGCATCAGTTGCAATAACTTCTGGTTGAGCTAGCGAAGATCTCTGGGAAGGAGACTTGCAATCTGGATTTAAAGACTCAGAGTGATGGCAAATCCACCACATCCCCATGTTCCAATGGTTAATTATCCTCCCTGTTAACAATATGCACTTTATTTCTAGTCTGAGTTTGTCTGGCTTTGGCTTCCACCCATTGGATTCTCTCATGCCTTTGTCTGCTCCATCAGAGAGTGCTCCACTATCAGAAATCTCTTCCCCTTGTTGGTACACATGAACTATGATCAAGTTACCTCTTCACCATCTCTTGGATATACTAAATAGATTGAGCTTCCTCAGTCTTCTTGACTGAACCCGTTCCAGGTTTTCAACATTCCTTTTCCAGCGTGGACACCAGACTTGGACACAGTATCCACTAATGGTAAGGTTAAGGTATAAGAGCTGAGGCAAAGAGGTAGGGCCTGCTTTGGGGAATCATAAAACCAGACATTTCCCTCCTAGTTAAACAACCCCAAACCTGTCCCTGGGTTCTGTCTTCCATTGGAAAACCACATTTTCAATCAGGACAATGATACATCACCTGCAGCATCGTTGGTGAACCCAAACAACTGGCAGACTCCAGAAGTGTCCCCTCTCGGCATGGGCCATCACTGTCTGATTATCGAAGGTGCTTACCTGGCCCCCATCACTGTACTGTCTGAGCACCTCAAACTCTTTGTATTTTATCCTCACAACCCCCCAGTGGGGCGGGGCAGTGCGATTAGCTCTGTAGGCCCTGTGGCCTGAAGCCCATGGGAGAAGAAAGGTAACTGAGTGAGTTCTATAATGGCATTTACTGGAGAGCAAGGGAGTCGACTGAGCAAGGCAGGGCCTCGTTTACATAGTAACTGCAGTTGAGTTTACCCTGTTGGGAACCTACCTGGGCAAAGTCCGGACAATGACTGGGTATGGTGTCACCCTAATGGAAACTCATGTTTGCCAAGGTGCAGTAAGAGACCCTGGCTAGAGCTGTAAAACAAGGAGAGAGAAATTGCATGTTTCTGGTTTGATGCTGTGAATACTTTTCTGTGTGCTAAAGACTCTGAGGTGCTCTTAAAACTACTGATTCTCATCTACAAAAGCTGAGTTAAGAGCTGGAATTGTTTTATGTGAGCAGAGCTAACCAGAGGCTCTTGTTGTTTAGCTAGTGGCAAGCAGAGGTCAGGACCCAGCAGTAGGCAGCTCAAAGCAGCAGCTGGATTCACCCAGATACCACAGCTCCCAGCAGGAGAGCAGCAGCCGGAGCAGCTGAGTGAGAGCAGTTGCGTGCACTACAGCGGGAACAGAAGGATTCACAGCAACCGTCTGCATCAGTCTGGTGATTCTGGGGAGGCCTCCTTGTCCTAGTTGCTGAAATCAGTATTGCAGGACAGGCGGGAGAGCCCCAGAGCTGCCTACCAACCAGAGACCCTAATTTTCCTGGACTCTTGGGACCACAGGCTGTGAGTGAGGAAGCTGGGAACCTACAAACTGAGAGTGAGAGGCGGGGGGCAGAACAAACTGCATCAGCCATGCAGGGTCCAATTGTTTGGGACTGTGACTTGTGCTCCCTGAGGTCACTAGGGGTGGAAGGTGTTAAAATTGTAAATACTTGTCCCACTCAAGCTGGCCTTTCCCTTTTCTCTCCCACCCACCATAAAGTTAGTTGGTTTAAACCTCTGTGCTTGTGAGTGGGCACAGATTTGCTAGCAAAGGTGCCCAGAGTGGTTATAGATTCTCAGATTATTCAGTGGGGGCTCAAGCCCAAAATTAACAAATTGTAGAGAATCCCCTAAAATAAGGACCTAGCCCTTGTTGCTGCCGATGCTGTTGGCAGTAGAGTTAGAGCCCCACTGTACAGAGGGGACTTGAGGCACAGAGACTAAGTGATTTGCCCAGGATCACACAGGAACTCTGTGGCAGAGCAAGAAACTCAACTGGGTCTCCCAACTTGGAGTTGCAGCTAGCAAGGGATGTTAAGAGTAACAAGAAGGGTTTCTTCAGCTATGTTAGCAACAAGAAGAAAGTCAAGGAAAGTGTGGGCCCCTTACTGAATGAGGGAGGCAACCTAGTGACAGAGGATGTGGAAGAAGCTAATGTACTCAATGCCTTTTTTGCCTCTGTCTTCACGAACAAGGTCAGCTCCCAGACTGCTGCACTGGGCAGCACAGTATGGAGAGGAGGTGACCAGCCCTCTGTGGAGAAAGAAGTGGTTCGGGACTATTTAGAAAAACTGGACGAGCACAAGTCCATGGAGCCAGATGCACTGCATTCGAGGGTGCTAAAGGAGTTGGCGGATGTGATTGCAGAGCCATTGGCCATTATCTTTGAAAACTCATGGCGATTGGGGGAGGTCCCGGATGACTGGAAAAAGGCTAATGTAGTGCCCATCTTTAAAAAAGGGAAGAAGGAGGATCCGGGGAACTACAGGCCAGTCAGCCTCACCTCAGTCCCTAGAAAAATCATGGAGCAGGTCCTCAAGGAATCAATTCTGAAGCACTTAGAGGAGAAGAAAGTGATCAGGAATAGTCAGCATGGATTCACCAAGGGCAAGTCATGCCTGACTAACCTAATTGCCTTCTATGAGGCGATAACTAGGTCTGTGGATGAGGGGAAAGCAGTGGATGTGTTATTCCTTGACTTTAGCAAAGCTTTTGATACTGTCTCTCACAGTATTCTTGCCAGCAAGTTAAAGAAGTGTGGGCTGAATGAATGGACTATAAGGTGGATAGAAAGCTGGCTAGATTGTCGGGCTCAACGGGTAGTGATCAATGCCTCCATGTCTAGTTGGCAGCCGGTTTCAAGCGGAGTGCCCCAAGGGTCAGTCCTGGGGCCGGTTTTGTTCAATATCTTCATTAATGATCTGGAGGATGGCCTGGACTGCACTCTCAGCAAGTTTGCAGATGACACTAAACTGGGAGGAGTGGTAGATATGCTGGAGGGTAGGGATAGGATACAGAGGGACCTAGACAAATTAGAGGATTGGGCCAAAAGAAATCTGATGAGGTTCAACAGGGACAAGTGCAGCGTCCTGCACTTAGGACGGAAGAATCCCATTCACTGTTACAGACTAGGGAAAAGGACCTAGGGATTACAGTGGACAAAAAACTGGATATGAGTCAACAGTGTGCCCTTGTTGCCAAGAAGGTTAACGGCATTTTGGGCTGTATAAGTAGGGGCCAGCAGATCGAGGGACGTGATCGTTCCCCTCTATTCGACATTGGTGAGGCCTCATCTAGAGTACTGTGTCCAGTTTTGGGCCCCACACTACAAGAAGGATGTGGAAAAATTGGAAAGAGTCCAGCGGAGAGCAACAAAAATTATTAGGGGGCTGGAGCACATGAGTTATGCGGAAAGGCTGAGGGAACTGGGATTGTTTAGTATGCAGAAGAGAAGAATGAGGGGGGATTTGATAGCTGCTTTCAACTACCTGAAAGGGGGTTCCAAAGAGGATGGATCTAGACTGTTCTCAGTGGTAGCAGGGATGGCCCCCTGTGAGCATAGAGTCCCACCCATGTAGATTCTTGTAGAATCAGGACTGTATTTGTAAAAAGGTTTTTTTTAAAAAGACCAGTCGTAATTTCACTCCTCTTTCATATGCTGTTACCTGTGAATTGATATTAGTTACATTCATTAGCTGTTTGATAAATGAGTAGGAGTGGATCCCATTCAGAACGAATGTAAGGCCTGATCCTGCATACTATACCCCGCACTCCCGGAGACAGTCAGTCTGAACCCAGGATTTTTAAATACATACACACACAATATCCTCTGCCCCTTGAGCTAAAGGAGTAAATGGCAGCAGAGATGGACAGTTAGTCTCTGTGTGGACAAACCACTGGAGGAGGACACCACACACAAGGCACAACTGTTTGCTGGACAGCAGTAGAATGCTGACTATCAGGATTCCTCATCTTCTGTGTGTCGCTCTGGGTGGATACTAGTCTCCTGGGTAGAGCAGTAGTTAGGGACATAGATTTGGCAGATTCTTTCTGAAAGACAGTGTGCCCGAGACTTGGATCTCAGGGTATGAGCACCTTCTTGCTTGCAGTTCCTACAACACTGTTTTGCTTTGCAGTATCAGCTTGCCCTATCTTTTCAAAGCCCAGCTGAAAGAATCTTTTTCTGCTGCTTCGGCCTCTAAATCTCACTCTCCTACTGCTGATGTGTATTATTCATAGCTGCAATTGCCTTATTTAAGAATATAAAATGTCTTGGGACATGAAAGGCACTATATCAGATAAACATATTGTGTCACTTTAGGTACACATGTACTTGGAAAGACAAGGATCTGCAATTGTCCCATTAAACTCTCCAGAAACAATTGCCCAGGGTCCCCTCAGCCTAACATTTCCCCCATCTCCGGTCAGCATCAGGATGCAATTCCCTTTCCTGATTGCAGAATGAAGTCACTAAAGAAACAGATCCCTGGCTTACAACAATTATTTCAGGTGACTTTCCATTGGGTAGCTGTCTTTTTTGGAGCTATTGCAGTTTTTAATGTTGTCAGCCCTGTAGATGGCAGCTCTCTAATGATCCACAGAGCCGGTCCAACACAGGCAGCAGAAGTGTGAGCCCCTGAAACTGTGGCTCAGCTCTGCCCAGGAGGGTCTACGGCCTATTTGGCTCTTGTCTCCTCTGTTGACACTGCCAACAATGGGCCAATAAGTGCCAGTTGTCATGATGGCACCTGTCCACTTAGCTGGAAAGAGCTTCATTGGTTAGTGAGATAAATGTGAATGACTCAATGCCCCAGTTCCATACCCCAAGCCACTGTCTTGTTTTAATGGGCTGAGTTATGAGAGTGAAAAGTAAAAATATTACTCCTCCCCCATCCCCGGTCCCAGTAAGCTATTAAAAGCTGGAGGAAAAAGGTGACTGTCCGGGTTGGGAGTATTGGAGTCAGCCCAGATTCCACTGATAGTTGGGATTTCCCACTTGAGAAGCAGGGAACATTAACAACTTACATTTTTATCCTGACACTCAGGGGCATGGGAAATGCACTGAGTTGTTATTAACATGACACAAAGCTTTGGAGAATGCTGGGGTTTGGGGTCAGAGGCATTCGGGGCTGGACTAAATTAGAAACTGAGTTCCCAAGATTACAGACAGTTTTATGATTCTGGAATAAAAAAATATCATGGACTCAATCCAGGCCAGGCACAAAATATACCCCAAGAGCTGAGGAGTGAGAGAAATTCTAGCTGTCCTCTTGGGTTCTGGGGCCCACTAATTGTTATTGCAATCCACAACAAACACTGCCTAGTGGCCATCTGGAAGTGTTCCATGGCTAAGCACAGTTCTAAATCTGATTGGCTGGAGGTGGAGTCTTTGTCCCTCATTGAACAAAACTATGGAGGAGCAGTGGGAGATAATGTGAAAAACTGGGTGGGATAAGGTTGGGAGGGGCAGGTGCAGGAGGAGGCAGGATAGTGATGGGGTGAGGGATAGAAAGAACACAAAAGCAGTTCCTCCACTCCAGGGACTAGGAGAGGACATGTGGAATTGCCCCGCTGAGCAGCCAAGATGGGGGGGGGGGGTTAACATGTTTGTGCATCGAAGCTAGTAGTTTGAACAGGCAGTGATCCCACAAAGGGCAGCCTCCCCCAGCTCCAAAATCAGAATTCAGACATACGTGTGTGGGGGGGAGGTGTTAAAAATCTCATGATTTTCATGCCAGTCTCACAGGGAGAAGGCTTGGACCATAGGACACAATCTCTCTCCTTATAACTAATTGTATTTTTGCATCTTACATTTATCAAAAATTAATACCCAGAACAGTTTGGTTATGAAAGAGCTACAGCTGCACATGCACAGCAAACCTGGCAGACATCCAGTAACGACAAGCCCCCAACAGTACAAATCCTCTACTCCTCCCCCCATCACTGACACACCTCTTACCACTGCCACAAGTATGTTCACTACAGGCCCAACCTTAGCTCTGCCTCATATGGAAGCCAGCCTTCCAGCAGTACCTTCCCCAGACTGACCTATGCACACTACGCCCCTTCATTAAACTCCATAAGCAATAGCACTGGGAGGGGCAGAGATGAAAGGGGGTTCCAGAAAAGAAGGTTGAGGGAATTCCGGTGCTGGAAAACAACAATGGGAACGAATGGACCAGTGATCTTCGTCCTCTGGACATTATGCACCTGCTCCAGGGAGCTGGAGTGAGCTGTGTGGAACGTACTGACTCTGCACTGCTGGATAGAGCTGGGCAGTTGCACTGGGAATGCCTGGAACAGGACGCATACCGTGTATGCCCTGGTTCTCATGGGAGACTTCAATCACCCTGATATCTGCTGGGAGAGCAATAAAGCGGTGCACACACAATCCAGGAAGTTTTTGGAAAGTGTAGGGGACAATTTCCTGGTGCAAGTGCTGGAGGAACCAACTAGGGGCAGAGCTCTTCTTGACCTGCTGCTCACAAACAGGGAAGAATTAGTAGGGGAAGCAAAAGTGGATGGGAACCTGGGAGGCAGTGACCATGAGATGGTCGAGTTCAGGATCTTGACACAAGGAAGAAAGGAGAGCAGCAGAATACGGACCCTGGACTTCAGAAAAGCAGACTTTGACTCCCTCAGGGAACTGATGGGCAGGATCCCTTGGGAAAATAACATGAGGGGGAAAGGAGTCCAGGAAAGCTGGCTGTATTTTAAAGAATCCTTATTGAGGTTGCAGGAACAAACCATCCCGATGTGTAGAAAGAATAGTAAATATGGCAGGCGACCAGCTTGGCTTAACAGTGAAATCCTTGCTGATCTTAACCACAAAAAAGAAGCTTACAAGAAGTGGAAGATTGGACAAATGACCAGGGAGGAGTATAAAAATATTGCTCAGGCATGCAGGAGTGAAATCAGGAAGGCCAAATCACACTTGGAGTTGCAGCTAGCAAGAGATGTTAAGAGTAACAAGAAAGGTTTCTTCAGGTATGTTAGCAACAAGAAGAAGGTCAAGGAAAGTGTGGGGCCCTTACTGAATGAGGGAGGCAACCTAGTGATAGAGGATGTGGAAAAAGCTAATGTACTCAATGCTTTTTTTGCATCTGTCTTCACAAACAAGGTCAGCTCCCAGACTACTGCACTGGACAGCACAGTATGGGGAGGAGGTGACCAGCCCTCTGTGGAGAAAGAAGTGGTTCAGGACTATTTAGAAAAGCTGGACGAGCACAAGTCCATGGGGCCGGATGTGCTGCATCTGAGGGTGCTAAAGGAGTTGGCGGATGTGATTGCAGAGCCATTGGCCATTATCTTTGAAAACTCATGGTGATCGGGAGAGGTCCCGGATGACTGGAAAAAGGCTAATGTAGTGCCCATCTTTAAAAAAGGGAAGAAGGAGGATCCGGGGAACTACAGGCCAGTCAGCCTCACCTCAGTCCCTGGAAAAATCATGGAGCAGGTCCTCAAGGAATCAATTCTGATCAGGAACAGTCAGCATGGATTCACCAAGGGCAAGTCATGCCTGACTAACCTAATTGCCTTCTATGAGGAGATAACTGGCTCTGTGGATGAGGGGAAAGCAGTGGACGTGTTATTCCTTGACTTTAGCAAAGCTTTTGATACAGTCTCCCACAGTATTCTTGCTGGCAAGTTAAAAGAAGTATGGGTTGGATGGACTATAAGGTGGATAGAAAGCTGGCTAGATCATCGGGCTCAACGGGTAGTGATCAATGGCTCCATGTCTAGTTGGCAGCCAGTATCAAGCGGAGTGCCCCAAGGGTCGGTCCTGGGGCCGGTTTTGTTCAATATCTTCATTAATGATCTGGAGGATGGCGTGGACTGCACCCTCAGCAAGTTTGCAGATGACACTAAACTGGGAGGAGTGGTAGATACGCTGGAGGGTAGGGATAGCATACAGACGGACCTAGACAAATTAGAGGATTGGGCCAAAAGAAATCCAATGAGGTTCAACAAGGACAAGTGCAGAGTCCTGAACTTAGGATGGAAGAATCACATGCACTGCTACAGACTAGGGACTGAATGGCTAGGCAGCAGTTCTGCAGAAAAGGACCTAGGGGTTACAGTGGATGAGAAGCTGGATATGAGTTGACAGTGTGCCCTTGTTGCCAAGAAGGCTAACGGCATTTTGGGCTGTATAAGTAGGGGTATTGCCATCAGATTGAGGGACGTGATAATTCCCCTCTATTCGACATTGGTGAGGCCTCATCTGGAGTACTGTGTCCAGTTTTGGGCCCCACACTACAAGAAGGATGTGGAAAAATTGGAAAGAGTCCAGTGGAGGGCAACAAAAATGATTAGGGGTCTGGAGCACATGACTTATGAGGAGAGGCTGAGGGAACTGATTTCAGAGTAGCAGCATCCGAAGAAGTGGGCTGTAGCCCACGAAAACTTATGCTCTAATAAATTTGTTAGTCTCTAAGGTGCCACAAGTACTCCTGTTCTTTTTGAGGGAACTGAGATTGTTTAGTCTGCAGAAGAGAGGAACAAGGGGGGATTTGATAGCTGCTTTCAACTACCTGAAAGGGGGCTCCAAAGAGGATGGATCTAGACCAGAAGTCGGCAACCTACAGCACGCGTGCCAAAGGTGCCATGCGAGCCGATTTTTGATGGCATGCGGTGGCGGGCTAAGCGGTTCAGCCCACCACCGCTCTGGGAACCCCAGGCCGGCAGTGGGCTGAGCAGGCTGGCCGCTGAGACTCTGGCTGGCAGGAGCCGGTGGCCGGAACCCCAGAGTGGTGGCAGGCTGAGCCGCTCAGCCCGCTGCCGGTCTGGGGTCCCGGCCGCCGGCCATGCTCAGCCTGGAGTTCCATTCACTCAGCCGGCAGCGGGCTGAGTGGCTCAGTCTGCTGCCAGTCTGGGGTGCCGGCAACACTCAGCCTGCTGCCGGTCTGGGGTTCTGGCTGCGGCCCCTTCCCAGTCGGGGTCCCAGCCGCCGGCCCCGCTCCGCCTCCTGCCAGCCTGGGCGAGCAGAACCCCAGGCTGGTAGCGGGCTGAGGGGGGCCGGCGGCCAGGATCCCGGCTGGCAGGAGCCGGCGGATGGAACCCCAGACCGGCAGCGAGCTGAGCGGCTCAGCCCACTGCCGGTCTGGGGTCCCAGCAGTGGGCTGAGCGGGCCTAGTGGCTGGAACCCCAGACAAGGATTCCAGGCAAAGATCACACTAAATTGATAAGATTTGCATTTTTATTTTATTTTAAATGAAGCTTCTTAAATATTTTAAAAACCTTATTTACTTTAAATACAACAATGGTTTATTTATATAATATAGACATAGAAAGAGACCTTCTACAAAATGTTAAAATGTATTACTGGCTCGCAAAACCTTAAATTACAGTGAACTTGGCACACCACTTCTGAAAGGTTGCCGACCTCTGATCTAGACTGTTCTCAGTGGTAGCAGATGACAGAACAAGGAGTAATGGTCTCAAGTTGCAGTGGGGGAGGTTTAAGTTGGATATTAGGAAAAACTTTTTCACTAGGAGGGTGGTGAAGCACTGGAATGGGTTACCTCGGGAGGTGGTGGAATCTCCTTCCTTAAAGGTTTTTAAGGTCAGGCTTGACAAAGCCCTGGCTGGGATGATTTAGTTGGTGTTGGTCCTGCTTTGAGCAGGGGGTTGGACTAAATGACCTCCTGAGGTCCCTTCCAACCCTGATATTCTATGATTCTGTGATTCTTTGTTGCAGCTTGCATGGCTCCTCAGACCAGTGCAAGTTGCAGTGGCCCAGTTCTTTAGCATGACTCCAGCACAGTGCCTCGGCAGACAGGCAGTGGCAGGAGGATGTGGTGTGGGCAGGAAGAGGAACGTAATTGCATTATTTTCTCAGTCATTTCTTCTGTACTGTTTTTTTGCATTAAATTTCATATCCTTTGCTGCTTTTCTTGCTGTTTGTGCTTAAATAGATGGCTTCCCTTTGAGTGTCCATCTAGGAGCTCAGGACAGAAGTAGTCTGTGCCAGTGTTCAGGCAAAAAGGACATCCCTTCAGGTTGTTCAATGCAGAACTAGCAAGTTCCCTCTGCCCCCTACCTACTGAAATGGAGTCAGAAGGGTCTGATTTGCTCCGCAGGTGGATGGCAATGGGAACCAGTGAGCACCACGAAGAATGTGGTAAGGGCTGTACTTGGGGGTGTGGAGTAGGGGTCCCTTTGCTGTGTTGACTCCCTGTTCTATTTTCAGATCTCAGGAGGGACCCATGAATCCTAAAACAATTTCTTCAAATGCAGCCAGTGTGTGAGAGTCTAGTGAGTTTCAGCTACCTGGGAAGTTTGAAGAGTCTGTTGTGTCCCCTTACTGAGATCATTTGGGACCAAAGGCTGGCAGCTATCGTCCCCAAAGGACCCATTTATAAATTAATTTTAAACTAAATTACTAACCTGAAACTAATTATAAACCAATTAATGGATTGACACAGAAATTCCCAGGAAATTCATTCTGTGTTCAGAGAGCAGGAGCTGTGACGTGCAGGCAGACACAGCACAATCCTCAAATAGAACACAGAGGGTGAATCCCTGCTTCAAAACTTAGCCTTAACTCTACAGCTGTGACTGGCGCCGCCATAATAATGATGTTATCTGGCAGCTTGGACAGACAGCTGCAGAGACTTGGCTTGCCTCCTATCTGCAGTAACAGGAGGGGCTGCAGGTCAGGATTGAGGGGCACGAGAAGAGTTGACTTGGGAAACTAGAAGCAGGAGCAGAGAATGAGACTCAGGTTGGAACGATGCAGCTAATGGCATAGGGGCCAAGAACATCTGAGGAAACAGCTGTTTGGGGAGAAGATTAAAAAATTGGTAGGAAAAGTCTGTGAAGGTTATGGTGAAATTAATGCTGGAGTCATAGTGGGCAGCACATCTGAGAGGCATTTGCTGCAAGGAAGGGCTGGTGGTAATAATCCCTTTTAGTATAGCTGTGGTCAGATCACACCTGGAATTTAGGATCTGCTCCTGCAGTCTGGCAAAGCTCCCATTGACTTCAGAAGTGCAGGTTCTAGCTGTCAGATCTGGGCATCACCTCACCATACCTTAACTTATACCTATTACTAACAGGGCAAGTAATGCAAGGAAATTAAGAAAGGGAAAATTGAGACTGATGAGCAGGAGGTACGTTCCAGCAGGGAGATGACTGAGGATGCAGAATAGTCTGTGACAAAATTTTCCTTACTAAGAACCATTTTGACCTGACTGTGCAAAGCACCAAAATAATATTTCTGTAGGGCAAAGGTTACATTTTTACTGGCAGGTAAGACTGAGTTAGAGTTTAAACAGACATTAAACAAACGTGCAGAAGGGGGATGCAACACCAGCCTATTTTCTATGTCATCCTTTTCCTGTTGTCAGCCCTGCCCTCCCCTGGCTTTTTCTGGCCGGACCCAATCTAAATATCGCATTTCCTGGTTCCTTCTGTTAGCTTTTCTAACTACCAACTCCCCCATCCCTTCCTCATGTCTTGCCTTCACCTTTGTGATCCACCTGCTGTTACACAGGATGAGATTAGCTAATCACAGAGTCCATGGAAAAGCTGACAGTAAGGTGGCAGCAGCTGTGGGGCACAGGAAGGATGGCTTAGTGCCTTGGGCAGTGGACTAGGCTACAGGAGACCAATTCCCAGCCCGTCATTAGGCAAGTCACTTACTCCATCTGTGCCTCAGTTTCCCCATTTGAAAACAGTAATATTTGAAAGGGATATTTCCCCTCCTTGAGCAGTGTGTGGGTTACTGATGGTGACCTGTTCAGCTAGTACAACAATCAGGGGTGGGGGAGATGGCCTCTGTAAGTGTTGCTGTGGGGTCTGGGGGAGGGATAGCTCAGTGGTTTAAGCATTGGCCTACTGATCCCAGGGTTGTAAGCTCAATCCTTGAGGGGGCCATTTAGGGACATGGGGTAAAAATCTGTCTGGGGATTGGCCCTGAGGGAGATTGGACTAGATGACCTCCTGAGGTCCCTTCCAACCCTGATATTCTATGACATTACACTCCATATGATTTTATGAAAATATGCTATAAGTGTGAATATAATGTAACTGGAATATGCTTCATGCAAAAGGTCTCTTGTAAGGTATCATTACAAAGCTTATAATCTTCTGAGTGTGTTCATCCTATTTGTATGAATGTATCTTTCTTGTATCTGAAACTAGAAATATGAAATATAATTCTGAAGTCCTATTGTAATGATGCAAAGTTGGGTCATTAATGGTGGTTTGGAATCTTGATGGCTCCCATTAACCAGGACAATTGACTATAGATGGCTCTGTTTACTTGCAAGCCTTCCTGTGAGTCAGGCCGGGAAGAATGAAGGCTTGGGGTCTCACAGGACATGTGACCATGTCACCTGGTACTGGAATCCATCTTAAACCTGGTGCTTTTCCATTTAGAAGGAGGGGTGGGGACCCAGAGAGACAAAAGATTCCTGCCTTGTGCCAAAGCTATAAAAAGGGGTGGAACAGAACAAAGGGGGCTGCAGTCATGAGAAATTCCCTAGCTACCACCTGAGCTGGAACAAGGACTGTACTAGGAGAAAGGATTGGGCCCAGATTAGAAAGGAGTCTAGACTTTGAAAGAAGCTTACTGGAACATCTCTGAGGGTGAGATTTCATCTGTATTCAGTTTCCTACTGTATTAGGCTTAGACTTGCATGTTTTATTTTATTTTGCTTGGTAACTTACTTTTTTCTGTCCGTTATTACTTTGAACAACTTAAATAAAATCACTTTTTGCTTATAAATTAACCCAGAGTAAGTAATTAATTACTGGGGGAGCAAACAGCTGTGCATATCTCTCTATCGGTGTTATAGAGAGTGGACAATTTATGAGTTTACCCTGTATAAGCTTTATACAGAGTAAAACAGATTTATTTGGGGTTGGATCCCAATGGGATCCGGGTATCTGGGTACTAGAGACAGGAGCACTTTCGAAGCTGTTTTCAGTTAAGGCTGCAGTTTTGGGGGGAAGTGGTTCAGACTCTGGGTCTGTGTTGGAGCAGACTGGCATGTCTGGCTCAACAAGGCAGGGTTCTGCAATTCCAAGCTGCCAGGGAAAACTGTCTCAGAGGTAGTCTCAGCACATCAGGTGGCAGTCCCAAGGGGGTTTCTGTGACCCAACCCGTCACAGGGTCCTTTCCAGGGCTGCCTGTTTTGAGGCCGAGAGAGGGAAGCATGTACAGTGCTTGCCTGCTGTGTACCACAGCTGCCTCTCACCTCCTTGGTTACTAGATCTTACCAAAGCCAGTGCCACTTAACAAACAGATTCTAAGCAGTGTCTACAGCTGCCAGGCTCTGCTGTACCACACTGGGAGGAAAAGGGAGCTGAGAACAGAAACGGTCCTGAACCCCAGTTGCCTAGCAACTTCAGCACTTCCAATTAAGCACCTATGGTGTTTCTACAGTGTGCACATGGCTTCAACATTCTCAAACACATCCTTCCTCCTCCAGGGGCTAGACCTGAATTATTGAATGACCCACTGGTGTCTGCAATCAGCATTTATAAAGCAGTTCTATATCTCTCCCCGAGGCTGCCTTGCCCTACAGTGCTGCAGGAAATGACTGCCAGAGCTGTGTGCTTCCTTCCTTCGTCTTCTTATAGAGCAAATCCATACATTGCTAGGAGTTGTTAAGGCTGATTCCCCACTCTGGCACTTTGAGTGCAGAAGGTGGGGGCCCGCAAGGATTCTAAAAATTAATACTGGCCACTCCAGGCTTGTATTAAACTCCCAAGGTTACAGCTTTACTCTGACCTTGGATGAGTAGATGCTGCCACCACCCAAGTGCAGAACCCCTTTGAGAACCCAGGAAGGCGCCCTTGGGAATTCCTTCCTGTGGGGTACCCTCAAGCCCTTTCGCCCTCCCCCACCCTCCCAGGGGAAGAGCTGAGAAAGAAAAAACAAAGGAAATCAGCTGTTGCCACCATCTAATTAAACAATATGTGCACAAACCTCTTAGGACACAAAAATCCAATCCTGTTCTTAAAAAAGGTAAATGTTATTAAAAACAAAAAGAAAGAAAATACATGTGGGAACTCAGGATAAAAAAAAACACAAGGATTAAGCATCAAGAATAACGTTCTTGAGGTCCAGCTTAAAGGTTACAAGCAAAACAAAAGCATTTGTGGTTAGCACAGAGGAGTCCACAAGCCATAAAGAAATAAATGGAGATAAACCTGATCGCGTCTTCCTAGACATTTCCTGATCTACTTACATATCTGGGGTTTCAAATGAGTAGTTTCTAGGTATGATACAGATGATTTTTCATACCTGGTTCCAATTTTCTTACAGCATAGTTACAGCCCTGTCTGCCTCTCTCTGAGAACAACAACAGACAGACAAAAGGGGAGTCTTGTTTCAATTTAAAAAAATTCTAGCCTTTCCATTGGCTCTTTTGGCTAGGTGCCCATTCACTTCCTTTTACCATGGCTACCACATGGAAACCTATGCATCACAGTGACTTTTAACCCTTTACAGGTAAAGCAAGTAGAGAACAGCTACTAAGAGGGATTTTATAGCTAACTGGCTGGCTGGGTCCATAAAAGGGAGCTACCCCTCCCCTTCATTTATCACAGGAGTAAACAGCGGGATGGAGAGCCCTTCTCTAGTATCCACAGAGCAGTGGCAATGTCTGAAGCACCAAAACCCCTTCTCCGAGGCGGCTCAAGGGCATGACAAATCACGGTTGTGATGAGGTGTGTGTGGCACCCACCCTTGTTCTCCTGCTGTAATAATATCCCTACTGTTTACATGATATTCCTAATCCAGACAGATTCAGCAAGTGCATCCGGCTTCTGCCAAGGGGAACCCTTTCCATGTGCTATCCAAACTCCTGCAGGGGGTGGATCCTCACATCAGTGATTTTGACTCTGATGGTGATGCGGTGCTTGGCTTTTCACAAAATCCCTCTTTCCAGCCCGCTTGGGTGGTGTGCTGACATAGCTCTGGGAGCAATGTGCTCCAGTGTCAGGCCTCAACTGGCCACAATCTCCAGATCTGTGACTGGGGGCAGCACACAGGGTGAGGTCAGAGAGCCACATTCTGTTTAACAATCACAACAGAGCCCCCGGTAACTGGAAAACTGGAGCAGGAGGACACGATGCATGTTGATTTCATTATGGCTGTGAGAAGCATTTATCGCTGTAATAGTCCGGTGCGCTTTAGGTGCCAAACAACTTCTTCAGAACTGGAGCATGTGCCATGGCCTCCTGCAGCAGCTGATGTGGCTTTCCGGAGAGCAGCCTCAAGACCAAATGTACTTAGAGGAAAGCCTGATTGAGAAAACATATCTTGCATTTTATTCCAACCATAACCAGGCTCTCATATTTCTGATGGGATTGCCCCCTGCTTCTCTGATGGTCTCATCACACAGGTATCAACACTTGGTTTGAGGTCTCCAGTGGCAGACAGTTCCAAAGCTCCCTGACTATTAGAATTTCTACCCTTGTGAAGCACTGGTGGTTGGGCAGGAGCTGAGCCCCTGCCCTGTGTTCTGGTCCAACAGCCCCTGCCCCTGCTCCCTCAGTCACTTCTTTCTGATTGTGTTCAGCTAAGGAGCATCTGACCCCCCAATCAGCGCTGCAACCTCTCAGGCTGGCTCCAGCTCCCTGCTGTCCCTGCAAACTTGGGTTTTGATTTAGAGGGTGATTCTGTGGCTCTTGCTTGGCTTGCACTGCAGTTCCCTGGTGTGCCTCCTCTCAGCGCCAGTTTCCTTTTATCGACGGCTCTGAGATGTCAGTGCCTGCAAGGAGAGGAGGGTTTTCAGCCACTGCAGTTCACATGCATCTGCGATTTTGCTGAGCTGCAGGTTGTTGGCCTGGTCATTGCCCTTGAAGGTCAATATTTCTTTGGCTCTTGGTGCACTGATTGTCTCAGTGCTTTGCTGACAGTTTTCCCTTCCCACTGTCCATGTTCTTAATGTTTACTGGAAGTGTCGAGTTCCCTGTCCCTTTGGCGCCTTCTTGGTGTGTGGAGACCATAGTCTTTTGTGACTGGACCTGTCTAGAAGAAGAGAAACGAGACACTGATGTTCAGAGGTCAAGAGTGGTAGGGGTAGTATAGTGATCTCTCCCTGTCCTGGAGACTTTCCCCCAAGCTCTCTGGAGAAAGCAGAGCTCCTTGGGATTTCCGGAGGCCTCCAACTGAGACCAGTCTGTGTGATGATGCTAGCCTGCAGTACTTCGAAGGCTCTTTCTCAATGTGGTGTCTGACCCAGTGTGTGTGTCTTGCCCTGGTAAGCAGAGGCTTCAACAAAGAAAGGTGCCGAGGTTCAGGATATTGGCCCAGGACCATCCTTCAAATCTTGAATCTCTGTTTATGTATGCATATAGCTCTCTTTGCCGTAGTATCTGAGAACCTCACAATCATTCATGGATTGTATCCTCACAGCACACCTGTGAACGAGGGGAATGTTAGGCCCATTATACAGATGGAGAAGTGAGACACAGTGGTTACAGGACTTGCCCAAGGTTACACAAGAAATCTGTGGCTTAGCCAGGTCTTCTGAGTCCCAATCCAGTGCCTTATGTTCCAGACCACCCTTCCCACTCATGCAGCCCTTGGGTTAAGGACACACTGAGGACAGGAGAGTGGTATGGCCTCCTGATGAGACTTTTGTGACCTGAGAAGAAAAAATGATGAAACAACTAATTTCTATTTAAAAATCAGTTTCCTCGAGTCGGTGACCAGAAATGTTAAAATGGAACCACGATAAACCTGTGGTTACTGCAGGGACTTTAGCCATACTTACAGCCTTATAAAGTCCACTGAATAATACAGATACTTTTCACATCTTGATTGGACAAACAGGTGATAATGAAGGCACCATTCACCAATCTTCATAAAGATTCTGTGACCCGCCACTTATAGAAGTATTAGTAAATGCAGATTCATTATGTTTGGGGGTTTGGCCACACCACTCCCATTGAAATGAATGCCCATCTTCAGTCCCTTACTCAGTTTTGAAATTTTCAAAACTATCTCTATAAACAACCCTCCGAGGTCCAGAACATCATTGTGAAGAAAAGCTCCGTGAAGCTCAAAAGCTTGTCTCTCTAGCCAACAGATGTTGTTCCAAGAAAAGATATTGCCTCTTGTTGTATAGTGCCGACATGAAGAATAACAATTAGTGTTGTGACAAGGCATCATGCATACAACGGATATAATTTTTTTTTATTAAAGCTAATGTTAAAATTATATATTACACAGAAAAGTGTCTCTACATATGGGTATAGTGCTAGATTATCAGGGTTGGAAGGGACCTCAGGGGGTCATCTAGTCCAACCCCCGGCTCAAAGCAGGACCAATCCCCAGACAGATTTTTATCCCAATTCCCTAAATGGCCCCCTCAAGGATTGAACTCACAACCCTGGGTTTAGTAGCCCAATGCTCAAACCACTGAGCTATCCCTCCATATACAAAGTTTGTTTTTAAAAGTCATATGATACAAATAGTACATAATCAGCAATAACCCAGATTTAGGTGAATACTTTTAAGAATATAGTTTAGATATTAGCATCCAAGTATTCGGGTACATCACTCATGAAGAGTTGTACAGAGATTTGGTTGTGGAAAGCAAAATATATCAATGAGTGAAGATTGTCCCTTAGTAACTGAGAATTTAGGGTAGGTTGTCCATTTAGAAAATACCATCTATCAGGGAAGTATTTCAGTTACTTTCCCCACTGCACTTCTCATCGGCACTCCAGCTCATCCCTCCTGGTATTGCCAATATCTGGTGATGTGTTCTATGTAGATGTCTTTTGACCATCTGATGGCGTCTGACACCATGAGTTGCCGCATCAGCCAAGCGTTGACCGATTTCTACATGCAAGTCTGTACAAATTCTTCAGCTGTTGAATGTAAACTTCTGCAAGACCTTACAAAGAGCAGATGACAAAGGGAAGATGAGGATGGGAGTGATATGGACAATCGACAGTGATATACTGGCTTTTCAAACTTTAGAACTGCCTGGGCCTGATTCTGCTAGCCCTAAGAAAACATTCTTGATCTTAAATATCACATTAGAATATCGGAGGGACCTTCTGCAAACCAGCTGCATGACTAAAGGGATGAAGGATACGCAAAAGGAAAGAAGACTGGAAACTGGTGTCACTGAAGGGCAGAGCTAAAGTTCTTTCTGCTGACAGAACTCCGCATAGCTCTCCAGCAACAATGCAGGCTAACTCCTGTGTTAACTCCATGGAAGGCTGGTGCAACTCAGTTGTGCACCCAGATGGGAACTGCTCTAGTTTCAGAAGGGAGTTCATAGAAATCATAGAAGATTCAACCCCCTGCTCAAAGCAGGACCAACCCCAACTAAATCGTCCCAGCCAGGGCTTTGTCAAGCTGGGCCTTATAAACCTCTAAGGATGGAGATTCCACCACCTCCCTAGGTAACCCATTCCAGTTATTCTGTCTGAACCAGTTCACTGCCATGCAGCTCACACAGAGTGCAACGTCAACCTCTGGCTCTCGCAGTGTTGGCACCTCTGACCCATGCTCACCCAGCCAAGGCTCTGTCAGATCCCCTGTCTGACACCCACACTGTGTATCTTTGTGTCATGCTGACTCCAGCACAGCATCAGGGCACTGCTTGGCCATTATTTAGGGATCTCTGACTCCATTCAATGCAGAACTGGTGTTTGGCTGGGCTGCGTCGGGCTGCTCTGGAGCTTGTTTTGCCTGGAACAATCATGACCCCCAGTGGACAGACAGCTCCATTGCAGGCAGAAGTATTCCTGCAAGGCACTGATCTCCAGAAAAACAGAGCCAACAGCCTCCATCAGATTCAACGATATTCAGAACAGAGAAAGACACCCTTGCTAAAGTGTGTCAAGTGCTCAGCCTTATGGAGAAGAGTCCTGTGGCTCTCTCAAGCTCAGTGCCTGCCCTTTGGAACGAGTGTCAATTTATTTTAAAATCTGTCTTTAGAATAAGCAAACATTTGCACTGTGCACATTACAGAAGGAACCACAATGATTACACAGCTCTGTGCTAATCTGAGTGGCTTTCAGCTGCACAATAGCCACACACCTATACTCATCATGACACAAGTGATAACAGACAGGGCCAAGCAAGTTAAGATGAGCTCTCTCTCTCTGCAGGGTGATTCAAACCAGCGCAAACTTGTCTGCACAGTCATCTCTGGTTTGTTTTTAAGTTGCATTGCTGGCTTCCCACCAAGCTTCAGTTTTGGGTGATGTCTGCTAGACAATGAGATCAGCATCATGGAGCTGACCTGCAGAACCTACTCCCTTCTTTCTTTCTCAACAGAGATCAACTACCCTCTATGTTCAACTCACTGATGTAGATGGGGGAGGAAACTCAAAAGTGGGAGCAAGTTGCAGTTTAATTCTAGGCTTGGAAGTGTGTTCTTCCAGTAGAGCTAGTTTTCTGAAATGTTGCTGTAGTAAAGTATTTAAGTTTTCACTCTTGCTAAGTCCATGCCACCGCAGTTTCTGCTTTGTCCAAAGTATTTTCCCACCCCTGCTCCTCACCGTTCCATTGTGTCTTACTGATTTGGTAAACCCCTTTGATGTAAAATGCCCCCCTCTGCCTGGTCTTCCCATTCTATCTCCCCTTCGGGGATTGTGCCGGCCATATGGACAAGCATTCCCCCCACTCAGTTTTCAGTTGTGCCTCCACTAGGTCAGACTCTGCTCATTTCCGAGTGGCCCATCTAGTTCTTCCTGCTTATTGCACGAGCTCATGGAACTGGGCATCTGTAGAGCAGCCCTGGGTCTCCTGTGAGCAAAGTGTGCCAGTCCCTTCTCCCCTGGGCTTTTGCAGGAAGGGGAATAGGACTCTGAGTCTGTCCCAGGAGCTGCTGCTTTTGGGGACCCCACCTCATAACATTTTCTGGAGCAGCTTCCTGTCTCATCTCAGCACCATGACGTCATCCTGCCTGCACAGAGCCCAGCACTGTGATGTCAGGGTGAGGTCAGCATAGTGCCGGAGTGAAAGCAGGGCAGCTTGATGCTCAGTGTCTCAGCCATTGGGACACAACAGGGAAAGGGAGGGAAAGACAAAATGCAAATATAAAGAAGTGGCAAGAGCAGAGAGAGAGGAGCTCAGACAAGTCCCTGCGAGGAGGTAAGGGGCCTTCTCATGTGACAAGTGACCAGGGTGCTCAGTGAGGTGTTCGTGTGAGCAGGTGGGGGAACAAGCTCATAAATCCCCAGATCAATCTGGCTTGTTCAAAGGGAAACATTTCCAGAGTTCTGCTGTTTTTGGCAGAAGGGGAGTTGGACAGTTACACTCATTATCTCACACATCTCACACATCAGCATTGTGTCTTTATTTGCAAGGTCCAGCCCCCTGTTTTATGTGGCCAAACATAAACTATGTTTTACCCAGGGTATCCACCAGGGTTAGAATGTGGGGGCTAACATAGAGCATGTTTTTTAGGCCCAATCTTGCAAATGTCTGCAGGGGAGTACAGCTGAAATTTTTTGACCAAAAAGCTTTTTAACTGGACATTTTTATTTTTCCTTTTTAAAAATTAAAATTTCTGTGAAGTATGTTGACTTTTTCCAATTTTTTCCCAGTAATATTTTTGTCAACATTTTGAAGGGATTTTTTGATCCTAAACATTATCAATAGAGTAACTGACATTTTTTTACTCAAAAAGAAGCAGGATTTTGACAAACAAAAAATTCCCATAATGGTCCAAAGATATTCTTGATAAAAGTATTTAATACAATTTTGAAAAATGAGATGCGGGTCCCTTTGGAGCCCAACAAAATGGAAACAATTAAAAAAAAAATCTCTGACTTTCTTTTTAAATTTTCCCAACAGCTCTACATGTAAGTAACTTACTTGGTCAAGTAGTTTCAGTGAAATCAATGGAACTACCTTGCCTAAGTAAAGCTATTCACATGCCATTTCAGCCAACTCTACTCCCATGCATAAATGTTTTCAGGATCAGGCACAATAAAAGTAATCCTGTAATAATACAACTTTTGTTTGTGGCTCAAATGTTATTTATAGTGTATCTTTTCCTTGCTTATGTGGGCTAGCTAAGTAGCCATGTTCTAATCCTGGTAGATTCCTATTAGTATTCTAAAACATGTTTTATGTCTGTGTGGCCATTGGATAGATAAGAAGGAGCACTGGAAAGGAAGAATTGTCCAGGGAGTTAGGATGCTAGCCTGAGACTGCGTTATCTTCTATGTGAATGTTTAAATGACTGATTCTGGTTACTTATTGTCCCCTCAGAGCTGATTGAAAATTAGAATTCCTGTCCAACATGCAATTCTGGTATTTCAACATTTGACTATGTCCTAAACTGAGATGAAATGTCAAAATAGCTACATTTTTCACAAGACAGATGAGTGAAACACATCAACATCTTTGGTCATGTCTACACTACAGACTTTACAGTGGCACAGCTGTACCAATGCAGCTGCGCTGCTGTAAGATCTCCTGTGTAGTCGCCCTATGCTGATGGGAGAGAGCTCTCCCGTCAGCACAATTAAACCACTCCCAATGAGCAGCGGTAGCTGTCAGAGGGAGACATGGTGCTGTCCACACTACCATTTCTGTTGGTGAAACATATGTCGCTCGGGGGTGTTTTTTCACATACCTGAACGACATAAGTTATACCAACATACGTGCTAGTGTAGGAAGAAGAAACCCTGGACAGACTAGTATGCAGGAGCCCCCTAGGGTGACCAGACAGCAAGTGTGAAAAATTGGGACAGGTAGTGGGGGGTAATAGGAGCCTATATAAGAAAAGATCCAAAAAATCGGGACATCTGTTCACCCTAGAGCCCCCAGCTCTCGAGTCCCTCCTGGTGGGAACCTGCCCAGTCACACAGCAATAAATGTTTAGAGCGTGGTGGGGCCCAGAGACCTTGGGCGGGTGCCCACTCTGGTGATTTTAGTGCCAGTCTCCTGCCATTTTATGCCCTACATCGGGGTCGGCAACCTTTCAGAAGTGGTGTGATGAGTCTTCATTTATTCACTCTAATTTAAGGTTTTGCATGCCAGTAATACATTTCAACGTTTTTAGGTCTCTTTCTATAAGTCTATAATATATAACTAAACTATTGTTGTATGTAAAGTAAATAAGGTTTTTAAAATGTTTAAGAAGCTTCATTTAAAATTAAATTAAAATGCAGAGCCCCCTGTACCGGTGGCCAGGATCCGGGCAGTGTGAGTGCCATAGGTTGCCTACCTCGCCCTACATAAAGTCCCAGCTGCTGGGGTAACCTGAGCTCAGACTCTGGGTCAGCCCTCTGCACATGTCTAGCTTCCAGGGCGGCAGCAGAGGCCAGCCTGGCAACGAGCGCTGGGCTGGACCCGTTAGAGCCCTGCTGCGGGATTTCCAAGCTGCTTGGCTCTGCCAGTCCCAGGCCAGGCGGCACCAGCGCGCAGCAGCCTGGCCCAGCGCTGGGAGCCAGGCACGCGGCCACGTGCTCCCGGAGAGGGCATTACTGAGGATACAGGCGAGGGCGACGGCTTCCGCGCGGCTTCATTTGTCCATTGCGCACGCACGCCCACCTTGCACATGCGCTCTGGGAGGCGGGCCGTGTGCACCTGCGTAGTAGAGTGGAGGCGCCGTTTGAGCGGAGGCGCGCGGCGAGTGTCGGAGTTTGAAGCGGGATGTGGCGGGGCCGGGCTGGGGCGCTGCTGGCGGCCATCGGGGCGCTGTGCCGGGCGCTGCCGCCGGGGAACCGGCCCGCCCCGGAGACCTTCCGCCTCGCCAAGTTCGACCAGCCCGAGGCGGTGAGAGCGGGGGAAGCCGGGACCGATCCTCCCTGGCCCCATAATAACAGCACTGTCCCCTCTCTGCCCCATAGCATCACCAGTAGCCCATAGCAACGCCCCCGCTGCCCCAAAGCAACATCACTGGCCCCTCCCTGCCACATAGCAACGCCCTCCCGCCCCCACTGCCCCATAGCAACACCACTGCCCCCTGACAGTGCCCCCTCACTGCACCCCAGCAGCACCCCATCTCCTCTCGGTGGCCCCTGCCCCATAGCAATACCCCTCCTCCCTTACTGACCCATAGAATCCCTCTACCTCCTGGGTTTGCCCCCGCTACCCCACAGCATCCCCCCTGCCCCATAACATTAATGCCTACTTCTCCTTTTACCCTTGTAATGTCATCTCTTCTCCCATACCATCACTCCCTGTGGTGGGACCCTAGGCAACTTTCCTGTGCTCTCAGGCTTTCTTCATGCTGGGTATTCCTGCCTTTGGCATAGCTGCCCTGGTGAGACAGGTGCAGCTGATATAAGCACAGTTTGCCACTCAGCCCAGTGTGCAACCAGGTCACACTGCAGTGGTGCAAATTGTGGCTTGTAACAGCTTTGCTTGTAGTAGGGTCTGCACTGGGCAGCTACACCAGTGAGCGGGGTTGGAACAAATCCCCAGTGGCAACAAGGTCTGTGCATCAGTTTTGCCTGCTGTAAAGGAGGAATAATAGCACTCAGTGAGCAGTAGGTGTGTGGATGGGACGGTGCTGTATGAATATTCAATGTTACTCGCTAGTTCTCATTAAAATAATGCCTCCATACTGTTCGTATAGCTAATCTGTACAACTCTGTGTATCTGTGCCCTCCAGCACTCCATGGTGTTCTTCACTAGCTTGTCACCACCTGGTAGCGTTGGCACCCCTCTGCTGTGATCCCTGTAATGTCAACTCCTAAGGGTTTGTCTACACATGGAGTTATTCTGGAATAAGTGCTGAATAACTCAATGTGTGGACGCCCTTATTCTGTACTAAGAATCTCCACATACAGAGTTATTCAGGAATAGTTCTGGTGCTCTAAATTCACACCCTACCTTAATTTGAATTACCTTTCAAATCTAGGGAAGCATACCCTTCCCCCCTCCCGTGCCTGACAGTCATATTCCCTCTGAAGCCTTGATTCTGTAGTGTTACCTCTTCACCTCCCACCATGAAGGTACCCCTCATAACCCACCTGAGGCCCTTTAGTCATGGTACGTCAGCCATCCCTGTAATGATTCCAGCTTCCTCCTCCCCCCATGTTGGGAAATAAAAAGCCCAGACAGCCAGATATGCATGATCAACTTCCATTTACATTAGAGGGAAATAATCTTCTAAATCCAAGAGCAAAATAGTCTCCCTTGTCTCCATGCTGCCCTTCCTTTCTTTTCGGTGGGATGATCTCTTTCCATGTCTTCTCTTGCTTAGAATCTTGTTCAGAAGCTCTGAAAAATTCCTGCTCTTGGAGAATTTCCTGGAAACTTCTATTTTCTACTTTTTTTTTTTTTCCCAGAATTGAAGCTTGACACTTCCCTCTGGTGTGCAGCACATTCTGCTGGTCACTCAGAGTATACTTCCCTCCCCTTATCCTGAATAATCTTAGGCCCCCTCTGTGCTAAGGCTTTGGAAACTCTATTGGCGGAAAGGCCTTGACCTATCTCTGCATATAGGCTGTTTTGTATTTGTCTAGGCATTTTACAAATGTTGGCTGCAATTCCTTGTAGGAGTGCTTGCCTTAAACTGTCATAGTCTGTAACCGTGCTATCCTAGCTTCTAACTACATTGGTTGAGCTAGTTCTCATAATAATAGCCCACAATGCAATGCCTGGTGTTTACAAATTACCCTAAAGCCCCTGCTCTTGCAGCATTTTAGGACATTTCTTTCAGGCATCCCAGAACGAACTGGTTCAAGTGTAAGTATAAAGTGTGCTGTATGTGGCTGTGCCTTTTTAGAAGCAGTGCTGTTGTGTGGTTGTGGGAGAGAGGTGCCCAATTGTTCCAGGCAGTCAACAACCCTGTAACACTTTCCTTTGCTGAATGCACAATCTTCATGTTATTGCCATTAATCTGAGGAAGCACAGGGCAATACAAGTACCTGCCTATCCTTTCCCCTCTTTTCTTGCTGAGTGGGCACCTTGTGTTGTTCCAGGCAATGGCCAGTGCTGAGTAATTAAAGACAAATACATGGCAACTCTTCTGAATGCTGAGGTTTCCTTTCTGATCTTTCATAGAGTTTGCAGATTTGGAGGCTGCTGTATTCTCTTCTAAAGCAAATCCATGACGGAGGATGGACTGAGCCTGATACCATAGGTAATAAAGTATTTTCTCACCTGGTGCTTGTAAGGTTTGACTCAGTTTCTGGGAGTGACCTGAGTTGGACTTAGAGCTCCCCTTCCTCAGCAGCCCAGCATTGCGGGCTTCAGACGCCATTCTGAACATCTTAGTTTATCCTATTGACCCTAATTCTTGCATCAAAGATGTGAAGATGGATTTGTTCATCAGAGCCTGTTGATTCATACTGAGCTTGTTTTATCCATGTTAATGAGGTTTCAGTCGGGCAAGCTGGATGTTCTCTCATCAGCTGTAGGCTCTTGCTTGTTTGGTGCATTTTACCTAACAGGTTACTGCAGTTGCATTTACACTCTGCATTGGCTTTACAAGTCCCCAGAATACTCAGAGATAATTACAGAAAACAGGTTTACTTCCTCTCTAATCTCTTATTTTCTCCTTCTAAACATGACACTTGACTCCACAGTAAAGTGCCATTAAATCCTACCTTAGGGCTGTGGATTATAATGGATGAACTGTGCCTCAGAGCTATACAGCCTGTGTTGTGGAGCCAAGTCTCGGAGTAAAGAAGGAATCCACTATGTGTATGTACTTTAGAGAGGATGTAAAATACAGCTATAATCAGGAACCATGTCGCAGAGAAAGCCTGCATACAGGTTGGCTTTTTTACCATCTTGTCAAAGGGAAGAGCTTAATCACTGTTGGCTATTTAAATATACATTACTCCAAACACAGTGCTAGTCCCCAGGTCTATGCCTTCCCCAGATATCCCCCAGTGACCTCCTACAGTGTGCCCCTTCACTGGAGCAGGGATGATGTGAATGTGGAATCCTTCCACAGCCTTAGAAGTTTTCTCAGCCCCAAACCAGCCAAAATTGGCTCCTTAAATCTCCATGGGTCAAACTATGCTTGTCAGGCTTCTGAAGATCCAAAGTAGCCTACAGTTGTGGAAACTGAAGCAGAGAGATTAAATGACTTGGCCAAGATCTCTCAGGAAGTCCATGGCTGAGCCAAGAATTGAACACTGGTTCCCCTCGTTCGGTTCCCAGTCATCATTTTTTTCCCTGATGCTTCAGTTGCTATGCACAGACATTACACTGAAGTTCCACCATGTGCACCTATGTGCTAAGGCAATTCAGCTGTGTCTCTTGTACGCTTGATAGGGATAGACATTCAGAAAGCATAGCTGAGCACATAATTTGGCCTCTAATCTATTAATTTACAGGCTGATTGGACTTTTAAAATATTAAATTGGGAAAAAAGAAATGCCATCATGTGGAACAGTGATTGCTTCTGCATTGGTTGTTGGCAGAGTCTGAACTTGAGATCTTCATATGCACATGATGGACCTCTAACCAGAAAGTTGACAGACACTTTGCTAGTGAATTGCACAGTTTTTGCTAGTGAATTGCACAGTTTTTGCTAGACAATAGTATAATTTTGGAAATTAGGATTCCTGGAGTGTCTTTCTGGTTTGATTTCAAGCAGTCTGGTTTAGTGGTTAAAGCAGTGGTACAGGCAGGATAGCTAAGCATACAGATTTAACACATTTATCGAATGGCTAAGTGAATGAAAGTTGGGTCTGCCGTATTCAAGACCAGTGTTCTATTATGTAGCCTCCATTTTTTTGCAGTATCTCAGTGCCTCCTAATCTTTAATGTATTTTATTTTCACAACATTCCATGTTACAGATGGCAATCTGGGACTTAGAAAGACTAAGTGACTTGCCCAATGTTATACAGGAAGTTTGTAGCAGAATTGAACTCGGGTCTCTGAGACCTAGACTAGTACCCTAACAACTGGGCCATCCTTCCCTTCTTTGTGTAACTTCTCAGTTACCTTATCTGTAAAATTGAGGGAAAATAATAATTCCCTGGCCCTAGAGCAGGAGTATCAGGCCTTGGTCAGTATAAGTTATGAAGAGCACACAAATATTAAAAGCAGTCAGTGGAGGAGGAGACTTGATTTCATGGTCTCCTGGCTCCCAGGCCAGTGCACCTTTTAGACTAAAAGTATTTTCTGGGAGATCACTCTCTCTGAGTTTTGACCTGGAGTCTGTGCACATTGCCAGAGATCTCAGCAATCCTCATCACTTGTAGGACCAAAACAAACTCTAGTTATTTTCTGTTGTTAGGTTTTGGATCTGGTTATTGTTCCAGACACTAGCTCTTGCAGGGTATCCCAAGGATACAAGTATCCTGTGGCTTCTGCCCATGTTTTTTTATTCAGTATGTGTTCCAAAAAAGCAATAGACTTTCCAAATTTTAAAAACGGGTCACTTTGGAGAGAGATTGGCTTGGGAATCCTTTTGCATTGGCCTCGTTAGCGCTACAAAAGTAATTTTCCCTCTCTTGATATTCACCCCTTCTTGTCAACTGTTGAGAATAGGCCACTTCCACCTTAATTGAATTGGCCTCGTTAGCACTGACCCCCCACACTTGGTAAGGCAACTCCCATCTTTTCATGTGCTGTAATATTTATACTGTTTGTATTTTTCACTCCATGCGTCTGATGAAGTGGGTTTTAGCCCACAAAAGCTTATGCCCAAATAAATTTGTTAGTCTCTAAGGTGCCACAAGGACTCCTCATTGTTTTTGCTGATACAGACTAACATGGCTACCACTCTGAAACCTTTTGATTAAATGACCCTCAAATTTATACTATAAACTATACCCCAATTCGTGAGCTAGCATATGGGTTTTCAAGTCACTTTCACTATGTATGTTCATTTTAGGGAGGACTCAAACTCCTGCTTTAAACAATCATAATTATGGAGTGACTAATGGTCACTTTGTACTTCATATAGAAAAAGATTGTGTCATATTTTTAATGAGTGATGGTGCATAACTTCAGATTTGGGAAATCATCTAGAAAGTATTAGGTACTACAGACAGTGTTTTTAAAATGAATGAACTTGTGCAAAAACCCCCCAAACTAAAACCAAATCACACACCAACAAATCCCCCCAGTGTTCAGTGGATGGAAAATCTTGGAAGTCATCCTGTTTTAGAAGAGAATATTTTCCCTCTTTCTCTATATAATTATTTCTTATCCTAAACTTCTGGGGGGAAAAGTTCACACACACCAAAAATTCAGAATCATAGTTCCTTCATCAAGAAAGTTAGAGAATGAGTCAAAGTCAGCCTTGTACTGGAACTCTGGCATTAACTTTAATGAAGAAGTCACGGCCAGTACTTTCATACTGCTCTTTCCATTAGCTTTCAGTCTGCATGAACGCTCTTAAAATGCTAGTGGGATCTGCCTTTTGACATGTCAGTTATCTTTTGGTGTAGCAGTTTTGATACTGCCATAAAGAGTTCTGTAGCTATTGTATCTCTTTCATTCTTACCTATCAAACCAGAACTGTTTTTCTGCAGCAATAATTTTCCTTAATAACTCTGATTTGTGGCATCTCTACAGGTCGTTTTTGCCTGAGAGCATGAAGTAATGCATCCATTTTCATTCCTTGTCTTGACTCACATTTCTTTCTTCCTAGTATGCATAAACTCAGAATAATGTGTAGTTCTCTGTTGAATACAAAGCTGTAATTCATTGGAAGGGTTCTGCAGGCGTCTTAAATCAGAAGGGCACAACATGAGTACTGTATCACAGCTTGGCCCATATTCACTAAACTTTCTTTTTCAAATGAAATGTACATGCTGAGAGGGGTTTATTATAAAGATCAACAGAACCATTCTGTGTAAATTCCCTTACCTTAATGAAGTACCTCAGTAAAGCATTGGCCAAAAAACAGGCACTGTACTGCAGTAATTAGCATTATCTGCTATATAAGGAGCATTTTTCTCTCTATTCTGCACTGAGTATCATGCTCTTCTTTTGGCAGAGTGCATCTATCTATCTTAGGTATTTATCTGGCCATCACTGCCATGGTATATGAACATCTCACACTATTTTAAACAGGGTGATTGATTTAAATCACTAGTCAGGAAGACTCTATTTAATCATGGATTTCTACATAAAAGTGCATTCTTGTTGGTTGTTATAACCTTAATACATATTATTCACAACTCAGAGATAGATGTAGGTTTCATTTTTAGAAGGTACACACTATACATTTTTAAAGTGATTTATTTTGAAAACTTTTCAGATCAGCTTTACAGCTATATCAGAAAATGAATGATTGTTTGGTTATTTCATTTACCAAAGGTAATTGAAGCAGATATTTATGAAGTCATTGGGAGGTGAATTATCTCCAATTCAACAGGTTAATCATTAACATTTGGAAGATTTTCTTGCCATGCTGTATTAGGAGGAGAACATCACCAGACAGACATTTAAATTGTTTTATTTAACTAAAAGAACAACATTATGTATTCTGGAAGTTTTTCTTCAACAGGAAACATATAATATTTTAACAAAACAAGCATATGAATTTTTGAATTTAGTTAAACATTCAAGTTTTTTAAAATCAGGTTTGTTTTTGTTAAAATTGTTTTTAACTAAAATAGTTAAATGAAATATTAAAAAATAAATAAATAGACTGTCAGCTAGGTTAACATGAGAAACTTAAAATATTGGCTTCTGCAGCTAACTCAGTCGTCTTCACCTTCATTTTCCTGTTTGTTCATAATCTGGAAAAGAAAAACAAGCTTTCCTGCTTTTTCAGGTCCGAAACGATTTCTCAATTTGGAAAGGAGAGTTTGTTGCATAAACAAACTGGACAATTTTTTAATCAATAACCTCTTTTTGTAATCTGCTGGTTCTTATCACAAATTTATCTATGGTTGTTTCTGGATGATGGAGTATTTCCCTGCTCGCCCACAGATTCCCCCATGAGATCTTGGGCAAGTCATTTAGGCCTAGATCCTCAAAAGTATTTAGGCTCCTATGTTCCATGCCTTAGTCTTCCCCATTGGTATAATGGGGATAATAGCATTTCCCCCAACCTCACAAGGGTGTTTGCAAAGTTAAATACATTTAAAAGCAGGGTGGATAAAAATCAATTATTTAAAAAAAAATATAAAATCGGATTTTTTTATTTAAATCAGATTTTTTTGATAAAATGCTTTTTGAGGAAAAAACCTATCTAAAGATCGTTTTAATTAAGATACATTATTGCTCAAAGATATCTCATCATGGTATAGGGATTATAAATTCTAATTCTATAGTATGAGACAATATAGTCATGTAATGTTTAAGAAAAGTTTTGTAAATGAGTTCCAGTAGTTCATGGATTAGGACCCAATCTTATGGGGGTCCAGGGGCTTCTGTATAGATTATTTAGGTTAATCTTTCTATCTACCCAATGGGACTCAGTGCTCAGTCTAGAAGATATCAGCAGAGATGCTTAGTTTTGCAGTTCTCAAACTGTGGATTTGTGTCTCCAGAGATAACATGCTTGTTAACAGCAAAAATGTTTTTAAATAAATCAATAAATAATATATAGAGGTGAGAAATAAGAGACCTCAACCCTATTGTCCCTCTGCAAATTTGTGTACACAGAGTCAATCCCTTACCTCTCTCCAAAAGTGCAAAAAGTTTCAAAAAGTTCAATGAATAGAAGATTGTTGGGGGCGGAATAGATCTGGACAAGGAGAAGAAGTCTGGAGATAAATGTGAGAAAGGAGGGACAGGCAGTAGAAACAAAAGTGAAACTGTTTGAGCATCATATTCGAGAAGTCTTGAGGTCTTTCTGAGTGTAGCCTTCATTGTTTTGAGATCTACCATCCTATTCTCTCTCTAGAAGGGAAAACCTATAATGGCAGGAGGCCGTAAAAGAGACCCAGTTGTGGAATGTTTTAATGAAGTTCCTCTACCTGTGGGTAAGACAAGCATGTGTGCATAATGCAAACAGTGCAAAAAGAAATGCAAGGCCTGGTTGCCCGAATGAAACAACATCATGAGAAATGTTCCTTCTCAGGAGGTAGCTGCGTTGAAGATGATGAAAGGAACATGTCTGAACATGCAGGATCTTCAGGTTGGTAATTTTTTTTATTTCATACTTCTTTCTTAAGGACTGCCTGTCTTCCTTCTGGACTATTCTTGAATTCTCATGTTTGAGCAAAAAATATAGTTGTTACTCTATGGTACTATCATTTTAGATGCCGTTGTGATAAAAATATATAGCTGAAATAGGCAGATCTTCCTTTTACAATTTCACCTTTAAAGTAGTACTGAGTGTCAGTGAATGCAATGAGTAATACTAAATGAGCAGTATGGTAATAATAATTAAATAACTGCATTGACTTATTTTGTTTAGGAGAATCCATCTGCAACATACAGGATTCTGAAGACTATCTACCTTCAAGATCACCATCATTTTCTATAGTTTCAGAGTTATCTGCCAATGACAGTTTTCAGTCACATCGTGTATGTCACATAGCCACAGTATATCACCTGTAGCAAAAAGAAAAAAAAAATCTCCGTCATCCAGAAACAAGCATCAATAAGTTTGTGATAAGAACGAGCAGATTACAAAAAGAGGTAATTGATTAAAAAATTGCCCAGTTTGTTTATGCAAAAAACTCTTCTTTCCGTATGATTGAGAACCCACACTTCATTAACATGGTTTAGTCATTAAGACCAGTCCACCCAACAGAGCAGATGACGCAGGCAAATTGCTGGATAAAGTGTATGAAAGACAATCGAGCAGTGTGCAAAAGGTCTAGAGGGTGAAATTGTTAACCTGAGTCTTGATGGGTGGAGCAATGTCCACAACGATCCTGTTGTATGTGCTTGTGTGACAACAGAAGAAGGGAATGTCTTCATTACAGAAACAATTGATACATCAGGAAATGCACACACAGCAGAATACTTACAAGAAGTAGCAGTAAAAGCTATAACAAACTGAAAAAAAATTCAAAGATCTGGTATGTAGCTTGGTCACAAACAATGCTGCAAATGTATCAAAGATGAGAAGAAATTTAGAAGAGGGAGTGAAGAGAGTCCCAAGCGAATTCCATACGGTTGCAGTTCTCATTTGATGCACCTCCTAGCCAAAGACTTCAGTGTTCCAGAAATAAAGGCTAATGTTGTTGAAATTGCAAAATACTTCCGTAACAACCACTCTGCAGCAGCTGCTCTGTAAAAAGTTGGAGGTACCAAGCTAATTCTCCCACAAGATGTGCGATGGAACTCAGTAGTGGACTGTTTTGAGCACTATATCAAGAACTGGCCTAATCTGATGACAGTCTGTGAACAAAATTGTGAAAAAATGGATGACACTGTCACAGCCAAAGTTCTCAACATTGGGCTTAAGACAAATGTTGAACACATGCTGAGTACCCTGAAGCCCATTTCTGTAACCTTGAACAAAATTCAGGGAAATAGCTGTTTTATTGCTGACGCTGTTGAAATTTGAAAGGAACTGAGTGAGATCTTAAAAAGAGAACTATGCAATGACAGAGTTAAATTACAAGCATTAAAAAAGCAAATGGGACAAGCACTATCTCCAGCTCATTTTCTTGCAAATATTCTCAATACTCGGTACCAGGTTCAAACCTTAATTGCCGAAGAAGAAGAGTTGGCTATGACATGGACATCTAGCAATCATTCTTCTGTAATGCCAACTATAATAAACTTCAGAGCTAATGGTTAACCATTCAAGAAATATATGTTTGCTGCTGATGTTTTAAGTCACACCAGTGAACTGGTGGAAGTCACTTAAGCACTTGGATTCAGAGACTGTTGAAGTGATAATCTCACTTTTAACAGCAGTAGCTTCTTCTGCCGGTGTAGAAAGAATATTTTCTTCCTTTGGACTAAATCATTGCAAATTGAGAAATCGTTAGGGACCTGAAAAAGCAGGAAAGCTTGTTTTTCTTTTCCAGATTTTATGAACAAACAGGAAAATGACTGTGAAGATGACCGAGTTAGCTGCTGAAGCCAATATTTTAAGTTTCTCATGTTGACCTAGCTGACATAGTCTATTTAATTTTTTTTAAATATTTCATTTAACTATTTTACTTAAAAACAATTTTAACAAAACAAACCTGATTTAAAAAAACTTGAATGTTTAACTAAAATAAAAAATTCATATGCTTGTTTTGTTAAAATATTATATGTTTCCCGTTGAAGAAAAAATCCAGAATACATAACGTTGTTGTTTTAGTTAAATAAAACAATTTAAATGTCTGTCTGGTGATGTTCTCCTCCTAATACAGCATGGCAAGAAAATCCTCCAAATGTTAATGATTAACCTGTTGAATTGGAGATAATTCACCTCCCAATGACTTCATAAATATCTGCTTCAATTACCTTTGGTAAATGAAATAACCAAACAATCATTCATTTTCTGATATAGCTGTAAAACTAATCTGAAAAGTTTTCAAAATAAATCACTTTAAATATGTATAGTGTGTGCTTTCTAAAAATGAAACCTACATCTATCTCTGAGTTGTGAAGAATGTGTATTAAGGTTATATCAACCAACAAGAATGCACTTTTATGTAGAAATCCATGATTAAATTGAGTCTTCCTGACTAGTGATTTAAATCAAATCCACCCTGTCACTGGATCTCTTACATTGGAGAAGCTGTCTTTACTTATTCTAGCCTGATAGAGGAAAATGGAGGACTGGCTGCCCCCACCACTAGCTTTACCGCTTTGTGTTCTCTCCCTTTTCCAGCATGTAAATTCTTAGGTGGTCTCCAACCTCCAGATAATGACCATTATGTGCTGCTCTATTTTAGGGAAAAAGGAAGCAAATGCTAACCTTTCCCCAATTTGGTGTCATTTTCTCTTTATGAAAACCCTTTACCACAGTTACAACAATTAATTTTGTGTGAGAGACAAATGTATAAAGAAAATGAGAAGACAACACAGAAAACGGTAGAATAATTAGCTAAAACCTTTCTCTGGTTAGGCAAACTCCTTCCCTTTCAATCTATCTAGACAGCAGTCATGTGGTATTGGTAGGGCTGTCAGTGTTAGCTGATGCCCATTTTTTTCATCAACAGGGCTAGGCAGTTATAAACAACTGCCACATAGCTCTAAAATGTTCCAGGAGTATTGTCTTCAATATGGTATTTCAGCTAAAGTCCCTTGTCTACATCTGATGGCTCCTTTATTAATGAAGACCTTGACCTGGCTATATATCAGCTGTAGCCTAACAAGGCTCATGATCCAGGTAACATCCACTCCACGTTTCTCTCACCTTGGACCAGTCACCAAAAGCTGGCTTCTTCAATTGGTGAATCGCTGTACCCAGGATTGTAGCATCCCAAAAGCCTAATGCAGCATGAAGGTCGTAACTGTTCCCAAGCCAGAGAAACCATTGACAGCTCCAAAGAGCTACCAACAGATTTCTTTGCTGTGTGTTACCTACAAATTGATGGAGAGACTAATCCTGATGTGGATTAATGAGATATTTGATCTGTAGCTGCCTCATGTTCAGGCTGGGTTCAGGAGAGGATGATGCACTCGAGATTAGGTACTTTGTCTGACTCAAGATACAGAAGATGCATTTGTATAAGGAAAGAAGTTTGGTGTAGTTCTTATTGATCTGAGAGTAGCCTATGACAGTGTGTGTGGCATTGCCAAGCTGCTGCAAGCCATTCCTTGTAGCCCGATGGTGTGGTTCATCCAAGAAATGATCAGTAATTGCAGCTTCATTCTGCGAGTTGGGGATAAAATCAGTCACCTTACACGTCTCTGCAATAGTCTTCCACAAAGGTCAGTGCTGGCTCCCTTTTTGTTCAATATATACACACGTGATCTTTCTGAAACTCAGGCCGAGAAGTGTGTGAATCCTGATGACATCTGTATTGCTGACACTGGAACTGACTTCTATGGGATTGAATTCTATCTCATCCACGACATGTATACTTAGTCGCCATTGATAGAAATGAGTGGTCAAATTCTCAATGAACCAGACAGTGGCATCTACTTCCGTCTAAAAATCATCTTGCCAATCAACCCATGTTGATCTGTGTCCAAGGCCAGATACTGCTATTCCATTCAGTTGTCACATACTTGGGAGTAAAACTCAACCATAGGCTGATATACCTGGAATACCTGAAAATGAAGATCTCTTCCTGTACTGCCTTGATACAAAAGCTATTGGGAGTCTTTGGTCCTTTGTACATCTGTGCTCGCCCTAGTGTTTGCTCCAGCCAAATACAGTAGAACACCAGAGTTATGAACTGACCAGTCAACCACACACCTCATTTGGAGCCGGAAGTACGCAATCAGGCAGCAGCAGAGACCAAAAAAAAAAGCAAATACAGTACAGTACTGTGTTAAACATAAACTACCAAAAAAAAGGAAAGCAGCATTTTTCTTTTGCATACTAAAGTTTCAAAGCTGTATTAATGTTCAGTTGTAAACGTTTGAAAGAACAACCATAATGTTTTGTTCAGAGTTATGAAAATTTCAGTGGGACACCATGGCTGATTTCTTAATGCTTCTTTGCAATGGCAGCTCACACACATTGGGACAAGAGCACTAATGGCCCTTTACTGTGGATAGATGGTCAAGGAGCTGAAAATTACATTCTTACAGAATGGAGGCATTGGTGAGAAAGAGAGTCTAACATGCTAAGTAAATTCAGGAGTCCATCGTTGCACCTGCCACCTTGTCCACTTGATCCACATACGAGAGAGAGTGAGAGCAAGAGCTAAAGTCCTGTACAAACACATGGCCCCAGATCCTTGGCTGGTCTAAATTGACTTGAGTGGAACTGTGCTGACTTACATCATCTGAGGAGCTGGCCTTTACTTTCCTGTTCTGAATCCACAGTGGTAAAAGGGGTTGTAAACCCCTAGGCCCAGAAGCCTGGCTCCTTTGTCAGGAGGGAGATTAGAGAGTTCCATAGAATGGGAAGACATTCAAGAAGTTAAAGAAGTGAAAAAAATGCCCCTTCTACCTGTGATTATTTGGGGGCGTTCAGAACACAACCTGCAATGAGTTTATTTGAAAAGCACACATGGACAGGCCCCCTCAAAGCATGGGACAAGCCATTAAAGTTCATATTCACACACGCTGCCAAAAATGCAGCAATCCGATAATGTATCTATTGCAATCCAGAGAGAGTGATTCCAGGGGCTGCTGGGACAAGTGGTCCCCTTCTTGTGGCTGTAGAACAGAAATTTGCTAGATTTAAAACAGATTAAGCCCCTGCAATGTGCTCCGTCAGGAGTTCTGTCCTTGCCACAAGACAGTAGTGTTGGGCTAGGTTGTGGTGCCTGCTCAGTCATGCTCACTGTCTTGTTTTCTGATCTGTATTTATGGTGAGGAGCCTATGTCCATCCAGCATTTGCACATGGAGCACACCCATGTGCTTAGGTACTGTTCCTAGCCTGTGCTGAGGAACAACTGTTATACATGCTGCATCTTCAAGAGTGCTCCCATTCTGGATGCATTGTGGAGTGAGGGGTTCTTCGGGGATCCTACCCCCTCTGTGGCTAGGAAGGCTGGATGTGGCTCCCAACAACACTGCTTCAGTTTGCCAGAGGCAGGTCACTCAGTCGAAGCAAAGTATTTACACCTCTACCCCGATATAACGCTGTCCTCGGGAGCCAAAAAATCTTACCGCATTATAGGTGAAACTGCGTTATATCGAACTTGCTGTGATGCGCCGGAGCGCGCAGCCCCGCCCACTGGAGCGCTGCTTTACCACATTATATCGGGTCGCGTTATATCGGGGTAGAGGTGTACTTATGTTCCCATTGCCGAAATGGGATGGGCTTACTGCCTGTGTAGATTTACCAGCTCCTGCCAGTGACTATTGCTAAGTGATGTGCTGCTGCTGAAGTGTAATGAATGCTATTCGAGTGTAATGAGTACGTTCAAGCTTAGGACTTCCAGTGGCTGTGTCTTAGCTTTGTATGGTTGCCTCTAGCATGCAAAACTCCCTTAACACTTCAGAGCTCAAGTGATGTGGTTAGACACTTTTTCTGAAGGAATTATTTTTTAAGATTAACAAATAACCTTTCTAGAGTCACAGGTTTCTCTTTCCATTTGTGCTTTTTCTTTGGAAGTCAGGCATTGTTATTTTGAGCTTCATTAGTCAACAGCATACAGGGGAAAAAGCTCACAGTGCATGTGACCAGACAAGAAGTTTATCATGCTAGTGACAAGGAATAGGCAAATGAGGAATATACAGATGTGATAGAGGACATGGAAGTTAAGCACTGACTACGTGGGGCCCTGGGTTTGGGTTTACTGATGCTTTGTGGTGAAACAACCTGGAGATATTGAAACACTTCACTTGGGAAGGGAAGAAACTTTATTCGCTGGTTTAACCTTTTCTCTTTCTCCCCTAGTGAAGTGACACTTGCTTTACAATCCATAGTATTTGCACTGTAATTGAGAGAGACAAGGTGAGTGAGGTAATATCTTTCATTGAACCAACTTCTATTGGTGAAAGAGGCAAGCTTTCAAGCTAAGCAAACCTCTTCTTCAGGTCACATTGCAATTGTCAAATAAAATCCATTTTCCTTCACCACGGAAGAGAATATAGCTGAGCACAAAATGCAGTCTCTGCAGCCTGGTGTGCCTGTTGTATGTATGATGCTATTGCCTTATTTGCTCACTGGTGCTCAGAGATTTGTAGTAGGCTGTGGAACCTTTCATTTCTAGGTTTTGATCCACCTCAGTTCAACAGTGACCTAAAACAGTTGCCATTTTGTAGCGTGTTTGGTGGCCCATATGAAAGCAGGGGTGGGTTTGAGCCCAGTGGCTAGTAGGAAAGGCACCCACCACAAGCCAGTTGCAAATTGGCCTTGTTAGTCTCTGAGAGGGAGACTGAATTTCTATTCCCCTCTATAGAGGTGGTTCCTGCGGGTCAGGGTGGGGCAGCATAGGGGAAGCTTGCATTCTTGCTGCCTGTACTGTATCTGTTCATGCCTAACCAGAGAACATCAGTCTCCCTTACCCTTAGTATGACACGAAATTTGGTTAATTTTCTCCAGGAAGCAGCTATTCCTGGAAAAGGGTGGGCAGTGCAATGTGACACATTTTCCTGCTTTTCTACTTTCCAGGCGCCCAAATTAGGTTTGTAAAGTCAGTGTTACGGTACCACGGCTATGGCAGGCCAGAATTCTATCAGCTCCCTTCCGATGGCTCACAGGGTAGCAGAGAGTTGCTGCTGGCATTTTCCTGGCTCCTAAACAGAATCAGCCTGCTGGAGCGGCTACTGACTGTGAATAGAGTGAAAATCGGGGATGAAGCCTCTGTGTGCACGGTGAGTAGGTTTTTTGTTTGTCCTCTCCACCCCATCAATTGCTAATCTGCTACAATAGTACGATTTAAAATGACAAGTGTGTGTGTATTATGGGTTTCTGGATTTTCCCTTTCTAGACCATACCTGTGGGTTCTCCTACAATTTAGGCAAAGGGGTGGGCTGTATGAGGTCTCTCTCGGTGTGTGGAATATGCCAGGAAGTGGCAAATAGCATTTTAAGAAATATTTGAGTGCCTAATAGTAGCTATCCCTATTCATTGAGTAATTAATGAGCTTTCAGCCTTCCTGAGGGAGTAGTGAGATTTACTGTTATGCTTCCACCAATAAAAAGATGTCATTGTGCAGAAAGCGTGCTCTGGGGCGAGCTAAGGCTAGCTGGGAATCTGCTGTATCTGGTGAAACTGGGAAATCTGTAACGGTGGCCAAGCAAATTGCCCAGACCAATAACATTTGATAACTTTCCATTTAAAATTCTCTACTTCACATACAAGGTCTAGCACATGATACTCTCTAAACTCTGCCTGAGTGTTATGAAATAAGTTGGGGAATGAAGAAATGAAGATAGGGGAAGATGGAAAAAAATGGGTTTGCTTAGTCTGGAAAAGAGAAGACTGAGGGGGGACATAACAGTTTTCAAGTATGTACAAGGTTGTTACAAGGAGGAGGGAGAAAAATTGGTTTTCTTAATCTCTGTGGATAGGACAAGAAGCAATGGGCTTAAATTACAGCAAGGAAGGTTTAGATTGGACATTAGGAAAAACTTCCTAACTGTCAGGGTGATTAAGCACTGGAATAAATTGCCTAGGGAGGTTGTGGAATCTCCATCACTGGAGATTTTTAAGAGCAGGTTAGACAAACACCTGTCAGGGATGGTCTAGAGATAATACTTAGTCTGGACTAGATGACCTCGCAAGGTCCCTTCCAGTCCTATGATTCTATAAAAGGTGATTTCTCCCTCCACGCTTACACACCTACTCCAAATAAACTCCCTGCTCTTAGCACCAAAGGGCACGGAGGCTGAATTTAAAATGACCAGTGCTAAGTGTTACAACCTGGCCTAGTACTTTTTTGCATGGTCACCAGTGAGATGTGAGTGGACCCAGTCTCTGGATCCTATGCACTTCCAAGCCAACTAGGTCAGGGTAGAGTCTTGTCACTGTTTTTAGCCATAGAGCACACTCCTGGGCTCAGACTTCTTGCCCAATGTCCTTCCTTGGGACATGGGGCACTGCTCCCCAAAGATCTCCTGAACACCCCCTCCAGTCTCCATCTAGGCTGTGGGCACTTTGGACTTCTAATTTCGTCCCTTTGGGGACAATGTGGTAGGAAAGCAAGGAACACAGACTTGGTAAGGGAATTTCTTGGCCACAGAGACTTTACTCTGAGAGCTACAGATTTTTGAAGACAACAAAAGTCCTGAGACACCCCTCCCTTTGTCTGATCTTCTCCTTCCTTTGTGTCCGAGGTTCATCAGCATTTCTAGATGGGCAAAGTTCTTCCTACAAGTCCTGCTCACTTAAGCAACTGTGTGGAGTGAATCCATGTGGGCTTGCTTTTCTGATTTTATTTATAATTTTAAGAATTAAAATTCCATCTATTAGGCATGTAGAGAATGGTCTGACATTATACAAAATAACATCATGAGCAATAAAAAAGGAACACGTGACTTCAATGGGTACTGTGAACAAGAACTGTCTTGATAAATCAGTGCATATAACTATTGCAGCTCTAAAAATGTACAGCTAATATTCAACGAGAGAGGGAGAGAAACTTCAAAATTATTCTCTTCAGGAGGATGTTATGGTTTGGGGTGAACTTCATCTGTAATCTCTCTTTTTGGGTACTTCTTTCAACTGGCAGACTTATATGTGCACCTCTCTGAGTGGAACTCTGATTCACCTCACTTTTAGACTGGATCACCAGTCTACCGTACCCCATGTTGACCAACCATATCTGTTTTTGACACCTGCTATGGAATCTTCTCCAGAAGTTATGACAGAAATCAGCTTGTTCAAAACAGTCTGCTTTATTTATCATAGGAGCAGCACAAACAGAAAAGGTTAAAAATAACAAAAACTTTAAGGCTTAAAGCATATTGCCTTATGTAAACTTAGCCTCCTTTGAGAACTGGTCCCTCTATGCATTCCACTATGGGTACACATGTGCTCCATGCACCTGAGACTTGAGAACTTTTGAAAGCAGTGTCCGTTGATCCGTATCTGTGCCCCTGCTCTGCTTGTGTTCTGCATCAAGGATCCATGGAGTAGTGCTGGGTGGACCAACCACCTCTTCAGTTCCTTCTTACTGCTGCATGGCCTGAATTGGAAACTTTAGTGTACAGAACTTCTCCTTTGTCTTCAAACCTGTAAATATTTCAAAGTTTATCAGTTTTATCTTTAGTGTAATTAGTGTTAATGGTTCTATTAGTTTAGCTAGTGGATAGTTAGAATCCCCACCCTGGGGATCCCTCTGGCTCATAACTCCTCGCTTAACGTTGTAGGTATGTTCCTGAAAAATGCAACTTTAAGCAAAACGATGTTAAGCTAATCCAATTTCCCCATAAGAAGTAATGTAAATGGGGGGGGTTAGGTTCCAGGGAAATTTTTTCACCAGACAAAAGACTATATATATATATATATATATATATATATATATATATACATACACACACACACACACACACACTAAGTTTTAAACAATTTAATACTGTACACGGCAATGATAATTGTGAAGCTTGGTTGAGGTGGTGAAGTCAGAGGGTGGAAGAGGATGGGATATTTCCCAGGGAATGCCTTACTTGCTAAATGATGAACTAGCACTCAGCTGAGCCCTCAAGGGTTAACACTTTGTTAATGTAGCCTCACACTCTACAAGGCAGCACAAATGGAGGGAGGGGAGATAGCATAGCAGACAGAGACACACACTCTGTGTGTGTGTGTGTGTGTGTATGTGTGTGTGAGAGAGAGAGAGAGATGCGCATTGCCCCTTTAAGTATGCTGACCCCACTCTAAGTACATTGCCTTTTTAAGTAGATCAGCAAGTTGAGACAGCCGCTGCTGCCAGAAAGCTCCCTCCCATGTCCCCCCCGCACTATGGAAATGTAAGCGGGGGGCAGGAGCAGGGGGGAGGGGGACACCCTGACATTAGCACCCCTTTTCCCCTCTTCTTGCTCAGCAAGCAGGAGGCTCCTGGGAGCAGCTCCAAGGCAGAGGGCAGGAGAAGCACATGGCAGTGGGGGAGGGACAGTTGAACTGCCCGCAATTGATAGCCTGCTGGGCGGCTGCTGCACAGGGATCTTAGGGGAGCGGGGAGCTAATAGGGGGGCTGCCGCTCCACCCTGGTTCCAAGCCCCCACCAGCTTGCTCCAATGGGCTGCTCTTTCTGCAAGCAGTGGACAAAGCAGGCGGCTGCCAAACAACGTTATAAGGGAGCATTGCACAACTTTAAATGAGCACGTTCTCTATTGATCAGCAACGTAACAATGAAACAATGTTAACCGGGACGACTTTAAGTGAGGAGTTACTGTATGGGAATTAGATTATGCACAGTATACCAAGCTTGAAAAGCTGCATCTTCTGTCTCTGTACCTTCCTGATCAGTGATGACCACGAGCACTGCCTATACTGCCTGGGGGAAGTGCATATCTTCGCCAGGTGCAGCATCTGTTGCTCCTTTCTTAGCTGTACCTGATAGGTGCAAGCATTTTGTCTTAAAAAGCACCTCATGGAGAAAGCTATGAGGCCTCAATCAGACCCAGGCTGGATGAACCCTGCTGTACATTATCCAGAGTCATCAAAGAGCACATTTCCTATCATGAAGCCTGATGCAGGAATGTGGGAGATTACACCTGTGGACCCTCTCTCAGGATTTCTGCAGGAGAGCAGGGCACAGTCTCATAAGCACAAGAGCAGATCCCCCTCTCAGTCCACTCCAAAGAGGACAGATCCCTCCCTCACCCCTTCCAAGTCGGTCAAGTCTTCATGCCCAGCTTCCAAAGACTTAGGATGTCGATGATAGAAAGGTGCATAGGAGCAAGGCTCCGCTGCTACCGGACTCTGCACTGGCAGTGCCACTGCTAGCAGTACTGTCCAGATCTGCTGGTACAAACAAAGAGCATCCGTCAGGAACCTTAGCCACTGGGGGTACCGTCCCATTCCCTTATGGATCTGCCAACTCAGAACCTTCCTACTTCAGCTCTGTCTGTATGGGCTGACAAAACTGTGGGTGACCCAAGGAGAATGGAAAGATACACCACTTCAGTGAATGTCTTTGTTCTCCTGGATCTGCATTGGTTGTCAGGACTGACCCTCATCAGGGAGATTTTGACTCCACCAAGAGACACTGGCTCTGGGAGAAGTCTACCCCCTTCCCGTCTACTAGCCATGACTTTACTTTGACAGAACCATTGGCACTACCAATTGAGCGAGATTTGAACTTCGTATAATTGGAAAATCAGATATTCTGGAGGAACCATCCTTGCTTCCATCAAGCGAGATCTGTCCAGACAGGAGGTAAAGAGTTTCCTGGAACCAGCATCTCCTACCCAAATCAGGACACTCTCCTTGGGACTGGAGGTGCCCCAGCCCTTGGGGACCTCCACAACCCAGCTTTGACCTTCCTGTTGGTGCCTATGAAATGCCTGTGCATGATATCCGGGCACTGTGATATCTAATAGGGTGTCACATCACCTCTCTTGTCCAAGAGAGCAACTGGAACTTCCTCCTGACCCTATAGATGAGGAAGACTACAAGAAGTATCCGCCAGTTCGATTGGTACTGATGGTTATCTTTCTTATCAAGTATTGGAGATTGGGCTTAATTCACCTTCATTATCTGCCTTCCTGTGGTCTTACAGAGCCCCATAGAACTGAGTTCCCTTAGGCTTCTTTATAGAAGTCACACACTCATAATCAAATAGAGGTTCCCACATATTCATAAAAATACAGGCTGTGTCTACATTACAGGCTTCTACTAGCATAGCTGTATTGGTCAGGAGTATGAAGAGCTGTGAGCCCTGATTGATGTAGCTGTGCTGATAGAAATCCCTAGTGTGGACCTAATTATAAAAGCACTTTAATTGGGATATCTAGATTTGTTTGAGGGTGGTGGGGTAAGCTATTCCTGTAAAAGGGCAGCTTTGGCTATATAAGCTGTGTCCATACCAGGAGTGCTTTGCCAGCATAATATAATATATGGGTATAGCTATACTGGTGAAGTGCTTCTAGTGTTGACATGTCCACAGATAGCTCCTGTGCTCTTCACAGAGGAGTTTTCAGTTGCATCAAAAGCATTGAAATCATTGATAATTCTGATCCTCTAGTTCCCAGACGCTTCCCATTTGTGAGGCAGAGCAGTTGGGCAAAGGGGACACAATTTGCTCTTTATTGTGTATAAAGGAGGTTTGAAAAGTTCTTTTTGCTTGTCTTTATGATAGAAATATCCCAAATATCAAGTCTTGTCTGTCCAGTTTCTGCTTGATAACTCCTCGGAGGTCTAGAGAATTGGGGAGGTAAGCTTTCTGAGCCCTCAGATGTAGAGAGTAGGGGTAGATTGTAAACCCACGGGGGCAGGCACCATCTTTTTATTGTGTGTGTATACAGTGTCTAGCTTAAATGGGATCGTGATCCAGGACTGGGCCTCCTAGGCTGAGGTAATACAAATAAATAATAATAATAATGATGAAGGCTGAATCTTTCACAAGGTGAATGGATTTAACAAAAACAAGTCATGGATTTTAAACAGTCTCCTGGAAAATCCCCTCCCTTCTCAGTTTGGGGTTTCACTCTCATGTTGTGATATCATAGTCTCTGGTTTTGCAAGAGTTCTCTGGCAAATTCTTCTAGGTTTAAAAATAAAAACAAAAATCCCAAAGCCCCTAGAAAAGCCTTGTGGCTTTCAGGGCAGAGAACAATGGAATTATAAATGAAAGTGTGCTAAGGCTGCTTCCCTCCAGGGATTTGGAGGGGAACCTGGGGCTTCTGGTACTACATCCCAGTAGCAACCACTGGATAGCTAATCAGAGAATGGCACGCACTGTGATTCATTTTGGTTCCATGTTAGCTGGTGCTGTGGAAAATCCCACATATACAAAGATGGTGAATTAAAAAGTGATAACAGAAACCAAAAATCCAGAACATGAAATAATAAACAGAAATGAACTGGCTCTTTTTTTTCTCTGTCACTTACTGGTTTTATTTTGTAGCAGTTAAACATCAGCTTTGTTGCGTTTTTGGTTGCTAGCCATCCTGATCATTACTGGCCACTGCCTCAAATTTTAATGTAATTTATAAAAGATTATATATATGACAGCACACACAATAAGCAGACCTCATAATATCTTACTGGCTATAACCCTCCCTGAGCCCCTCTGCACTGCTTAGCTTATTGTGTTAGAAATCATTTAGGTCCTGATCCTGAAAAAACATAAATGTGTTTAAAGTTAAACATGTGCGTAAATCTTTGCTGGATTAGGGCCTTAGTTTGTAAACTCCTTGTGGAGGTTTTGTTGTTTGTCTGGAAAGTGTCATGCACACCAGTGTCTCGGTTTAAATAAATAATTGGTCTGATGTTCCTTGGAGTCTGTGGAAATATTTAGCCATTTTCATCCACTGCAAATGAGAGCAAAATTGTGTTGCTAAGAAACTGCAAAGAAGGAAGAGTCATACAGCAATAGCTTGAGACCAAATGAACGGAATTAATATAATTGGCTCTTGATATGTATGGTGTTTGGCATATCATGAGCTATTTACTGGGCTTCAGATCTTATTTGTGAGTCAGACATAGCTTGTTCTGGTAGAGTAGTCAGAATTTAATTCTAAAATCTAGAAGATTTGTCATTGTAGATTAATTAGGGATTAACTGCTTTTTTCCCTTGACAGGATGGGCTCTTAATGTCTGCCTCCCTAGATGGGCTTGTCACTATGTGCAAAATGTTTAAACTTACATTTATTTCTGTTTGAACAAGCAGTAGTAGCTGCTGTTCTTGGCTTTCTGTTATGTCTTTAAGATAAACATAGTACGGCTGGATTCTTCTCTTGGTTACTGTGGTGTAACTCCATTGATTTCACTGGGACTACACACGTACTTCTAGCTAAACACATGTTAAAGTGTGTAGCTGGTTTTGGCCGGAGTTCTCAGCAGCTTGCCGACTTAAATGCACAGTACCGTTCTTGCTGAGGAAGCACTTCCATTTCAAGATCCTATTTTCAGGTGTTCTTAAATGTCTGAAAAAATTCCATTTGGTCTGAGACTACTTTACGCTTGTTTTCTCATCCCAGAAGTGAATTTTTGGGCATGAAAATGTTTTCTTTTTGCAAAACTTTTCAGATACTTTGCATTTTTTCTCGTGTGGTGCTTTTTTTTTTTTTTTTTGAGACTTCAAGGTTTTCTTTGAGAAATCAAATTTGCCAAAGACTTAGACTTTTGACATATTTCAAAATTTTTTAGAAATTGGTACAAACTTTCAGAAATCTTTATGCTTGTTTCCACTAAGGTAACTTTTACTAGTGCACATGCAGAGCATCACATGCTGTGAGTTCTAGCTTTTAGTGGTTTAAAACATATTGCTAGCCTTAATAGTTCATAAAATCACAATATTCTGATTGCCATCTCTCTTCTCTCTCCCCCCCGCCCCCCAGGGGGGGTCACTACAGCGGATGAGTTAGTGTTAATTTGATACCTTAACTGAGCATTTGCAGACCTTAACTTGTTTGGATTTCTTTTAAGTTTAACCTGATCTCTGAATTTTCTGGCTTTGTAATGCTTGTTTCTTGTAATTTTTTTGCCCTGATATATTCTCAGCTTTAACTCCATCCTAATGTAATTTTTATCTGAGAATTACCTTTTTTATTAAATTATTAAACATTTTCTCCATGAACATTAAAAAAGAAGCATTACCATTAATACTAAACATTTGTTTTCAAAAACTACCAGCTTTTAACAAGGTCTAGAAATGCTTTGGTGGGACCATTACCAAATTTTGGGGGATTTGTAAACCTTTCCAAGCATAATTCTGCACAGCGATATGAGAGAAAATGCGTGTCCCTGGAGTAGTATAAAATACATATTACATATGAGCAATGTGGCTGAGTTGCAGTGAGGAACATAACAATGAATTGCCTGATGTGTGTGTTGGAGATGATGTATTATCCTTCATCTAATATTTTAGACTGCAAAACAGAAACCTAATCATTCAGAGAAAACCATTAACTTAGGCTTGGTCTACACTACAGAGATAGGTCGACAAAAGGCAGCTTATGTTGACCTAACTATTTCAGTGCCTCTGCTACAGCCTTGCTCCCGCCGATGTAAGTGCCCTACTACACCGACATAATAACTCCAACTCCTCAAGAGGCATATGCCTTATGTTGGTGTAGTTCGGGCAATGCAGTGTCCCTGTAGACATTGGGTTCCTCACATTGGCTGTTGGCTGTCAATTTCATGGCTCTGCTGTAGCTGTGAAATTGACAAGAAAGCAGCTCCAGGCTCCCCAGCCCAGCTGCTGCCAGGTCTCCGCTCCAAGTTGGGCTGCCACCCAGGCTCCTGGCTTGGGCTGCTGCTTGGGCTCCCCGCTCCCTACGGGGTCTCTGCTCCCTGCCAGGAGCACGGAAGCCGACTGGACTCCAGGTGAGGATTTACCAGCTAGAGGTGAGAAGCCCCCAGGTGGCTTCCCCCTGGCTGGGAGTGGCGAGGCGAGAAGCCCCCGGGGGACAGCTGGGCTCCCGGTGTAGGGCTGTGCAGAGCTGAGAGCCCTGCCTCTTAGCCCCACCACACTGCCCCTCTTCAATCAGTGGAAGCACTCCTGGTAACTGAGTGGAGTAGGGTAGTGTGGACATCAGCCATTGCAGTAATTACCTAACATAGGTCGACTTAAGATTGTAGTGTAGACATGCCCTTAGTCTTGTCTCGTTCCCTTCATTCATGTTGCTGATGCACTTTACGTCATTACTGTATTGTAGTAAGTGCTTACTAATGGAACACTATTAAGTGCTTTACCACTACATGAGAACAATGAAAGGTGGGTCGGATTTATTGTAAAAGTTCCCCAAAGGCAGGTGTCTGCTTTAGACCTTCAGGGCATCCATCTGTCCATGACAGTCACCTTGAAAGATCAAGAATTTTCTGGGACCCTTGTGCTGCCACTTCTGTGCAGCAGCCAATATTCAAATTTATCAGGTTTTTAAAAAAATTGTATTGTTTACAATCCCTCTAAATAAAAATATTTGCCTTTAAAAATGTGTTGTCCATTTGTTGGACTTTTTCCTTTTGTTTCTAAATATGGAAAATTTAACATGGCTTTTTTTGTTTATTTGTGAATTTGCACCATAGTTTCTCACTGCAGTCTTTGGAATGCATATCTTAGCATCACTGCTGCTGCAGGCTCAGCTGGGGATGTACAGCACTGGGAAAAGCTAGTTGCTGCCTATTCAGTCACTGTGTGCAAGAAGAATGGGTTTTTTCTATGTCCAATGTAAAGAAGAGGGGCTTGATTTGTAGAAGTGCTGAGTAGCTATAATTCCCCATAACTTCATTTGAAGTCGTGTGTGCTTAGGCCTTGTGCAAATCAGGCCTTGTGCAAATCAGGCCTGGGATGTTTTAAGTTTCTTGGGTGTAGTGAGTTTAATAAAAACCAGCAAAGATATTTAGAATCCCGATTACAGTCTCTGCCAGATCACAACAGTTTTAAAGTATACTGCATGATAAATATATAATGGAAATAGGATGATAGCTTTCAGTTTTATGTAATCATTGCCAGGGCCATCTGGCTGCGATCGGCAGCGGCGGCAGGTCCTTCACTCCTAGAGGGAGTGAGGGACCTGCCGCCCCTGAATTGACGCACGTGCCGCCCCTCTCCCTTGGCCGCCCCAAGCACCTGCTTGTTAAGCTAGTGCCTGGAGCCGGCCCTGATCATTGCACATAAATCTCACTTTCACAGCAACCTAATTACTAGTGCTGTGTTTTAGGAAGTGACAAACACAACTTTCTCCCATTCTGTAAATAAATGATGACTTGTGTAAATAATAGCTGTACTCTGTGTGATTATGTATTTGCTATGCTTACAATGAGGAATACTGCTGACACCAGTATTATCTCTAAAATGGAAACTAATTTAAGTGTGTGTAGCTGCTGCTGGTTTTTAGGGGGTGATAGTGGTGTTTATTCGCTTGTTTATTACTAGGGAAATTTGCATGGACATTGGATCTTGGTTTTGTCAATTAAATCAGCTCCTGCTTCTTACTTAAATTTGTTAGTCTCTAAGGTGCCACAAGTACTCCTGTTCTTTTTGCTTCTTACTGTACATCTTAAATCAGATCCCTCTTTGTGATCTCATAATAAGAAATTATTAGTGATACCACTGAATTTATGCCTCCTGCAGCTATAGTTGTTTCTCCCCAGCAAGACCAAATAAACTCAGGCCTGGTTTACAGTACAAAGTTAGGTCGAAGTAAGCTACATTGCATCGACCCAGTTGTGCATGTGTCTACACTTAAATTTGTCTTCCACCAATGCAGTAACATCACCTCCCAGAGCAGAATTGAGCCATGGTCGATGCACCTAAGTCAACTCAGTCTGAGTGTAGATACTACGTTACTTATATCGACCCTAACAGTCTTCCAGCAGCTGTACCACAATGCCTGGCTCTGACTGCTCTTGTCAAAATTGTGGATTCCACTGCCCAGGCTCATGGAGACCAGAAGGCTCTCCCCTACCCTTTAAAAATGCCTTTTCCTGATTGTCCGGCTTGGCGAGCATACTTAGCGTCTCTCCATTGTTTTGTGCAACTGGCCAGCTGACCATGCTGGCTCCAGGTTCCAGACGTGCTCCTTCTTGAAGTAGGCAGGAGATATTGGCTCTCCTGGGCCTGTGGGGAGAAGAGGCTGTGCAAGCACAGCTGCGGATCGGCCCCAGAAATGTGGACATCTACGAGCAGATTGTACGGGGGATGCAGGAGAAGAGGTATGACAGGTATCAGCACCATTGTTATGTGACAGCGATGGAAGTGCTGCAGCATATCAGAAGGCCAAGGAGGCCTACGGTCAATTCCGTGCTAAGTTGTAGACATGCTGCTTTTACAAAGAGCTGCACTCCATACTTGGCACAGACCCCACATCAGCCCACAGAACACTGTGGATACCTCTGAGGAACCCGAGTCACAGGCCCCTGGACTGTGGAGGAAGAGGATGGGGAACCTGCTAGCAGGAGGTTAAGCTATGTCGCGAGCCAGGACCTGTTTGAGACTCCACCACAGTCCAGTCAGTCCCAGCAGATCAGCATGGACGAGCCCAAAGCAGGGGAAGGAAGCTCGGGTAAGCGTGGATTTGTATTTCCCATTACAATGATGTAGTGATGGTGCCTCCAGTTTAACAGACACAGCTATTGACTTTTCATTAATTTACTAGTACTAGAAGAGGTAGCGAAATAGCAAAGATAAGTAACATTGTTATCTGCTTTACATTCCTCTGTAGGATTAGGCAGGGGGGACCATGCAGAGCAGCTTGTTTATACAGGATTGTCCCTTGTATCTTCCAGAGAGATCTCAATGAAACTTTCATGGAGGTTACACTGCAGTACTCTCCCGAAGGTTTCTAGGAATTGCAACCTTATTTCTTCCTCTGTAGTAGGACACTTTCCTACACTAGTCAGTGATAACATCGGCAAACACCATTGCAATACATAGGCATAGCAGCATACGGGCCCGAGCAGCTTTGGGATGCCAGAAGCCGCTGCGCTCTCTGTGCCTTGGTGGTTCTCAGTAGTGAGATATCTGCTAAAATCACTACGGCCTGTGGAAAATAGTGCCTGTTTTCAGTGCCATTGCCCTATACTCATAGTTTCATGCAACTGAGCAACTCCTTCCTCATTTCCCTCACCCCAGCAGGCCATGGCTGGAGCTGCGAGTGGTGCCATGCACAAGCTCTCTGAATCAGAAGTGTCAGTAAGCATGTCTGGTTTAAAACGTGAGCAAGGAAAGGGAGTTCTGAATCATAACTTTCACTTTCCATTGTGACTGTACCGACAATGGTACCTGTGTGTGTTTTATCTGCAACTGCTGCCATTGTGGCATTGAGGGGTTCCTGCTCCACACCGGTGGAATGCTGGAGCCTGATGAGGAGAAAAGGGAGGCCTCAGGATGACTTGTTCAGTGAGATCCTGCAAGTCAGGGCTGCATCAGACAGTGAGCAAAGGGCCTGGAGGGTGAATGTTGCAGACAGACTGGGAAGGAAAGAGCAGACAGGAAAACGGCCCAGGAGACACAGCAGGAGAAGGAGAGGGAGATGCACCAGGACATAATGGGGTTTCTCCAGCAGCAAACAAATGCTGCAGACTCTTGTGGACCTACAGGTTCAACAATTCACGGAAAACTCCATTGCAGCACCTCCCTCCGCACCTCCTCCAGCATTCCACATGGCATCAGGGGCCACATCCCTACCTTTACCACTCCATCCCGGAGGACATTAAGGACAACCACAGCTTCACATACACTTGTGACAGCCCCAGTTGCTATATGTGCAGGTAAAATAGACATGAATGCTCTTTCTCCTTGTTAAGTTCTGTTCCATTAATTTATTGTTTTTAATGTATTTGTTTTAAATTGCTCAGATTTTTTTTGCACTGATTTTGTCACTGAATTCTATTTGAAAAATAATTCATCTGAACTCATCTAGATATTTGCCTAGTTTTACAACAGGCTACATAAAAAGCCCTAGCCAAGTCAGTACAAACTAAAATTTCATACAAACAATACAACAAGGAGTCTGGTGGCACCTTAAAGACTAACAGATTTATTTGG